>NC_022020.1:23743599-23748036 GCF_000317375.1 Microtus ochrogaster
GAGAGAGAGAGAGAGAGAGAGAGAGAGAGAGAGAGAGAGAGAGAGAGAGAGAGAGTAAAAAAGATTATGTTAGCAAACATTTGTGGATTTCCTCAGCTAGGCATGGTGGTGGTTCACACCTTTAATCCCAGCATTTGGGATACAGAGAGGCAGAAGGATCTCTGTGAGTTCAAGTCCAGCCTGGTCTGCACAGTGAGTTCCAGGACAGCGAGGGTTATACAAACCCTGTCTGAAACAACAAAACAAGCAAACAAACAAAATGTAGATATAGCACTTACCTATGTGGATATTATCTTCAACATATAAGGTCATCTCTACATACAAGCCATCTCTCCAGCACCGTTAATGGTGTCTTTATGTTAGTCTTTGATTAAAAGTACACTAAGGTGGGAATTTATTTGCTGTCAGAAATATTAACCTTTTTGTCATGAATGCAGCATCTGTGTGCCCTTTTTGATGACTTCCTTCCTAGTCCACCTTTGTTTCCTCTTCAGCTGTGCGCATCCTAAGAGCTAAGGAGCAATCAGTAGTTTTTACTTTTCTTAGTCTCTTTTCAAATTTATAATTTATGAGAGTAAAACAAGAAAGATGTATTTTAGTATTCTTGTCTCTTCAGCTTCAGCTAGTACATTAAACTATACTTATGATGGTGAATTGCTCCGCTCAGGTTGCATCTCATTTGCTGCGTTGTGAATTAAGAATTACAAAGTAAATAGAGCTCTTTTACTATTGGGTTCCCTCTCCCAGTTTTCTCATTGTTAGAATGTCATAGGGTATAGCTGTATTAGCTTGAAATGTGTATTTTTGACCCAATGAAAAATGAATGTTCTGCATTATATATTTGATTTTTGTTGTGAATTCATATGTGTTAATATGGAGCAAAGTGTCCTTGAAAGCTCTGTGAATCATTTGTTTTAAACATTGATCTTACGTGAATAGTTGTGAATTTTCTCAGTGCTTCTATATGAAACTCTAGCAAATAACAATTGAAGTTTTCATCTTCTCTAATTGTTGGAATTGCATGAAAGAAGTGAGGTGTCTGAAGAGAATTCTGACCCTGGATTCTATAGTAATTCTTAGTGGTTTATGCTTAGCCTTATATTTTCCAGGAGCTGTAAGTTCTCGTGAAATTGGGGTGTCTTACTTGTTCCTGGGCAGTCTTTCCTTTCTCCAAACTTATCACCTTGTCAAGTTAACAAAGCAACCCCCCCCTTCCTCCCTCTTCCTTCCTCTCCTGTCTGTTTACTTTGTGTAGGAGAGTGATGCCTTTCTTTTACCAGTTGGGGACGTTAGATCAAACTCAAGTCATCTTGGCAGGCTGCAGACACCTCCACCCACACAGTCATCTTGACTACCACAGAACCTCTATTCTGTTTGGTTTGGTTTGGTTTTTGTTTCTGTGGGTTTTTTTTTTTTTTTTTTTTTTTTTGAGACAGGGTTTCCCTGAAGCTTTGGAGCCTCTCCTGGAACTAACTCTTGTAGACCAGGCTGGCCTCGAACTCAGAAAGATCTGCCTGCCTTTGCCTCCTGAGTGCTGGGATTAAAAGCGTGCGTCACCACTGCCCAGCTCAGAAACTCTATTCTTTTTGTTGTTGTTTTTTTTTCTTTTTTTTCTTTTTTTTCTTTTTTTTTTTTTTTTCGAGACAGGGTTTCTTTGTGGCTTTGGAGCCTGTCCTGGACAGAAACTCTATTCTTAAGGTGCTTCAGTATTTTTCTTTTCTCTTGGAGAGTGGTAGGAGTAGCTGAGGGACACTCTGCCCAACCTTGGCTATGTTTCAGTACAGATAATAGGCCTGTGAGGCATGGTTGATCAGACCTTCAATCCCAGTACTTAGAGGTAGAGGTAGGCAGATGTCTGTTTCAGGCTAGGTCAGTCTACATAGTAAGTTCCAGGCCAACCAGAAATGTATAGTAAGTCCCAAAGAATGTAAGGACTCCCATCTTTCTCATTGAGAGATGCCGAAAGCCAGGTTGGACAAAACTCATACGTTCCAGGGTAGGAGTGTGAGAATTAGAATTATTAATCAAAAGGAAAAGAGAATAAGAGACAAACACAGAACAGCATTGGGAAGGATATTCAGTGAATACTGAATTCACTGTGTTTATTCTTCCACATGCTTATATACTTCACTCCAAAGGGGGAGTGGGGAGGCAACAGACTTCATTAAGATGAAATAAGGAATAGACTTGAATTCTCCGACCTTTGGTCCAGATGGAACAGACCCACCACTGCACTCAAAATACTAATTAACTACATCCTAGGTCAGCATCTCTTGTTTGTAGCCACACCTGTTGTCAACAACTTTGAGAGAGCAAAAATAAGCTCAAACTCTCTGACCTCCAGTCCATGAAGAACAGGCTAACAGCTCTGTGGGCCCTCACAGGGAGATGGGACTAGTAATATCCCATGTTTAATGCGGCACCTTCTCTAGGTTTGCTGGTAGATTAGAAGTAGGGAACTTTAAAAATCATTTGTCATTTAAGTAAATTCACTGTTATAAATACTGGTTTGTATTTGTTACTAGTGATGCTTTTTTATGCTCTTATTCTTCCTAAAAGTAGACTTATATTAACATGACTTATATACGATGAAGTTATATGTGGAAAGCTAGGACCAAGTAGAGAGTAGCAGGCAGTATAATTGTCTTGCAAGAGTTTGGATTTCTTACTGAACTACTGGGGTTGGGGTGTTAAACAACCATGTAGGCTGAGAAATTCATGTTGATTTTTTTCCCCCCTGGGACGTAAGTCTTTCCTAAGACTTATTTCAGAAAGAATCCTTTTGTGAGATTTGTATATGAGGCATCTAATGATTGATCTTCAACATCTTACTAATAAATATAGGACAGTTGTTATTCTTTAATGGCAAGGTCATATGATGTGAGGAGCTATCCAGTGTGTGCCTTGAAATGAAATGAAAGAATTGAGAGCACTGATTACCATTACTGATAGGTGGATTTGTTTGTGCCATTAGCTTTCCCTTTCTTTTTCTTAATCCCCATTCATTCTCTCTTAATTCTTAACCCTGTTCATCTGCTCTATTCTCTATTATTAACTTTTTTGATTACATTCTGTATATTCCTCTTTTGTTTTGATGCCACATACTCGCTGTTTTATTAGTAGAACCTGCCTCAGTCTTCCTGTCGGGGCTAAATGCTCACGTTTCTTGTTTGTGTTTTTTTATTCAGATTTCAGATTCTCTTAAGATCCCCTGATACATACCACTACTATACTGGGGATTGAACCCAGGACCTCACACTTACTAGGTAAACACTCTACCACAGAGTGACCCCCCCCCAAAAAAAAACCATACCCTTTGCTGTTACTTTTTAAAGGTTTGTAAAATGGGGCTGGAGAGATGGCTCAGCTAGTGGATACTAGCTGTAATCAAAGGACATTGAGTTTATAGTTCATGATCCTAGAAAGACTAAGTAATGAGGTATGAACCCAGAAAAAAATATATATAGACCCACCTGGAAATTGGAAACAGACAAGATTACCTGGCAGAATTGGGAGCATGGCGGGTGGCGGGTAGAAGGAAGGGGAGAAGGGGAGGGTTGAGAAGAACTTGAGGGAATGGGATAGTCGAGACGGAGGAAGGACAGATATGAGAGCAAGGAAAGATATCTTGATCGAGGGAGCCATTATGGGGTTAGCAAGAAACCTCGCTTTAGAAAAATTCCCAGAAATCCACAAGGATGACCCCAGCTAAAACCCTAAGCAATAGAGAGGGTGTCTGAACTGGCCTTGCCCTGTAGTCAGACTGATGATTATCTTAAATATCACCATAGAACCTTCATTCAACAATAGATGGAAACAGAGGTAGAGACCCACATCGGAGTAGTACTGGACTGAGCTCCCAAAATCCAGTTGAAGAGAGGAAGGAGGGAGAGCATGAGCAAGGAAGTCAAGACCATGAGAGGTTCACCCACTGAGACAGTGTGCCTGAGCTAAGGGGAGCTCACCAACTCCAACTGGACTGGGAGTGAATGAGCATGGGATCAAACTAGTCCCTCTGTATGTGGTTGGCAGTTAGGGCAAACTGAGGGGCCATGGACAGTGGCACTGGGATTTTTCTCTACTGCATGTACTGGCTTTTTGGGATCCTATTCTCTTTGGATGGATACCTTGTATTAGGGAGGGCCTTGGCCTTGCCCTCTCTTAGGTTGGAGAGGGTGGGGTGGGAGGTGTGTGGAAGAAGTGGGAGGAGGGGAGGAAGTGGGAATTTGGATTGGTATTTTTAATAATGGTAAAAAATAAATAAAAAAAGAGCACTGACTGCTCTTCCAGAGGACCAGGGGTTCAATTCCCATCACCCACATGTCAGCTCACAACTGTCTGTAACTCCAAAAGCTGACACCCTCATACAAACATATGCACACAAAATGCCAGCGCACTTAAAATTTAAAAAATAAAAATTTTTTTTTTTTTTTTTTT
>NC_022020.1:23748136-23760451 GCF_000317375.1 Microtus ochrogaster
TCTGTGGTTTTGGAGCCTGTCCTGGAACTAGCTCTTGTAGACCAGGCTGGTCTCGAACTCACAGAGATCCGCCTGCCTCTGCCTCCCGAGAGCTAACAATATTTTTTAAAAGGTTTGAAAAATAGGGTCTTACTAAGTTGCCCAAGCTAGTTTTGGACTTATCTTCCTACCTAGGTGGGATTTAAATCTGCGTCTTTAGGTCCAGGGATCTGAGACAGGTTCTTTATTGTGTAGCCTAGACTGGCCTGGATTTCCTTATCTTCCTGCCTTAGCCCCCTGCTCCTGGGGTTAAAGGGCACTACTATGCCTGTCAAGCTAAAGACTTGACACTGATTTTATTATTTAACGGGAATGGGTATTTTGTCTGCATGTATGTCTGTGTACCATATGCATGCTTGGTGCCAGTGGAGGCCAGAAGAGGGTGTCAGATCCTCTGCAACTAGAGTTAACACCATTGTGAGCCATGTAGGTGCTGGGACTCAAACAGCCAGTGCTATTCTTAACTACTGAGTTGAGCTGTCTCCCCGACAGATTAATTTTTTAAAGTTATATCAACTGCTGTTCCAAATCTAAATGTGCAGATTTTCCTCAGTAAGAGGTATGAAGGATTTCCCTTTCCTTACTCCCTTTCACGGTAGCCAGGTCAGACTTTCTTCTCAGAGAGCTCTGGTGGAGATGTTGATGTGCACACTTGTTACCTGGGAAGTGAGTAATCCTGGAGCGGCATTGAAGCTTATTCATCTAGAAAAGACTTCCCTTCCCAGGCCTTCTAAAACACTGTCCTCTTGAGCATTAATGCACAGTGCACCATCAACATTTTAGAGCATTAATGTTCTCATAGTACACCATCAACATTTTAGAATGTTTTAAAACAAAGGATAAACTGTCCATAGCCTTTGTTTTAGGATTTGTATCAGGAAACACATGACGTAAAGAATTCAGCCATTAAAATGGCCTTACTCCTTACTATTTTGTATCTCACTTGTAATCAAGAATATAGTCCTTTATGTCTAAATTTCGAAAACATGTGAGTTATAAGATTTAAAAAATTGAGATGGTGTAAATTGAAATAGAATTATTGGTGCTGTGAGGGAATCCCTGTTACTGACCTCTGAGAACCACTAGAAGACCCCCCTCCCCCCCGGGAGTTTTTTTGTTTGTTTGGATGGTTGATTTGGTTTGAGATGAGGTCTTCTGATAACCCAGATTGGTCTCAATCCTGTAATCCTCTAATGCACAGCAATTACTGGAATTCGCCACCATCCCTGGCATAAAATACATTTTGAGCTTTAAGTCTTAAGTTTTTTTTTAATGTGTTCTGATAATTTACGATGAGTTTAAACAAATGACAGTCTCTAGATTGTGATCTGTTAGAGAACTGCGTCTTTGGTCAGGCCAAGTTGACAACAGAGAGTGGAATTATAAGCTTTAGGATCTAAAATGTTATACTTGGTGTGATTTTTTTTTTTAAAGGGTTTGGGAATATCAGAGGTCACTTCCCAATTTTTTATTTTGAAATTGCTTGCTACTTCTCTTTTTCCTTATTATTAAGTATAATAGGATTCTGGTGCTTAATAGCTGGCAGTCATAACTGTAATACTGCAAACAATAGCTATAATAGTAAAAATTTTTCCTGTGCGTGTGTTCATTTAAAATCAAATGTTTTTGCTATCACACTTGTTTTCTCTGACATTAACTATAATGGAAAAATTAAAAATGCTATAGGATCCACGGTGGCAGTAGGCAGCAGAGATGCTGTAGATCCCCAAGTGGTGGTAGCAAGCCATGTGGCGGCAGACAGCAGGCCCTGAGAGCAGCTAGTCCCAGGCAGAGACACATGGCGGGCGGGCAAGAGACAGAGACATGGATAGGCACGCCATGCAGAGTGAGGTTGGATATTTATTCAAGGGGTTATGGAGGGGGAAGGGAGAAGGAGAGAGAAGGCGAGAAGAGAGAGACAGAAGGGGGAAAGGGGAGAAGTGGAGGAAGATGGAAAAGAGAGAGAGCTCAGGCCGGAAGCTGAAGATCAGCCTGGGAGTGGGTGTGGCTTGTCTCTTAAAGAGATAGAAAATCATTACATTAACTCAGACAGTCTACTGCCTATGCCTTTATCATTCATACTCAGTTCATACCTGAGGTGAAACTGTCTCAGCACTAAGTATGTGGTGGGCCTGGCACTGCTAATGAAGTTGGCAAGACTGTCACCACTGCTTCAGTGTCGCTGAAGAACTGCGTTCTCAGTGTAGCCTGAGTCCTTGCAAGCTGGACTTTGACACAGCCTGTAAAAAGCATTTCTGGTTAAATCGGTTGTGCCATGTTAAGTGTTGGGAGGGAAGGGAAAGATTTCCATTAAAGTAAACCCTGCCAGACAAGAAAGTCCAGCACCAGTGTCCTCTAAGAACAGTTGGAGGGGCTTGTGTTCATGTCTGTGGAGCGTATCATCGTTTCCTTTCCCTTTGTTTGTTTTCTTTGTTTTTCAAGACAGGGTTTCTCTAGCTTTGGGGTCTGTCCTGAAGCTAGCTCTTGTAGACCAGTCTGGCCTCAAACTCACAGAGATCCACCTGCCTCTTCCTCCCAAGTGGCGTGTGCTAAGACATCCAGCTCATTGGGTCCATCTTAATATCACCTTCACAGTGTTTTAAAAATCTTCTTAGTTGATGTGTTCAAATAAAACTTAACTTATATTTCTACATATGACAGTGAGAACAGCAATTTGGAGTTTTAATTTCTTCCTTTCAAGAACAACTACAAAATTTATTATTTGTAGATACTAACAGTTCCTTCCTTGGTGTTTCTTGGTTTTGTTACATGTCTGTACTAGACAGCCTTATAGACTGTTCAGGCAGATTGGCGCTCCTTCAAAGCTTAGAGCTACCTCTTCTGATACGAGCCTACAATATAACATTGTGAGGTCCTTACAGTTAAAAATGTATCCTAATAAACTGATAATCAGTCTGAGGAGTGAAGCTCCTTGGTGCTTTTGGTATCTCTCTGTTCTGGGACGGCCAGAGTAAGAGGTAGGAATTAGCCTGTTTTCCAGTCAAAGAGAAAAATGCTTATAGGCATTTCTATGTCCTTCCCTCTTGCAGGTTGCCAACTTGGCCTGTTCAATCTCCAATAATGAAGAAGGTGTAAAGCTTGTCCGAATGTCTGCAAGCCAGTTAGAAGCACTCTGTCCTCAGGTAAAGTATAGCCAACAAGCTTATAGTATCTCCAGCATGGATTTTAGTAGAGTGGGTGTGAGTTTATTTTATTAGGTTTGCTTTTTTTATTTTTTCCCTTCTTCCTTCTTTCCCTCCCTGCCTCCCTTCCTTTCTTCCTTTAATTAAAATAAAATTCCTTCTATTTTAAATAGAATACTGATACAGATAAACCACATTGCTTGAATAAATTTAAGTATCATTTTCTCTTTATCTCATTCTAATGCGTCCTTGTCTTTCATTTAAAATGTGTAGGAGGGGTCATCAAGAGGCTCAGTTCTGCCAAGTCTGATGACCTTGATTCTATTGCCAGGGCCTATGTGGTGGTTAAGAGAAAACAGACTTCCACAAGTTCTTCTGTTTTCCACACATATGGCATTGTGTGCATATGTTGTGTGTGTAGTGCACAGCTTTCCGGCCAGCCTGTGCACCATTGTAACACTACTGTCACAAAGCATCTAATCTGCTTTGCTGAAGTGTCTGCTGCAGATAATAATAGTAACCTGATTGAACCAGCCGCTGAAGTAAAGCCTAAACTTCTGTGTAATAGTGACACTTGGAAAGACAGGTAATTGGGCTGGGTTAAGTGTATTGCTAGAAAATCTCTGAAGTGCTTGAAACAACTAATTTTTTTTTCTATTTTTCACTTACTTATTTGTGTGTGCTAGCACGTGCTCCATGTACTCATGGTGTGAGGACAGAGGGCAGCTTATGAGAATTGTCTCTTCTACCACCCTATTGCAGGTCACTAGGCTTGTCAGCAAGTACCATTAGCTGCTGAGCCCTCACTGGCACTGGTTAGTGCTTATCTGAATGTTCAGTGTTACTTGTGGTCTGTGAGGGAGTTCTCCCTGCCACTCAGGGATTCCTAAGCTCTTAGGTGGTGTTTTGATGGAAGAGGTTACCTTTCTGCTTTTCCAGACAGAGACCACGCACAGCTTAGTCTCAGACTTACGTTAACCTCTATGCATGTCCTGTCAAACCAACAGTAGACGTAGACAAAGGGAGGCGCGCAGAGGAACTGTAGTAATGGCCAGAGGCTGCAGGCATCAGGTTTCTGTGTAAAGTCTGCAACCTTAAATGTGCTGTGACACTGTCATTGTGGCTCTTTCATGTGAAAGACCTCCCAAGACTGCTGTGATGGACCAGCTACCACCCCCGCTGTCTGATAGACAGTCTTTATACAGTCATAAAATGTGCACGAGACTGATTGCTGTGCACATAATTAACACAATAGATTTAATCTACTTTCAGGCTGACCAAATTGAATGAAATAAATTTAGGGTAGATTCTAAAGATTATACTTTTTCTCAAGTTTGCCATTTTATCCTCCCAACACTTTAATATCTTTGGTTCTCTGTTTCATTTTAAAATGCTTGAAAAGCGACAATGCTTCCACATATCTTCAGAAACAGATGGTAACATACGCTGATCACACCTACCAAGAGTATTTATATAAATGATCTTAAAGCCTAGGAAAAAAACCACAGGGAGAGTCTAGTTGATCCTAATGAAAATGCTGGAGTGGGTGGACCTGTGACTCGGCCCATGTCACAGATGAGCACACTGCACAAAGGCTAATTTCTCTCCTTTGCAGTGTCACTTAAGATGGACCTCAAGACTGAGCTTCAAACAGTGCCCAAGCCATCCTTGGTATTAGGGGTATGACCTGAGTAAAAGGCCTTTCCTGGGGGTGATTAGTCTTTATACGTACAGAGCTGGGCAACTTGAGTATTGACAAATACAAATTGGACAATGTGGGTTGTTTATCTCTCTTTAGTTATCTAGATAAGTTGCAAGAGACCCCACTGGCATTTCCCCGATAGCCAAGGGTGGTAAGACTGTTTTTCCTGTGTTTACCCAACCCTTTTCTGTGTATCTTTTGGAGAAGGAACTCTTCAGATCCTTTCACACATTCACCGACCATAGTGAACAATGGGTAGTATGAAAATGAACTTGCAAAAACAGTGAAGAGAGGTTGTTCAAATGAGTTGGAAGGGGGGTGGGACTTGAGATAACGGCTCAGCAAGTAAAATCAGGGACTGCACTTGCAAAAGACCCAAGTTTGTTTCCCGGTACCCACGTTAAGAAACTATTGACATCTATAAAAGAAAAGTACCTCTAGTCCATGCTCAAAAACTAGGAATCATAGAAAACTCCCTTAGCTTAGTTTAGGATATCTGTGAAAAAATGAAGATCGGTAACATTGTAGTTAATGGCTCAAGACAAGGTGGTTACTCTTGAGATGAGAGAGAAGACAACCGTGTGCACTCTTGCACTTTTCTGGTGGTGATAACTTAGTAGTTACTAGAAGATGGGGATAAGGAGAGAAGAGGAAAATGGGGAGCGCTTGCTAATACATTTGAAGTCTTATTTTTGGAGTAAAAAAATGGTAAAACTGAATGTGGTATCATTGTAGCTATTGTGTCATTGAATTCTGTACTTTAAATGGATAAATTGTATGAATTATAAACTGTCTCTCAGTAAAATATTTGTATGTGTATGCTATACTGAGGCTGGATCCCTGTACATACCAGGCAAGCTTTCTACCAGGAAGCTATGTCCCAAGCCCTATATCTATACTCATGAACACACACACATTTTTATATATATATGAAGTTGTTATAAGTCAGCTACACCTGTGTTAAGATGACAAAAGAAAAAAAAGTTCTTGGAATTGGAATACAATACCTTTATTATGAATGAATTGGGGTAAGTTTGGCATTTCAGATACTGGTCATCATTATATACTATTGGACATTATTGGCTACTTTTGTAATAGTGATGGATAACTGAGATGACCCTAAATATCCCACAGAAGGAGAGTAACATGAGATACCTATAAAATGGAACACTGAACAATGTATTAATATATACTTATTGATGCTGACATATTTAAAAGAAGGAACCAGGGTAGTTAATCAAATGTAGCCTATAATTTTAATTATATAATTTTTGATGGTATATTTGTATGATTGAGGTTTTTAAGAAAAAGCTTGAAGTTTAATGTCAAAAATTAGAGAATTTGAGAAATTAGAGGGAGCCTTTATTTGTTTATAGCTGCCTATTGTTTCCAAATCAAACTTACTATTTTGGTGTTAAAGTCTAAGGCCTGCTGTTGAGTATTTCCTCTTTGTACTAGTTATGGTGGATACATGGTGTTATGTTTCCTAGTGACGGGGGCTAGCTGTTCCTGCTGTTAGCCAGATCACCCCATGCGATTGATTTGAGATAGATAGTGATGTGCATTAATGTCTTCTGCAGGTTATCAATGCTGCATTGGCCTTAGCAGCAAAGCCACAGAGTAAACTGGCCCAAGAGAACATGGATCTTTTTAAAGAGCAATGGGAAAAACAAGTCCGTGTTCTCACAGATGCTGTTGATGACATTACTTCCATTGATGACTTCTTGGCTGTCTCAGGTAATGAAATGGTTCCCTAGAATGGCATGTGTAGTTATTGTCCAAGTCATAATCACAGACAAAACACCTTCAAATCTGGTCATTGAGAGTAAATTCTCTTAATGACATGCTGGTTTCTAGTTTTATGACGTTCTGACCTGTGTTCCGAGCAGGGGGAGTTGGAATGGAGCTGTATTTCTCACGGTGGGGCTGCTGTTCATCCTGGAAGAATTAGTTACTGGACTAGCAAAACCTTTCACTGCTGGTATAGACTTGAGACCCTCTGGCTGTGACCTGTGTAGCATATAACTATCCATCCCTCTTGATATTTGAGTTTAGACCTTTGTCTTGGTACTGCTGGTCATTTATTATGAGCCCATGAGACTCAGAAGGAACCTCTCAGCTAGTTTATTGTAGAGAATGCTCTCGGAAAGCTCCTGTCTGTCGGGAGTGATTGTAATGTACCTGACTACTTCCCCAAAGACTGTGTCTGTCTGACGCAGAGAGAGAAAACAGAGAGGAAATATTTAAGTGCCATTTAATTATGAACTTGAAAAAAGTAAATCTGAGTAATTCACGTCACAAAAACAGTTGATTTCATTATATAAACATAAACTGGTAATGACATAGTAAATTGCATTCATATAGAACATGTCTGTCAAATGCAATTTAGCGTTTATCTCACAGAAATAAATTTCAGTCCTATCTCCTTAGAGTTGAGTAACACTAAATGCATTCTCTATTAACAGGGCTTCCATTGCCCCTGGCTGTGTCTTCTCCTTGGAAATGCCAGGCTTCCTGAGGCTAGTGGCTGTGGGCAGATTTAGTGACTAGGTTCTTGTAGAGCTGAAACTACCTGTCACCCCAGGGAACCACAGGCTGGAATGTGGAAGATGTGAATGGCAATGGGGCTTGAAAGAGAAGCAGAACTTAAGTACGTGCACAGCACAGTCCTCCAGCAGTGACCTATTTAAGGGTGACACTGTGTTCTGCATACCAATGTGTCCCTGTCTTTGCATGAACTCGAGATGATAGTTTTCTTTTTGGCTTAACTTGAGAAAGTCGGGTGTAGGTTGTATGTTAACTGCAGGAAGACAGGGTAAAATATAAACCATGCTGCCTCAGAACTACCAAGCTGCAGATGCTGCCACTTTAAAACAAAAAATTCATTTGCGAGCACATTGTTGCAGGTGCCAAAAATGCAGCAATGGCCTTTTTGGGAAATCTTGGCCTTCTGTTGTTTTTCCCAATGAAGTATGGAATTATTCTTTTTCATAGGTTTAGGGAAAAACATTCCACCTTCATAGCACACTTTTAAGCAAACAACAAATTTGGAAATCTAAATGCAAAGCCCCCTCTGGATAGATACTACATTCCTACAGTTTTTTAAAACTAGGTTGGATATGTTTACCAGGCTTTGTTTCCAGGAATTTTCATTCTTTCTTACAGTAAAGTAAAATATCTTACAATCAAAATGGCTCTCATATAACAGATAACAAAAGGGATTCAGTATCAGCATTTAGTGGGGTCCAGACAGGATTTTTTAGGTTATTTTAATATAAAACAGAAGACCAGTAAGGAGAAATCAAATTTTTTAGCAGATTCACTTTTTTCTGGCGAAAGGGTTCAACTTATGTAAATAGGAGTTTAAGGGAGGTTGACTTGGTGCAGAGCAGTTGAGCCAGTTTCTGTTTAGCAGATTCAAGCCAGAATTGCTGTCTGAAGTAGTACTGCTGCAGAGCATCTGCATCCTGGCTGCCTACTTGTGGTGTTGTCTGTTGTTCTGTCACAGACTTGCGGAGGCATGCAAGCGATTAGTGATCAAGGTGTTTTTAGAGCAGTGGTGAGGGCCAAGCACTGAGTAGACTCCTAGTAGACTAAGCAGTTAATTCATAGCACTAATCCTGTCCTCTGAAATTCATCCATAGCCAGTAGTCCAGGCAGGGAACGGGCCCTGTGAGACCCTCCTCTGTCCATGATTGACTCTTGTCAGGTCCAGTGCAGGCAGCATGGTGTCCTTAGCCCATGACATGACACTGCAGTGGCTCTGTCCCCTAAGTTTGCCGAGTAGCATTTGCTTCTGGCTCACCTCTAGGTCAGAGGAAACATAAATACTGTTTTTAGTGTCTTTCCAGACAGTCGTGTGTGTTAGTAGAGGCTGTGAAGGAAGGAATGATGGCTTCTACAGGTAGTTGAATTAGAAACCAGTTCTCGATATTGACCTTTTGAAGCATAAATGGTACATGCCATCACACACACACACACACACACGACCCCAATGTGCTTCTTAAAACAGACTGCATTTGCTACCTTTGTCCTAGCTCTTCTACAAGAAGCTCTCTCCATATGCTGTGCCACACACTGTTGTTGACAGGGAACCATGTCTTTAACTGACATAGCTTCCAAGAGCTGTCATATAGCCCAGGAAAGGAGACAGTCATGTTGCCACCACTGCAGCTTCACGTGTGCTGGTATATTTGCCGCTCACCCTCTTCTGGGTCTGCCTATATAGCTCTGCCTCTACTATCATGGTGCCTGTGTGCAGCTTACAGCTTGCTCCTCTAAGTACAGTTCCCTTGGCCCTTTGGCTTGCTTCCCCTTTGCTATTTCAGATAAGATTGGAATTTCTTGCTCTGGGGTTTCTAAAAACAGTGTCAGGCTTTGAAAGGAAATGGTTTGGGGTCTTCAAATCTAGTTGTGTGCCTAGTAGTCATCTGGATTCACAGATTTCCCTCTCCAGAGACTACAGGTGTCATGTAACTGTTTTCATCTCAGATGTATTTTCTCACTGCCCTAGAGGGTTAAACCTGCTTCTTAGCATCCTCTGATCTCGATCTTGCTGCCTCCTAAATACTATTGGCATCTCCTGGAAGGAGAGAAAACACTGGACAGGTACAGCCTGATGTTGACCTGTTTTTCTGATTTAGACTGTGACATTTGTCAACGACAGTCAACAGTGAAGCAGTTATTGAAGGTGGTGTGCTTGTTTTTATTAACATTGCTTATTTGGGATATGGGTGGTCATACCGTGGATGTTTTTAGATGACAGAGGACAACTTGCAGGAATTAGTTCAAACTCTATTCTAACTCTACCCTCCTGAGTGCCGGCATGCCAATGTGTGCTTGTGTCCAGCTTTGTATATAAAACTTTTGGCATAGTGGTTGGCACCAAACCTGTCCTATACATACAACATGCCATGCTACTATGTCACCCTTTAGTAGAAGACCTGATCCTTCATTCAGCTTTTTGCTTGTTCCTCAGAGAATCACATTTTGGAGGATGTGAACAAGTGTGTCATTGCTCTCCAAGAGAAAGATGTGGACGGGCTGGACCGTACTGCTGGCGCCATTCGAGGCCGGGCAGCTCGAGTCATCCATGTTGTCACCTCAGAGATGGACAACTACGAGCCAGGAGTTTACACAGAAAAGGTTCTGGAAGCCACCAAGCTGCTCTCCAACACAGGTCTGAAGACTGTCCCCCGTCATAGTGTTCTCCTGGGTCCCCACAATGACTCCCAACATCATTCCAAATCCTGCGGGATTATACACACAGAATTCAGCTCTGGTTTTGTTTTTATACACACTGGGTGGCTCATCATACTAGCGAGAAGTTGGTTATTAGACAGTTCATGAGCACATTTTCCTTTATGTGTCTGTGATAAACTATGAGTATGCCAAGCATGCATGAAGGCAGAACTCCCATACACATAAAATAAATGTTTAAAAAAAATAATGGCTTTATTGGATGAAAAACAGGCAGTGGTTTCAGCACGGGCCTGGCACATAAATGACTGCTTACTATATTTAGTTCTGTGCTGGGATGAAGAATGGCAGATCTTTACCTCCTTCTGGACCTCTAGGTGTGTGCAGAGGTGAGATTGGCCAGGAACCAGCAAAAGTAAAGCTTTGATGATGCCTGTGCTTTAGTTTAGTTTGTGCATAGCGTCCTGCTAGTGAATACATAAGAAATGAAGGTAGATCCCCCCTTTTGAAGTACTGCAAATTGAACCCAGAACCTCTTACATGCTAGGCAAGTTTATTACCACTAAACTACTATTCTAGCCTTTGTAGGTCCGTTCTTAAGGTTTCAAAGTAGTTAGTATCATTTCAGTTCTCAGTCATCCAATTCTAGATCAGAGTCTGCTGAGAAGGTGATTGAGTCCTTGCAAAATATTGTCCATAAGTTCACCTATGAACATGTGGTCTATTTTGCTGGTGAGTACTGGGCACAAGAGTAGAAACACAGAGGATCTTTGTCCTGAGCTTGACTCTACTGCCTATTCAAGGATTCAGGAAAGGATTGTGGAGTGCTGTCTTCTTAGTGTGACTTGCCTGCCTCTTGTCTCCATAGTCATGCCACGGTTCACTGAGCAAGTGGAAGCAGCTGTGGAAGCCCTCAGCTCAGACCCAGCCCAGCCTATGGATGAGAATGAGTTTATCGATGCCTCCCGCCTTGTATACGATGGCATCCGGGACATCAGGAAAGCAGTGCTGATGATAAGGGTGAGTAACCACATTCTAGACATTTCAGCAGCTTTTTCTTCTCTTTTGCTAACTTGAGCAATGTGTTGTTCTGGAGCTCAGCAGCTACAGTGTGGTATATTAAATCACGGGTTCTGGAGCTCAGCAGATAACAGTGCGTGTATTAAACCATGGGTTTGAGCTGTTAGAATGAGATAGAATCTAAATATAGACTAAACAAAGAGATCTAGCATGATTGGGCTTAAATTAATTTTGGGAACTTAGTTGGATAAACAGAATAGTTAGAATTACAGGGGAAACTACAGAAAATAGTTTTTTAAATTTCCGAGAAGGAGCTTCTTCTTAAGGTAAGTAAAGTTACTGTACTTCTTTTCAGAAGAACCGCTCCTCTCCTTGAAGGGAACCCAGGCAGCAGGTTAGACTTTGTTCAGGGTAAGGAATGGCAGCCCCTGATGATGCTCCATGGCTCATGGCCAAGTGCTGAGCTGAGTGGAAGTACTACCTCTGAGTCTTGTGTCACCCTTCTCAGACAAAGCAGCTGAATGACCTAGACCTCCCTGTGAACTGGGATGGGGTAGGGTTCCGAAACTGCAGATTTCTCTGTCAAACATGTCTTGCTTGAGCCATTGTCTTCCAAACTACCTTTTCCAGAGCTAAGGCTCTCTTGCATGTTGCTCTTAGGGTTACCTGGATCTCATTGTCATCATTTGTCTGTGTCTCGTGCAGGCGTGTGTGTGTGTGTGTGTGTGTGTGTGTGTGTGTGTGTGTGTGTGTGTGTGTGTGTGTCCCCAGTTGTTGCAGGCTTCCAGAACAGACATTTGGAATACAATGCCCACCTGTTGCATTGCTAGAGCTTTGCCTGCTGTTGTGTAGTTCAGTCAGCCAATTGATTTTCACTTATGCCTTCATTGTTTTCTAGTTAAACCTCCAAGGTATTAGACAGGGACTCTGTCTTACTTTTATACCCCCTCTTCCTAGTCTGCAGAAGTTAACCACCACGTCAGTTTGGGAACATGTTGAAGACCTGTTGCATCCATTTTGTATGCAATGTTGAAACACTTAGGCAAGATCACCATTATCTGGTTGAGGTAGGAAAATTGTCCCAAGCTGGGAAGAGGAATGGTTGTGGGTATAAAATTAATGGCTTTATTGGATGAAAAACAGGCAGTGGTTTCAGCACGGGCCTGGCACATAAATGATTGCTTACTATATTTAGTTCTGTGCTGGGATGAA
>NC_022020.1:23761226-23780906 GCF_000317375.1 Microtus ochrogaster
AAAACAAAACAAAAAATCAAATCAGTGTAGCCATTCTGATGGAAGTTTCTGAGGCGGGAGCTTGTGAGGGCCCTTGGTGTCCTGTGGGTTAAGTCATTCCTCCAGCTCTGGTCTTAGAATCTGTAACCTTCCCACACCTGAACCTCTAACCAGTCCCGTTGGAATATCTGCCCCCTACTGTTGTGCCCGTGTGACCACTGCTTCCCTCTAGGAGAGGTCCCTGCCATTGTTGTTGGCTGAGGTTACCCAGCATCTTTAACTTGCTCACTGCCTCTGTTCTTTCTTTATATGATTATGTTCCTCATTTTGGGGTTTGGGGAACACACCTCTCAGCCTCTCTCTATCTCAGTCTCCTTTGCAGGGAAGCCCTGTCCTCTTCTCTTTACCTGCATTTCTTTGTTAAAATATGCTTTCCTTTTTTAAATTTTTTATTTTTATTGAGCTCTACATTTTTCTCTGCTCCCCTCCCTGCCTCTCCTCTCCTCCCTTCAATCCTCCCCCAAGGTCCCCATGCTCCCAATTTACTCAGGAGATCTTGTCTTTTTATATTTTCTACTTCCCATGTACATTATATCTATGTAAGTCTCTCTTAGTGTCTGTATTGTTGTCAAAGTTCTCTGGGATTGTGGTTTGTAGGCTGGCTTTCTTTGCTTTATGTTTAAAAACCACCTATGAGTGAGTACATGTGATAATTGTCTTTCTGTCTCTGGGTTACCTCACTCAGAATAATGTTTCCTAGCTCCATCCATTTTCCTGCAAAATTTAAGATATTGTTTTTTTTTCTGCTGTGTAGTACTCCATTGTGTAAATGTACCACATTTTTCTTTCCCATTCTTTGATCAAGGGGTATTTAGGTTGTTTCCACGTTCTGGCTATGACAAACAAAGCTGCTGTGAACATAGTTGAGCACATGTCCTTGTGGCACAATTGAGCATCCTTTGGATATATACCCCAGAGTGGTATTACTGGCTCCTGAGGAAGGTTGTTTCCTAATTTTCTAAGAAATCGCCACACTGACATCCAAAGGACATCCAGGCTGTTTTCAGTGCTGTAGCTCTGTAGTAAAGTTTGAAGTCAGGGATTGTGATGCCTCCAGAGGTTCTTTTATTGCATAGGGTTGTTTTGTCTATCCTGGGTTTTTTGCTTTTCCAAATGAAGTTGAGTACTGTTCTTTCGAGGTCTTTGATGAATTTTGCTGGGATTGAGAATAAAATATGTTTTCTTGAAGGCTGATTTTGCTAAGTTCCATACTTAAGTAGCCAATTTATAACCTTTTTTTCAGTTACTGTGCCCAAGAGTGAGCCCCAGCTTCCAAAGCTAGATTATTCAATAGTTAACTCCTCCACTTGCTTGGGTCTACACTGTGGCTTCCCTGATCAAACAGCAGGTCTGATTGGCTTTGTCTTCCCTGTTGGGAATGTGCATGTTCCCGCCCAAAGGCCCCTTACCCTGGGCACCAGCCCCTGGGCCACAGTCTGACTGTGTCATCTGCTGCTCCATGCTCTCCTAAGGTGTCTGTATCACTCGTCCTGTCATCTGCTGCTTTTCTCATCTGAGCTGGGATACAGCCAGTGAGCCAAATTGCTCACCAACATTCACCAATCTCAGTCTACCAACATTTCTCCCACCTGCACGTCCCATTGCCCTGCTCACAGATCTGCCTGTTTCCACTCAACGTGATGGCTCCGTTTGCAGCGCTCTAGGAGGTCATATAGTTGACTCGGGTCTTTGCCCATTGCTCCTGTGGTTTCCTGTTAGAATAGCTGAGTGAGTGAACACAGGAAAAGGAGCTTTTCTTTCAACAGTTCTTAGGACCCAGATAGGCTATGGGCAGGCGCTGCTGTGGAAACCTCTCTAGACATAGCACACCAGCCCTGCGACCAGAGCTCGGAGGTCACCCTGACAGGGTCTTTGTGGCTCTGATACTTTGTGATCCCTGCCCACCACTGTTCTTCGTTCTCTAGGGTAGGCCCCGCCTTTGCCTGTCAGAACCCATGCTCATGTCCCTGAGTGCCTCCCACATGTTCTGTCACTTGGTCCTCACAACAAGGCCCTTGCCATGATTTGCCTAGGGCCTGGAGGAGAGGAAACCTCAGTGCCCTCCTGTCACAGGCTGGTCGTCTGGGCTAAAAGCTAACCCCAGCTGTCCTGCCTAATAACGGTGTCAATCAGTAGCTAATGAGGAGAGGCTGACAGGTTGTACAAACACAAATTTTACTAAGTAGTTAAAGCAGAGAATGAGAGGCAGCAGTCCATCCCGTTGGTATACACTGATTTCTTATCTGCTGTATTCTCTTTTTCTTTGATAAAAGTAAAATAAGACTTCCAATAATATATTGCTTTGTTTTATTCCTCAAAATAGCCTTGAGAAATCCAGAGAGAAAGTCCAGCATTAATTTGTCATTTTCTTGTTGTCATAAAGTGGGACTTTTATGGGAATGCTTTCTCTTGTATAAAACATACCTAATTTAAAGACTTTTGACCAAGGGTAGTTTTCACCTTCATGTGCAGATGCAGATCCCTTGGGAAACTGTATTAAAAGTGAAATCTTTGAGCCGGGCGATGGTGGCGTACGCCTTTAATCCCAGCACTCGGGAGGCAGAGGCAGGCGGATCTCTGTGAGTTCGAGACCAGCCTGGTCTACAGAGCTAGTGCCAGGACAGGCTCCAAAGCCACAGAGAAACCCTGTCTCGAAAAACCAAAAAAAAAAAAAAAAAAAAGTGAAATCTTTGTTGCACCAAGCCTGAGCTCTCCACCCTATGAAAGGAGCTCTCTTTAAAGAGTGAGGGCATGGCCAGGCAGTGGTGGGGCCTGCCTCTAATTAACACTTGGGAGGCAGAGGAAAGTGGATCTTGGTGAGTTTGAGGCCGGCTTGGTCTACAAAGCAAGTTCCTAAACAGCCAGGACTGGTAACACAGAAAAACCCTGTCTCCAAAAACCAAGAAAAAAAAAAGGTGAAGGCATGGAGGCCACACAAATGACTCTGGTGACTGTGCTCTGGGCCGTCATGCTCTGCTGAGATGTCATTCCGGGAGTCTGGAGGCAGGGGACTCTGTCTTTTGTCTTGGCTGCAGACCCCCGAGGAATTGGATGACTCTGACTTTGAGACGGAAGATTTTGATGTCAGAAGTAGGACAAGCGTGCAGACGGAAGATGACCAGCTGATAGCTGGACAAAGTGCCCGGGTGAGAATCCGCTCCCTGGCCCTCTGACTTACTCTGTTTTCTCCTCTAGGATATTTAGTAGTATTCAGGGCTCCATTCTTGTCTGTTTTTGGTGTTATGACCTAAATCCTAAGTCATGGTACCTACTGGTCATTTGTGGCTTCCCACCACATGCCTCCTCAGCTAGGAACAAGGCTAGAACCTGGGGCCTCGACTACCCGTTGGGCTGCCAGTTTATGGTACCCTGAGTCAGAAACGGCTGCCAATCTAATCAGAATGTTTGTTAAAAAGAATTTTGAAATACTTCTACCCGCTGTAGTGATAACTATGGGAGTGAGCTCTTAATTATTCATGGGCCTTATTAAAAACAACCCAAAAAAAGCCCATAAAACCCACTAGTACATTCAAGAAAACCAGTCAGCACCATTGCATTGGAGTCATTCAGCCCAATAAGATCTCTGCTTTTGGAAATATGCCAAGATGTATCTCTATTTTCTCACTCCATGGAAATCCATCAGAGAGCTTGTCCCTCCTCCAGGCCTTACTGAGTCGTGAGCACTTGGAGCGCTAAGAGGATGGAGCCCAGGCTGTGGGCTTGAATTGGACAATTGGACTCCAAAGTGCTACTTGTCGAGTAGCTAAGGTGTATGTTCCTCAGCAGATTCTCTGTCTTCTCACACTACCTCTAGTAGGCCTCTCGAACTTGGGAATGTCTGTTCAGGGCTCCACCCACACACCCCTTTCTCTCCTTTCCTATTGCCACAAAGAGCAGCAAGCTTGAAACTTTGAAGAGTCAGGCCGTCAGATCAGCACAGGTGTGGCTGTGAAGCCACTGAGTTAGCCTCCTGTGCTGTTTCCTCCAGATTCAGACATGTTCGGGAAGTGGGTCAGGAACTTAGGCTGCAGAAAATTTCTGCAAGGATAATAGCCCTTCAGGCAAAGTGAAACCATTAAAGCATTATCCCACTACCCATGTTGTGGATTGCTGCTAAAAGTCTTCTTGGATAATGCCCTGTGAGAACTTCCTAAGAGTGGTTTGGCTTGTGATTGTAGGCGATCATGGCTCAGCTTCCTCAGGAGCAAAAAGCAAAGATTGCAGAACAGGTGGCCAGCTTCCAAGAAGAAAAGAGCAAGCTGGATGCTGAGGTATCCAAATGGGATGACAGTGGCAATGACATCATCGTGCTGGCCAAGCAGATGTGCATGATTATGATGGAGATGACCGACTTCACCCGGTGAGCAGAAGCCCACTCTGCAGACTCTGCAGAGAGGGGGCGTTTACTTTTCCATGACCCTGATGCTTTGTTGACATCTCCATTCACCTCCAACCAGGAGGGGCTTCATAGACAGGGATCCTGTTCTCTTTTCAGAGGCAAAGGGCCACTCAAAAATACATCAGATGTGATCAGTGCTGCCAAGAAAATCGCCGAAGCAGGATCCAGGATGGATAAGCTTGGCCGAACAATCGCAGATCATGTAAGTGGCAGTCTTTCTGGCCCACTGCTGAGGTAGCTGTCTGTAATCATTTTCAGGGGTCACAGTTTATCATCTTTGAAAACTGTCCTAACCTACTTAATTAATCCCAGCATACGTTCCTAAGGATTTCTCAGATCTGCTTCTCTGACAAGTCTCAGAGGAGTTGAGTGTGTATGTCTAAAAACTTTCTATCCCTAAATCATTAAAACCAGCCTCTACCATTTCTTTCCTTTCTCCCTCCTGAGAACTCCATATCTGGGCAGAAGCACTGGCACTGATGTATGGCGGCCTCTTGCTGAGGTTTCTGTAGAACTTGGGAGCTTTGGGGACTGTTAGAGGTTGGACAGGCTTCTCTATCATAGTACATTCCTGTGGTGCTGCAACTTCAGCCAGAAAAGTTCTATCAGTTGTGGGTTTTCGGGGTTATCCATGCTGCAGAATGAGTGACAGCTGCCCCTCGTTATTCAAGCCACCATTTGACGGTCATTCTTGACTACCCAGGAAAAAGGCTTGTGGACCTGATCTTTGCTGTCTGAAGTCAGTAGCTCTATTGATCTTTCACCTACCTGGACCACTGTGGCCTATGGCCTATTCTTTTCTCCATTCTGCACACAGCCATCAACACTGTCATTTCACATTGCAAATCAGACTTGAATCTGTCCTGCTTCGGTGTCATCTTAGGAAAAATTTAAAAGCTTTCAGCTTGGAGTATAGGCTCCATTTTTACCATGCTGCTGCTCACTTCATCCCCGCCCCCACCTTGATGAGAGCACTGTTTCCCTCTCTGATGAGACCTAAACACCTGGGCTTCAGTGCAGTCTGGACAGGGCCACACTTCTAACTTTTGGTAATCATCTCTGCCTAGAGTGAGTGTCTATCATCAGGGGCTTATCTTGTGCACCCCTTGTTGAGCAGATAGTGCCTGAGGCAGAGATGGTTAATTTACATAACTCAGAACCTTGACTTTTCTGTATGACTAGGCCCTTCCTTGAAATCACCTTGTAGGGCCAGGAGCTTCTCCCTGGGGCTGGAAACCTAGGCGTAGGGTGGTCGTTTGCCAGCAGGCGCTGAGGCTCGGTGCGTCACTGTGTACCCCATGCAGTGCTGCCTGGGTTGCTCCTTTGGGAAAGGAGGGAGCATGCTAGTACCTACAGGGAGCCTTTGAGAAACAGCCCTGGGAGCAGGGGATTGTCTCAGTGGGGCTGGGAACAGTGCTGAGCTTCTTGTCCCCTCAGTGCCCAGACTCCGCATGCAAGCAGGACCTGCTGGCCTACCTCCAGCGCATCGCTCTCTACTGCCACCAGCTCAACATCTGTAGCAAGGTCAAGGCGGAAGTGCAGAACCTTGGTGGAGAGCTTGTTGTCTCCGGGGTAAGTGTGGCAATGAGACGTGGTGGCTAGTGGGCATTTGCTGAAAGTATATGCCCTACATACCACCTACCTACTTCAGACACAGAAAGTATAGAGACCAGAAACTACAAAACCCATCTGGTTCCCAGAGCCCCACAGACCACACACTATCTCTGAACTACAGCACTTTTTAGACGGCATGGTTGGTGACAGCTGGAGCCATTGCCAGGCCTGGTCTCTTTCTTTTGCCAGCTGCTCTTTGGGAAGGGGTGTTTTTACTTTCCCCACCCCCAGAGTAATGAAGCCTGCTCAGAAATGACCAAGTAGAGCTGTGCAGGCTGCTTTCTCAGTTTCTACCCACGAAGAGCTGAATTGTAGCAGTTCATCAGGTCACCATGAGCAAGAAGAGGAGGGAGAACACTATCCTCTAATGGGAGACCAGACCCCATACCTGAGCTCACCAGTGTGTGTTGGATGGAAGTGGTCTGACTTCAAGTCTTCTCTGTCACTACTCATGCACCAAGTGCTACTCACTCAGGACCATCCAGAAAATCCCTGGCCCTGGGGGACAGGGTTGCTGAGGTGATCTTATATTTTGTGTTGTCACCATTTCTTCTCAAAGGCAAGTATTTGCGGGTTACGTGGATAAGAACTGCCATTGAGAGACCAGTAACAGCCTTTGCACAGTGCTGCGGAGACCTCCAGGTCCTAAACCTGAGGTGGTGGAGGCCCCTCTGCTGTGACCAGGCCTTCGTGTATGCAGGGAGCGTCAGGCTTTTCACCACTCCATCTCTCCCTTGTAGGTGGACAGCGCCATGTCCCTGATCCAGGCAGCCAAGAACTTGATGAATGCCGTGGTGCAGACAGTGAAGGCTTCCTACGTGGCCTCCACGAAATACCAGAAGTCACAGGGCATGGCGTCCCTCAACCTTCCGGCTGTGTCATGGAAGATGAAGGCTCCTGAGAAGAAGCCCTTGGTGAAGAGGGAGAAGCAGGATGAAACACAGACCAAGATTAAACGAGCCTCACAGAAGAAGCATGTGAGCCCCGTGCAGGCCCTTAGTGAGTTCAAAGCCATGGACAGCATCTGAGCCGCTCTGCCCATGGGGCCTACAAGTGCTTCACGCAAGTGTATTTGCTAAGTAGAAAACACTTAGATTCCACGGGAGGTAGCAGATTTCCAACCCAACCAGGTGGTGAATTTTGCAAGGACATGATTGTGTTAAAGCTGTTTAAAAAAAAAAAAGCTTTAGAATTCAGAAGTATATTTCTAGCTATATTTTTATAAGCTTAAATGAAAATAAAAGTTCCTTAACCAAAGAGTACATTAACTTCTGGTCACATTTCAGAATCGGATGAGGTCTGTTTTCTAGGTAGAGATGCGGGGTGGAGGAGAGAGATGCCTTCAGCCCTACCATTGGGCAGCGTGGAGTTAAATGGCCAAGTGGACCCAGGGTAAGCCACTGGGCAGCCTGAGAAACAGCCTAGAGAAGGAACTTCTGAAGAATAAACCATAGGAAACAGTAAAGCATAATGTATTGTGTAGGAAATTGATTGCTTGCTTTATGAAACAAAGTGGGATTAGAATGCATGGCTACAGTTACTAATGCTCTGCTGCAGGACATCAATAGAGCTGCTTTTTCAGGCTAGAGAGATGTGATGCCATAATCAGAACACGCTTCCCCGTTATTCCAGCATCAAATGCAAATTCATCATCAGCCTTACTTCTCATAACTGCAGTGTTTCCTGCCTTGGGCTGGCAGAGAAGCCTGGCAGAATAGTGTTTGCCTAGGCAGTGACTTAGACTCCACCTTATTTGTGATTTCTATAGCAATTACCATAGCTATGAGGTAAGATTTTACTACTGTCTTATTTAAATTTTATGAATCTGACTGTTTTTTACACTAATTTTCCCAATAAAGTCCACTATGAAACCAAGAATAAGAAGTTATTCCTTTGCCTTCAGTAAGAATCGCAGACTTCTGACTCATCGTGCCTCTGAACCCCCAGCGCCCCACTTCCCAGGATAGTAGCTGCCTAGGGAGGGAAGGCGCCAGCTCTCAGCTCACGCAGGAGGTCAGGGCGTCGGCGGCCCAGCCAGTGTCCTTCCCCTCTGAGTTTTCATAACCATTCTTCAGGATTCATATCAGCACTTGACCGGGATGTGATGGCTGTGGCCATTGTCACCTTACAAGAGTCTCTCCTTTCTGCTATTTCAATCAACTCTTACCTTGCCCACTCAGTTGCTGTCCCCTGGTCAAGGTTACGGCCTTCCACAGTCTGTCAGACTGAGCCTTTGTTCCTATCAAACCTGCTTATGAGAGGGACACACTTCCTAGTCACGCTTCCTCCAGTGTGCCTTCACACACACGCACACGCCCTCCACTCCTGCAGTGCCTGAACCCTGTCCCCCCTCTTGATCTTCCCCAGATTCCTGGCTTTAAATGGTTGATGTTAAGCTTGATGCTCTTAGCTGTTCAGCCTGGCCAGAGCACACCTGCTGTCTGCTCTCCCTACATCAAGTCCCTCCCTGTTATTTCCCACCTTGCCTGCATTCCCAGTCACCCTTTTTTCTGGCTAAGTAGCAAAATGAAAGCACCTTTAAGACGCTCACACGGTCTCCGGTTATGTCCACCTCTGCAGTAATCTGTTACCTCAGAGATGTCCCTACAGCGCATGCAGTCATGCATCACAGCTGAGAGGTGGCTGCATGGGCTGATGCACTTCCAAGCTTGCTGGGTGCCATTGCCAGGCCCAGTTTCTTGTCACATGGACTCTTCCATAGAGTGACTCACATGGAAGCTGCCTTCCCCTGAGTGGTCTAGTCTTTGGAGGCCATTTCCCAGCTGCCCTGCAGCACTGTGCTGGTGTACTTAAGTCACCAGGTTTGTTTTTGCTGGTCCCATGTGGTGATCTTGTTTGAATGACTAGGACCTAGGTCACTTGCTGCACGTGTAAGGGAGATAAGCCCCCATCACCGACACCACCAGACTCCCTGCAGTGTTTGTAGTTGTTTGTAACAAATCTTGCCTCAAGTTTATAAATACAGCATAGGCTACCAACCATCTGCAAATGCCGTGGAGGGCAACACCAACACCCGTCCATCGGTCTTCAACATGGGCCTCTTGGTGGAGCTGGAGTCCTGGCCTGGGTTTGGGCCCTGGGCTTTGGTTTGCAGTACCTGGGTGATGGAAACAAGTCAACCCAGCTTGCCTTGGTCCCTCTGGTACTCCAGGCTTCTGTGGCCTCGGCACCGCCTATGCCTCGCATTGTTGACCCCTTAAGAGATTCATCTTTGTGCTGGGTTTTTGGATGTCTTTTCTGTGTGGTTCTTAGACGGGGCCAGCTTTGCCCTGTAACCTTGCAATGCCCCAAGCGCCTGGGACTGGAAGAGAAGACCCTCGCATGCTACTGCCATAGCTTGTCAGTCAAGCTCTGCATGCTGTCCGCCCCCAGCCAGTTCACTTGCTGCACCACCACAAGTCCCAGTGCCTATCTATCCAGTCTGCTTTCCAGCTCCGGCATTGCCACAGCAGAGGCCAAGGGCTAAGCAGCCTGTAGCCACAGCAATCAAGCCCAGCTTTTCATCAAGTCCTTTATCAGCCTGTCTTGTGTCTGAGGCTGGGGCCTTACTATCTACACCCACACACCGCTCCCTGGGATCCCATCTTTCCCATGTCTGCCACTTCATGTCCTAGGCATGGTCTTGGCTGTGTCCTCTATCAGAATAGTGGAGTTGTTTGTAAAAAGCGGGCAACTGAAGAAGCCAGATCAAGATCTTGAAACACTTGGGAGTCCTTGCAGATCTTGTGGTGCCATGGAGTATGCAATGTGACTCACTGTGTGGGGACCTCATGAGGATCCCAGGGAGGTGCTGGTCCCTGCCCCTTGACATTTTTCAGGGCATCACTCCCCTCTGCCTCATACTGCTGACCTGGGTCCAGGAAGACCTGCTCCTCTCCACTTGGTGAGGCCTGAGTGAGCAAAGGTGCAAGTCCCTATTCTGCGTGTCGCTCCCTCACCTGCCACGCTGCTCCTGCTGCTCTAAACTCCTCACAACAACCCACATAGTCATTGCAGGGCACCCAGGCCTCTTTATCCGCAAGGTCTGTACGTTCCCAACCACCCTGCCCCCTCTGTGCCCTCTTCCCAGCTTAACCTCTGTAGCATCCAATTGCTCAGAGCTTCCAGGCCAAACCTGCTGGACCTTCCACACGGGCCAGGGCCACCTCCCCAAGAAGGAGCTGGTGTGATGAACATGCCAGAGTCGTCCAGTTCTTAGCATGTCACCCGTATCTGCAGCATGGCAGGCATCCGTGTTCTCATCTCTTGAGCCCTCAGGCTGAGGCAATAGATGCAGAGGCAAAACCCCTCATCCAAGTTACCTGGACCACGTGGCTTGACCCCAACGCCAAGTTCAAGTTCTAATCCCACCAACATCCCCCAGGTGCCAGCCGTCCATGAGCTTCAGCTGTATGTGGTACCTACCTGCTCTAGGCTTTTGTGGCGGTTCAGATTTCTCTCTCAGCTCCTTGATGCCTGTGTTGTTGCCATGGTGCAGGGCTCAGCTCTGAGTTCTGCTTCTCCTGTCTGTCCCACCATGACAGGCGTACAGGCCTGTGGCACCCAAACAGTGTCTGCTGCTAGTGTCCAGGGTGGGGCCGGGAGAGGCTCTGCCTCTACACTGCACATCAGGGAGCTAAACATGTTAGAAACCATAGCTGTTGGTCAGTGTTGCTAGTCAGACAGTTGTCACCAGGTCCTGGGCTACCTACCATGTCACCACTGTGCTCATACGTACGTCTGATTGGCAGCATTTTCTGCCCTTTTTAAAATGTATTTGTGTATTTATTTTTTAGTTTTGAGATGGCCTCACACTGTTGACCAGGCTGTCCTTAAACTTTGAACCTTTCTGACTTACTCCCAGTATCAGAATTACATGCATGGTGAGCCACCATGTCTACATCACTTGCTTAGAATTCAAGCTTCCGTCTTTGAATGGGTGTCCCAGGTCTTTGGTACAGGTTGTTACCATGTCCTATCACTGTCCCATCCTGACTGCTGTTCTGAACCAGAGTTGGCGTAGGATCCCGGGCTGTGTAGTCACCCTGAGCCAGCGATGGTGAACCGCCTCCAGAGCACAACACGGGAAAAGCAGCAATGGGTGGAGGAACTGCTGAGGCTCACTCTTGTTTCTGATTTTTAAAAATTTAGGGTGGGGTGGGGCTAGAGAAATGGCTGTGTTAAGAGCATTTGTTGGGGTTCGATTCCCAGCACTCACATGGCATACACAACCATCTGTAACTCATTTCAGGGGATCCAACACCCTCTTCTGGCCTCTGTGGGCACTAGGCACACACGATACCCAGACATACATGCAGGCAAAACACCCACACACATAATAAAATTTGAAACTTTTAACATAGAATTAAAACTTAGAAGTAGGTTAGAATTTACATGTAGTAAAACCTACTCTTTCTGATGTCACAGGATGGTTACCTCGCTCCCCCATGCTATCCCAGATAGTTGGGGCACAAATGAAATCCCCTTGTTCTTAGCCTTTGCATCCAGTTACATCTGGCACGGTGCATCTCGGGGAGCAGGGAGCCTTTGAGCAGCACTGCCGTGAGCACCTTGCTCAGGCTTCAGTGGTGAGTACTTCACTAGCGGGTGCAGTGTGTCCGTTCCTCTAAGGGACTACGACTGTTTCTAGCTTTGTCTTTTTATTACATACATTTTATAGAAGCATTTAACCACGGGCTTTTGTATAAACAGATTTTTATTTTTCTCAGGTAAACACCTAGGAAGAAGGGCGTGTTCTGTCCTGAGTATGTTTACCTGTAAGAGGCTTGCAAACCTCAGCCAGGGCACTATGCCATTTCGCATTTCTCCAGCAGCAGTTTGCAAGCCTCCAGCTGTTCCGTCACTGGCACTTGGCATCCTCAGGCTGTGTGTGTTTGGGTATAGGTGTGCGGTGTGTTTCATGGTGGCTTTATGTGCATTTCTCTAACAACTAAGGATGTTGAGGGTGCTCATGTGCTCCGCAGCCATCTGTGTGTCTTTGGTGAAATGCCTTTTCAGATCTTTTGTCTTTTATCGGGTAGACTACAGATGGGTTCTGAAAGCTCCGTGCATATTCTGGATATAAACCTTTCGTTAAATATGTGATTTGCAAAGGGCTTTCTGTTTGTCGTTTCTTATTTTCTTAGTTTCTTACATTTTACTTTGAGTCCAACTTATGGGATTTTTAGTTTTCTGAATGATAAGCCTGGTGTTATATCTAAGAGCTCTGCCTGACTTTAGATCACAAAGATTTGTCTCCTATTTTTTATGGAAGTTTTAGATTTAGGTCCATGATTCGGTACACAGGCTGCACTGTGTAGTAGTCGTGAGGTTCGGGGTCCCCAGGTCTGATGGCTACAGCACCATTTATTGAATCTTTTCTTAACCTTTGTACCTTGGTGAAAAATCAGTTGCTGGGGTGGCACATGCCTTTAATCCCAGCACTCGGGAGGAGAGGCAGGCGGATCTCTGAGTTCGAGGATAGCCAGGGCTCTATAAGAGCCTGTCTCAAAAAGAACAAAAACCAAAACCACTTAACTATATAGTAGCTACTCCTCATTTAGTTTTGCTTTTTCTTTATTCCAATTACCCTGGCTCAACCACGGTCCAAAAATATTAAATAGAAAATTATAGAAATTAACATTTTATAAGCTTCATGTTGTACACCTGTGTAGATAGAGCACCACTCACCCTATTCAGCTCTGTCCTGCGATGAGCATCGGCCTGAGCATCGGCCTTTGTCCACACGGCATCTGCGACATGCGCATTAGTCACTGAGCAGCTGCCTTGGCTGTCAGAGGGACCCCAGTCATGGTAATGCTGCTCTTACAGTCAAGTACCACCTAAAAATAACGGCTCCGACATGCAAGAGTAGTGATGGCTAAACCTGGACACACCTCTAAGAAGCTCCACAGTGCTCTCTTCACATAAAAGGTGATTCTCAACAGAAGGAAAGAAAAGCCACTAGGAAACTAGGGGGAAAGGAAGGATGTTCTCGTTCTGCTGCTAAGTCTCCAAGATGCAAATCACTGCCACCGTGCAGAGGTGCATAGCTAAGACAGACAGCACTCACCTCTGTGAGTTCAAGTCCAGCAGGCTCTAGGTAGTGAGTTCCAGGCCACCCAGCATTACATGGGGAGACCTTGTCTCAAAAATCAAAACAAGAAGATAAAAAAGGCACCATATAGAAAGGGAAAAACAAGACAAACCCAGGCAGTTGTAGGCCAACCCTGACCATATTTGTGTTCATCTCTGATTTATTGATCTATATGTCTAGTCTTTGTGTTTTTTGTTTTTTTGTTTTTTTTTTTTTGTTTTTTTTCGAGACAGGGTTTCTCTGTGGTTTTGGAGCCTGTCCTGGAATTAACTCCTGTAGACCAGGCTGGTCTCGAACTCACAGAGATCCGCCTGCCTCTGCCTCCCGAGTGCTGGGATTACAGGCGTGCGCCACCACCGCCCAGCCAGTCTTTGTTTTTTGGAGACAGAGTCTCCACATAGCTCTGGCTGTTCTGGAACTCACTAAGTAGACCAGGCTAGCCTCAAACTCACAGAGATCCACGTGCCTCAGTCTCCCAAGTGCTGGGATTAAAGGCCTCCATTACCATGCCAGGCTATGTGTCTACTCTTTGGTAAAAGTCATATATATGGTCCTGATACCTATGGGCTTCTAGTCTTTCTTAAAATAATATTTTATTTGTATTTTGTGTACATGGTGTTTTGCCTGGATGTAGTCTGTGTGAGTGTGTCAGATCCCTAGAACAGGAGTTATAGAAGTTGTGAGCTGCCATGTGGGTGCTGGGAATTGAACCCAGGTCCTCTGGAAGAACAGCCAGTGCGCTTAACCCCTGAGCCATCTCTCCAGCTCCATGGGCTTATAGTCTTAAAATCAGCTGGTCTGAGCCCTCCTCCTTTTCAAAATTGTTTTAACCGTTCTAATGCCATTGTGTTTCCACTTAAATTTTCAAACAAGACTCATAACATCTAAACATAAAATTAACTTTGCTGAGGCTGACTTCCCAGCTGCTCCGAGCCTTCCAATCCTGGAGCTCAGTATGTCTCCCACTTATTAGGATCGTCTTTGATTTTCTTCTCTGGTACTTTGTAGTTTCCAGCATAGATTCCTGCACCTTTGCTGCCATAAATTACACTTCATTTTTCTGCCCTGACTATAAAGTGCCACTTTCAGATTTTAACATCTAACTATCTATGCCCAGTGTAACAGAAAGAAACACATTGGTTCGGGCAGAGACTTTGCACCTTGTCCTTTACAAACGTAATAGCTCCAGGCGTCCTTCTTCCGCGGAGTCTGTGGGCTTTCGCACACTGGCCGTCTGTGAATACTGTCTCATGTCTGCTTTCTAACCTGTCTGCTTCTCATTTCATTTGGGTGCTAAGGCCCAGGTAGAACTTGAGCACAATCCTGGGGAACTATGAACATGGCCCTTAGTATCAACCTTAGAGGAATGAATTCAGCCTTTCAGCTGAGAAGGGCAGGTGCAGGGTTATGCAGACTCTTGTGCAGTTAGGGAAGGTCCTTCTGTTGTGGGTGATGTGGCAGGGATCTCCAGGGGGACAGAGCAGGCAGGGTGACATATGTGAACACACTCAATCGGCTCACTTGCAAATAGCAACAGCATCTGCCTGTTGAGAACCTGATAACTGCTGGGTTCCTCAGCTGTTCTAATCTGGTGCCAAAAACCTGGGGGGCTCCTGAGAGTTGCTGGTCCGCCATGGCGGAGGCTTGGAGCTGCTGGTTCCCATAGCAGAGGAGTCATAAGCAGCAGCAGGATTAGCCAAGTGGAGGGAGGAAAGGCCTTCTGCGGTGCCCCTTTTAATCGGGCTGCTACCACAAGCCTCCGCCCACATTTGGGGTGGGTCTTCACACACCTACTCGGGTGATTCTATTTTGTGGAAAAGTGACATTAAAATCAACCGTCCCAGGCGCATATGGCTCTGTGCTCTGTGCTCTGCGTCTATGAGACGATCCCATGGCCTTGCTTTCAGGGTGTGAACACGGTGAATGGAGCTGAACCAACCATGCTCTCCCAGGCTCTGGGTTTGGTCCCTACAGCACCTCAGGCAAGCGCCCACAAAGTGGCAGGCAGGGATACCACGTGGGAGCCTGGCTAGCTTTCTGTGACTCCAAAGGGGACTGAACCAAGGAATTTCCCCCAAGTTGAGGAAGTCCTGGGCACAGGCCCCACCCCTCAACACCTGAGGACCGAGTCAGACTTACAACCTGTGGAAGTGCAGGAAAGTAAATGCGGATGTTTACAGCCCTGAGTTCATGAGATTTGTGGCAGAGCAATAGAAAGCGCAGAGTAAAACCCACGCTCGGGAACAGGCCACTGTTTCATTGGGGCTGTCAAATGGACTTTACAGCGCATTTATTTAGTTGTTGGCGGCTTATCTGCTTCTCACCATTAATGCTGTGGATTCCCAGTGACAGCCCCTTTCATCTCCAATCTGGGTGATTTGTGACTCCCAGCGTTCACAAAGCCACCTTTTAGTTTCTGATCTTTCTCTATACTTTTTTGTTTTCAACTTTATTGGTTTCTTTTTTTAATCTAATTTATAAAATTACCATTGACTTTTAATGTATTAATGAGCCATAGGTTATAATCATTTTTTTGAGACACGGTTTCTGTGTTATGTAGCCCTGGCTGTCCTGGAACTCACTCTGTAGACCAGGCTGGCCTCTGCTCACAGGGGTCCACCTGTCTTCGCTCTCCCCGAGTGCTGGGATTAAAGGTGTGCCGCTGCCACCCAGCACCATTTAATTTATAACAGAGACTGTTTTAGCCCCAGCTGAGCGTGTTTGTGATTCCCATGGGTCCATGCGGGCCTGGCCCCTCCCCTCCTGACAGGCTCTGCTCCCGCCACCCCAGGGAGCCTGCGGTGCTCAGCACAGCCACCCGCAAGCCAGAATGTGCGTGCAAGAGGTGAATGGGCAAAGGAGGGGCATCAGGCCGAGGGCATGGTCCAAGACAAGGTGACAGGACACTGGATCACCTGGTCCTGGTGACGCACGTGGCTGCACGCTAGGCAACAGCCCCTTCTCGCCATTTCCTCTGGCAACTCCAAATGCGGCTTTCTCAAGTGAGCCCTCCCCACCTTACCTGCGCGATTCTATTCTTCAAGCCTCATCTCAGCTTGGGCATCATGGGTGTCTGAGGGCCTTCCTGTGACTGTTCATCTCAGGACAGGACCATACAGTTTGGACGAAGAACTGAATATGCAAGTGGATTAATAAAAACCAAGCTTCCTGAGGAATGGGGTGACCTTGGCTCACCCCCCACACGTACACTGCAGACCACCTCCACTGTGGCCCCCAACACTATGGCTCCCCACATTGTAGCCCATCCAACACCGTAGCCCCCTGACACTCTGGCTCCTCCCCACTGTGCCCCCACACTGCGACCCCCCACACTTTGGCCCACCCCACACCGTGGCCCAACCCATACTGCGCCCACCCCCTCCACTGTGCCCCCACCGTGACCCCCCCACTGTGGCCCACCTCCACACTGCAGCCCCCCACTGCAGCCTTTCATCCTCACTTGGAAGAAGCAACCCAGGAGCCAGATACTAACCATCAGTGTAGAGGAGGTCCGACCACGTGACAGAGATGGGAGTTTCACTCCAGTTTTGGTGGTTGCAACCTTGCTAAAATTCACACACCTTGAGTCCTGGCCATGCTCCCTGACTACCAATCCCAGGATAGCACTGAAAGGCAAGGCAAAGCAAGGAGCTTTTTGTAGACCTGAAGACCCAATGCTGGCCAGGGTAGCAGACAAGAAACAACCCATGAAGCCTGAGCCAGAATCCTGGCTCCCCGCTCTGAGCCAGGAGATGACCTGGGTGACGCCAAGCAGGTTGCAAACTAAACTCACCTCCAGCGAGGCTCTAAGGGAGATAACTGGATGGGGTGAGCCTGTGGCTCAGCAGCCTAGCGGGACCCCGCCCCTTACTGCAGTCCCCAGAACCTATCTCCCTGCCCCCAGCTATATCACAACCCCAGCTGCTCTGGAGACACAGATGTGCTTGCTGATCTGCATCATCCATGAGGGTAGAAGGGATGGCGGGGACCTAAACCAAGTGGTGACACTCTCTTCATGGCAACCCCTTCCATGGGCCAGACCAGCAGGCAGGGTTTGTGGAGTACGCTACCACAGGGGCCTAGCTGGGGCTCCCTACAGCCCCCCATTCCGGCCAGCTCTGTTCCAGCCCATCTCGCTCCTTTCTAAACCCACTCCCAGGCACTCTGACAACATCTCCAAAGTTCCACTTGACCTGGCCATGGCCAGGCTCCTGTACAGCCCTTCTGAAGCATGCCTTGCTTGTGCCGTCCTCACAAACCTGCTTCCTGTGACCATAGGTATGGTCTCAGTGTGTCCACTCAGGCAGTACACACAGGCTCCCCGAGTCACTGTTCCTCTGGGAAATGCAACATCACAGTGCTGGGTCTTTAAAGCCAAAAGGCAGTGGTCCCCATGACTGGCAGACTGAATTCTGATTCCCACGGTGGACGCAGCCTTCCCAAAGACCAGTTGTTGCTCTGATGACCACAGTCATCCCTGCTTCTTTGTGGCTAATGTGGGCAGAGGAGGGCTGAGAGGAAGACCAGACCACCCGCTTACCCTTCCTTTCTCTGGGTCTGTGAAGCTGAGCTTTCTAAACCAACAGTGACCTCCCCAGCTTCCCTTCCTGGGGATGGAGACCTCAAGAGCCAGCAGGAGCCAGCCTTTGGAGCACTGGGAAAGACTGAAAAACAAACTCACTAGAATCCAAATCAGGAAAGCCCAGAACTGGGGTTGCCATGGCAACTTGCAGCAGGCTCCCAGCCTGGCACACAGCCTCTCTGGGTGGGGGAGTCTAGACTTGCCAGGCTGGGTTTGCCCCTCCTTAGACTTACCCTTGGCACTGGAGGCAAGGGCACAGATGGGGCACGTTTGCCTTATTTAGTAGCCAAGCAGGTCTGGCTTGCCTGGGCATCCGGTTAGCTGATACAAGATCGCTTCTCTCCCAGATCAATGCCCACATGCAAGGGCCACCCAGGATCCTCCCACTGTGCGGATACCACAGTCCATGTGGGGATGCCCTCAGGCCTCACCAGTACCAGTGACCTTTGGCCCAGGGAAAGGCACAATGAGATGATCCTCACAGCCGTCCTCATGGACTGAACAGGGAAGCGACAGCGTGGGTGCCCAGTGCGGTGCGGTGCGGTGCTTTATGCGCGTTCTCTGGTGTTACTAATAGTACTCCCTGTTATCAGAGGTCAGATGACTTTCAAAGTGAAACAGCTGGAGGCTGCCAACTCTCAGACCAGGCCTTCCTTGAGAAGTCTGTTACTGGAAGCCCTGGGCTGACCAACATGTCACTAGAGGCCACAGTGGCTCACAGAACTCTCCTCAGGCCCCCTGATGTGCACAGACAAAGAGACACACCGTGTCTTCCCATCTCTGTTTAATGACCAAGGCAGCTCCGCCCAGATAAAGCTCATGCCCCAGTAGGGAAGTCCTCCTCCTGGTTGATATCCCCAGAAGAGCCCACCCAAGTGCTCACTCGCACTGTCCCAGTCCACTCCTGGACACTGTGGCAGCCTCATCTCAGCTCCTTTAGCAAGCTGTTGATGGAGGCCAACAGTTCCCGGAAGTAGCCGTCATCTTCGCCTTCTTGGAGTTCCAGGGAGGCCAGTGCTTGGTACTCTGCCTGGAGACTGTTTAGTGTCCTGCTGAGCTGGACGTCCTGACGGTAGCGGTCCCGGCAGGTGGCCAGGAGGGCGCCCAGCGTCTGCAGCACCTTCTCCCGAGCGTCATGCTCTGGAAGTGCCAGGAGGTGGGCAGTGATCTCACACCAGCCTTGTTCCCTCAAGCCCGGCAGGAGGTGAACCTGGCGATACTGCTGCAGCTTCTCTGGGGATGAACCCTGGGTCAGCTCTGCCTCCTCTTCAGCAAACATCTGTGCAGCCGGGACAGGGTAGGTGAGAACAGGCAGCAGTCACCTGGCTGGGCTGCTCTTCCCATCAGGAGATGCTTAGCTATTTCTATATGAATCTGGGCTACCAGGGGCCTCCTGGGAGGCAGTCAACTAGCCTCCTGGCTTTTCGTATGCTCCCTCAACCATCTGTGTGTGCATGTGTAGGTATGTGTCCACACAGAAGCCCAGACACCAAGATGCTGCCCCCGTAAGAGGCAGAGGAGGAGTCAAAGCCCTGAGGTAGACATGGTAGTCTATCCAAACAAGTTTATGACTCGCATCCTTAGGTCATTATGGAATACCCGCCCCGTGTCTGCTCAAAGTTCTTCCTTAGGAACCACATGAGATCCTGAAGTCCCCTGGCTCGGAGTCATCACTGTCCTCCCTGCAGGAGAATAGCTGGATCCACAGCACTTACAGAGGAAAGAGGTCTGTTCCTCCCTGGCAGTGTCAGCAGTCAAGCTCTCCTCTGGGCCTGCTGGCCCTCTTCTTACAATGCCAAATGAAAAGCTTACTACTTGGCTCTGAGAGAGAGAAAGGGACAGAGAGAGAGAGGAAGAAGAAGAAGAAGAAGAAGAAGAAGAAGAAGAAGAAGAAGAAGAAGAAGAAGAAGAAGAAGAAGAAGAAGAAGAAGAAGAAGAAGAAGAAGAGAG
>NC_022020.1:23781006-23791299 GCF_000317375.1 Microtus ochrogaster
AAGAAGAAGAAGAAGAAGAAGAAGAAGAAGAAGAAGAAGAAGAAGAAGAAGAAGAAGAAGAAGAAGAAGAAGAAGAAGAAGAAGAGAGAAGAGGAGGAAGAGAGAAGAGGAGGAAGAGAGGAGAGAGGAGAAAGAGGAAGAGAAAGGAGAGAGGAAAAGACAGAAGAGAGATGGAGAGAGGGAGGAGAGACACACTGCTTGGAGGAAATACTGGGGGGCGGGGAGGCCTGCAGCTTCCAATGGTGAATGAGCATCAAGCCCAGGATCAGGCATCCGGCCCCACCAGTCAGCAATGGGCAGAGGCTAAGAAGAGAGCCCACTGCAGAGGTTAAGAATCCAGGCCTACTTCTCTCAAAAGGCTTGCAAAAACCAAAGTGGACCGGGCACCAAGTCTCCCCCAGGTAACAAACCACAGGAGTCCACCCTGAGCCCTTGCTCAGAGCCAAAGCTCCCAGAGGAAGTGTGTCCAGGTTTCTGGAGCCCCAGAGTTAGCACCAGCCCAGCCTAGCCCTGGTCTCCTGGCTGTTGAATGGCTCTGCTGCTCATCCCTCCTACGCCTTCCTCAATGCCTGACTGCCTGCACACTTGGCACTCACCATTGCTAGCACCTCCTCCCTTCCCACCAGCCCTCGGGATCCAGCTGAGCTGTCATGCCTCATATAACATCCTCTTTGATACACATCTTTGCTATCCATCCATCCATCTGTCTGTCCGTCCATCCGTCCATCCGTCCATTCTGTCCCAGATGCTGGACAGAAAGAAGCATTTGGGAGGGTACTTTGGTCAAATGACCAGAAGCGAACACAAAGCAAAATGAAGGGAAGGCAGAGCAGGTGCAGGCACTCACCTTCTCGGTGACCAGGTCATAGAGCAGGGTGACCACACGCACAGCCAGTACCTTCGCATTCTTCTCTTGCACGAGACTCCTGAGGACTTGCAGTCCCCCGAGCTTCAGGAACTGCTGCTGGGCATAGGGGAAGTGGCGCAGCAGCGAACACAGTGCAAACAGGACCTGGGCGGCACAGGCCGGGGATAAGTGAGAGCCACACAGATCTGTACTAATTCTAAGGCACAGAAAAAGCAGTCGAGATCAACCAGTGACCCAGCCCAGCCTCCCTCCTTTCTGGCCTCTTTATTCCCTTAGGTCCATCTGTACTCCAGAACTCAGGGTAATGGAAGCCACTTAACAAAACTAAGCAGGTAAACAGTGGACAAACAGCACGGCTCAGGAGATGGGGGATGCAAGCCCATCGGGCCACAGCTGGACCCAGGCCTCCAGATGACATGGCCATCTGCTTTAGCTGGTGTGAGCTCTCCTTGACACCAGTGCACAGTGCTCAGGTCCCTATGTATGGCATAAGTTGGAAGGAGTCTTGCCCCTTCAGGCCCCACCAGTGTGCCGGACACTAGGCAAGGGCAAGAGACAGGGCCTTGCCTTCTTCTTGGCGGTGAGAGGCTGCTCTGTGGCCAGGATGACCAGTAGCTTCTGCAGAGCTCCCCCTTCGATGGCTTCCACCTGGACCTTCGGATTGCTGCGGGAGAAGCACAAGACACTGTGATGCCGGGCCAGGCAGTGGTGGTGCACACCTTTATCCCTGAACTCAGGAGTTCAAGACCAGCCTGGTCTACACAGTGAGTTCCAGGACAGCCAAGGCTGTATCAAAAAAACCTAAAAAACTAAAACCCAACCCAAACCAAAACAATAACAAACAAACAAAAACCCACAAACACCACTGGAAAAAACAAAAATGGGCTACTTCATTGGACCCAGGGTCCAGGGATGGAGCTGGGGCTAATACCACACCGACCTCCCTGGGAAGAGTCAGGGAGTACAAGGATGACCCTTTTCCTTAACAAGGATCACTCTGCTGGGGAAAGGGGGATGAACGAGTGTGGATGCACCCGGGGACAACGGGCTAAGGCAGAGGTGAGAGGGCCAAGGGCCACATGCCAGCCTGCTGCTCCCCAGAAGCCAACAGACTAGGGACCCACCATCAGACCATTCTGAAACTGGTATGAAGCCAGGGTTGGGAGCTCCATCCATCTCCCATGACCTAGGCAGCCACACACCAGGGAGAACCATAAATGGCTCTGCTCTCTATGTACAGAGCTGGAGGCCAGGCCCATCCTCCACCTGCGCAGCACTCAGAATCTGCTAGAACACCATTTGGGAAGAAGCAGAGCACAAGAGACCAGAGTCTCTGAATGCAAAGCAGATCTTCGTGTGGGCTCTGCTAGAGCAGTTACTGTGACTTTCCTGTCCCCAGGTTCTCCACGCTCAGGTCAGAGCCTGCCACACTGAATGCCTAACAACACACTAGGGAACGGACAGACAGGACACCACCACTAACAGACCCAGCACCGTGCAGGCAACACTCACCCCAAACCCACTCTGAACACACTAGGGAACAGACAGACAGGACACCACCACTAACAGACCCAGCACCGTGCAGGCAACACTCACCCCAAACCCACTCTGAACACACTAGGGAACAGACAGACAGGACACCACCACTAACAGACCCAGCACCGTGCAGGCAACACTCACCCGAAACCCACTCTGGGCTGAGAATCTGTGAGGGGCTGAAGAGACGACTCAGCGCTAACAGCTCCAGCTTCCCTTGCAGAGAACCAGGCTCGGTTCCCAGCCCCTGCCTAGCATTCATGCCTACAACTTCAGTTCCAGGGGATCCTGCAGTTTCTGGTCTCCATGGTCTATTTATACATGTTGTGCACAATATGCATGCAGTCGGTCACACATATACAGAAAACAAAATAAATAAATAAATCCTTATATTTCAATTCCATATCCCAGCCCTCCTGGATATAAGGAGGGTACCAGGCAGGGGGCATGCTGGGAAGCCCAGATAAAAATATACTTTTACATTTTTTCTTTCTTTTAGAGACAGGGTCTCTCTACAGACCTGATACTCACTATATAGACCAGGCTGGCCTTGAATTCACTGAATAACCCTGACTCTGGGTTACTGGTGTGCGCCACTACGTCTGGCACATTCCTTGTGTTCTTTACGTGTTTGGTTTGCAGCACTGTCTCACTATGAAGCCCTCAACTCCACCACCATTCTCCCGTCTCGGGCTCTTGAATGCTAGGATTGCACACATGCACCATGGTCCTTGGGTTTCTAAGATCACAAGCACAGAAACCTATACATTCAAGTTCTTAGCAAGTTCAGGGCTCTCCCACTCAGAGGCCCATGCAGGGGTCCTCCGAAAATAGAAGTGTCCAGCTGAAGGTCAGATAGTCACACACACGCTATCAGCTCATGAAGGTGTACCAGAATCCTGTGAGTCTTTGGCTAGCTGAAGTTCATCACGGGGCAGCCTGCAACCTCCAAAGCACCTGGCCTCCCAAACTCTGACTTCCTAGCCAGGCAGTCTCAGTGGGGCACAGAGAAGCAAGGACAAGTTGGAAGCAGTCAGCTTCTGTTCTGGTTCAGAGTCCAGAGAAAGGAGGAAAACTTGTACACAACACTGCAGCCCTCAAGAGGGGCCCAGCACACAACCGGTAACCCCAAAGCTAGGCAGATGGAATGCTAGGGGTCAAGTCATCCCCTCAATGGCCCCTTCTGCTCCTACCAGGAAGCAGCTTCCAGGCTGAGAGCAGACCTAGCTACACACGGTTTTCCTTCATCCTCCCTCTGGCTCCGCCCACCGGAAAGATGTATGGAGAGTGCTGAGCGGTCCCACAGCAGCTCCATCCTTGTGCATAGGGAGCAGCCTGGAGGAGAAATGGAGATGTCCCCGGAGATGGCAGGCAGTCTGAGCAGGGGCCTGGGCGGGGCGTGTTCGCTGCCTCATCCCCTGCTTGAGACAGGCAGCTGCTTCATCAATGGGAGTTAATTAGGGCATTTCTGTCATCATGCGGCTAAGGAACACTCGCCCCCAACAGACAGGGTCTATGAAAGGAAGACTGCCGTGCTGGAAATTCACCAACTTCAAACACTACCTCCCAAAGAAGGCAGGCAGTGAGATCCAACAGTATATCAGCCCTAGAAAGCACCTCTGAGGTGCCCCATCCCCGCGGGCCCTCTGAAGACGGCAAACAAAATCTATCACAAGATCCACTGTTAGGGTCTTAGCAGATGAAGCAGGGCTAAGCATGAGAACCCTTCCATGTCACGCTGGAAGCAGAACAAAGAATTCACTTCTCAGGCAAGCTGCCATAGGCCGAGAACTACCCAGTCACGCCACCAGAGTCCGACTTTCCTAGGGAGCAGAGCCCATAGAGAGCAGGGGAGAACAGGTTCCAAACACAGGGATGAGAATCAGAGAGAAAGAAAGCTGGAGGGCTTCTCGGGAAGTAGACAGGAGGACGAGACAGTTACACATGTGCCTGTTGCCAGACATGGCATGGGCAGCCGAGTCTCCAAATTAAATAGGTGTCTGCACCAGCTCTGGGCCCTGTCCCTGGGATCTCATGACCTCAAGGTCCCAAAAACACCGCCTAAGGGCTGTTAGTGCTTTCCAGGCAGAGAGTGTGAGGAAGCAAAAAGGGGCAAGGCTGGGCCCGAGGTATCAGGTGGCTTTAGGCTGTGCAGGCAGCAGGACGGCTGTGCAGACAGCAGACATTGTGCTGCCCCAGGCACCCCAGTCACGGGCCCTCGTCATTCATAGCCATATGCTGGGGGTGGAGGAGGGGAGATGCCTACATAACTCAGACCAAGCTCTAAGAACATGCGAGCGCCAAGGCCTGCAGGACGGTCAGAGAGAATCTGTTAACAGTGGCTGGACCTGGACAAGTCCCTTGATGGTGTCCTCCCCTGGGAATCCGAGCTGGGGCTACCTCACATTAGAGACAGAATGACTAATGCTAAACCACATGTATACCAAGACTATACCATAGTGGACTCGTTTCGCAAGGAGACCTGAGCAGATTCTTGAGAGCAGAGCCCCAAGATGCCAGCCCCATCCCTCTCAGCCCATGGGCTCTGGACCAGAGTTCTGCCCGAGCCCAGAGGAGGTCAGTCCTGGTGGCCGGAGGGTGGTGTTCTACAGAGGGCATCTGAGCATGTTCAAAGGCAGCAGCCTTCCTTGCCCTTTACCGTGCTCAAAGTCAACAGGAGGACACTGGGGACGGAACTCGTCTACGATGCCGCTAAGCGGGCTAAACTGAACAAATACCATTAGCACTTGGATTGTTGGGGCGCTCACAATCAGCGAGTCAGCTGGCTGTGTGTGGAGGGCAGCGGCAGATGTGGCTCTGTAAGTCTTAAATGGGACAGGCAGGGAGAAGGGTGGATTTGAGCTGGAAGTGATTGCATTTGCTAAAACCAAACAGGTGACAGCAATATGTCAACTTGCCAAGGGCCACCGGTCATATTTTAGCTAAGCTGAGCAACTGGCTACCTGTCAGGTAAAGACCTGACTTCAAGAGCAGCCAGTGGGGACAGAGACCCCTTGAGAATACTGCCTGACACAGGTCTCAGGCCTGCATTTTCTAGCTTTGACCTTCAGGGTGAGCTGCATGACTTTCAGGCCCAAGTAAAATATGAAAATGTGGGCTCTTTCAGAGAGTATCCATTTCAAGGAGGTCTGGCAGAACTGGGTCAAATGTGAGGTTCTGTGGGGCTCTGTGCTACTGCACTGGTCTTCAGGCCGCTGTGGGGTACACAGACACAGAAACCCTGCTGGGGATAATCTGACTGGACGTCAAATGTGGATCTGTGAAAAGGAAGAAAATGTGGAGGAAGCAGAAGTCTGGGATGAGAAATGGGGGAGGTTGACAAACTGGATGGGGCCAGGAAATGTTCAGGTAAAAACCTGGAGCAGAGCTTGCAGATACCAGATTACCAGATGGAGTATGGGCTTGTGGGCTCTGGGCATGTCCGTAGGGCAGCAGGCACACACCAGGGCTCTGGGCACACATCAGGGCTCTGGGCACACACCAGGGCTCTGGGCACACATCAGGGAGGGCCCTGGGCATGTCTGCAGGGCAGCAGGCACACACCAGGGCTCTGGACATGTCCGTAGGGAACTGGGCACACGGCAGGGCACTGAGCATACATCAGAGGAAAGTGCTGTCTTATGGGGTGTCAGAAGCAGGGCAAACATTTCTTCTTTCCACTGTGCTCTAGAGTCCAGAGAAGACGCCATGTAGTAGGGCAAACATCTGGGGTGGCTGTCCAGGTCTGGACCCGCATGGTTTTGCAGAGAGGAAGATTCTTTCTCTGGTATCCTCACTGGTCTAAGCCTGACGCCTGGCTTGAGCATCTACGAGGCCCCCATTTGCAGCATGTGCCGTCCTGTGAATGTGGGAAGCAGGAGGAGCCATGCATGCCAGTTAGGGACAAGTTAGGTGTGTAACCACTCACACAGGATACAGTCACCTGGGACATCTTTTTTTATATATCATTTCAGATGAGACACTACAAATTACAGAAAAATAAGTCAGGCACAAAGGCTTAATCCCATCACCCAGGGATTAAGGGCAAAAGGGCCCTTTGAACTCACGGGTTCTAGGTTCCATTTCAAAACAACAGCAACAACAAACAGAAAAATAATTTCTTTTGGTTTAGTTTTTCGAGATAGGGTTTCTCTGTGTAGTCTTGGCTGTCCTACAACTTGCTTTGTAGACCAGGCTGGCCTTGAACTCACAGAGGTCCGCCTGCCTCTGCCTCCTGGTGCTGGGAATAAAAGTGTGAGCCACCACCACCTGGCTCAGAAAAATAATTTACAGAAAAACCACTCATCCTGTCCCTTGCCCCTACCACCTGTGGGGTGAGGGAACTGGCCCCCTCCTTATCAGCTGCAGCATTCGGGGAAGTGGGCCCCGCACCTCACCAGGGCAGCCCAGTGGAGCTGACCCTACTGACGGGGGGTGCCGGTGAACCGCCCAAGAACGTGAGCGTGGGAGATTTGTTCTTGTCCCTCATCTGCCATACAGTGACGTGGGCCTGTGGCAGGTACGAGGGCTGTCCCTGCCCCTCACCAGCTGCAGCACTCAGGAGAGTGGCCCCTGTCCCTTGCCTGGGCAACAGAGCAGAGCTGGCCCTTTTGGTCCAGGTGTAGGAGAACTGGCCCCACCCCTTGCTCATCACTGCAAGGGGTGAAGGAACCAGGGCAATGCTGGAGGGCTGGCCAACCCCGTAACTACCCAGGCCCAGAGCCAGGGTTATGAGTTGGCCCACCCCAGCATCCACCCATCTGATCTGCTGGAGCATGTGAAGGGACCGGTCCTGTAGACCCAGAGCTGCAGGATCTCCATGACACAGGACAACAGGATACCCAAGAGGAGTCCCAGTGAGGCCCCAGTGTCAATAGTGTAGCAGAAACCAGAGGCCTCGAACCAGAATAGGGACTCTTTGCAATGAACACTTGCAAGTAAATATACGTGGACAAAGGGGTTACTGTGTGACTCACTGTATCACACTACAGATTCCATGAGAGACTGAGGTTGATTTTTCTCTTTTTTCTCTTAAATTTAATTGGGGGAGGGAGGTTATGAGGGCAGAGGGCAGACATGAAGGGGTGGGGAAATGAATGGGGTAGAGATGCATGACGTGAAAGGCACAAAGAACAAATCAAAAGGAAGTTAGGAATAATAATAAGAACAAGCTCCAACCAGTCCTCTAGCTGTTACCACCTTAGCCTCCTCCTTCCCACCCAGCTCTCCCACTTGTCTTCAGTGCTGGGGACCGAGCCTGGGGCCTTGCACATGCTCAACAAAAACTGAGCTGTACCTCTCTCTAGGGACATTTACACGGAACCTTCCCAGTCATCTGAGGGCAGATGTGATGCCCATTTATTCCTGAACACAGTGGAACAGGTTTCTGAAGAACAGACAGCACGATGCCAGGTCAGGAAGCTAACAGTGACTCGGCCATTGACACGGCGTTCGGTTTTTGCCAGCCGTCCCAGGTCCAGCCCGAGCATAGTCTGTTAGTCTCCTTTGCTCTGGAAGTCCTGCTTTGTAGGAGACTGACATTTAAGAGTGGAGGCCACTTGTACAATGTCCCTCACTTTGGATTTATCTCATGATTAGACTGAGGTTATTCATGTTGGCAGAAATATCACAAAAACCATTGCTTATTTCTAAGTCCTTCGTATCAGAGGATACAAGATGTCAATCAGTCCCAAAGATGGTCATGTTCACTTCGAATATTTGATTATGGAAAGGCTTGTCAGATTTCTCCACTGTAATGTTATTTATCCCTTAGAAGTTAATAATATTGTATGGAGACACTCGGAGATAGTAAGGCAACCCATTCCTCAGGATTCTTTCACCACTGGTTGGTTCTAGTGTTCACTGGCAATTCTTGGTCAGTTATCGCTATGTTGTCAAATGGTAACAGAGGCACTCTGCCCTGGCTCCCATCTTTGTGTGTTGGCACTGGACCTGAGAGAGCTGGTCTGTCTTCATTTGTTCATTTATATAGCAATATGGATTCATAGGCTCTCATTTAACTTACGGGATGTAATTCACCTTAGTCAATATTTGGATGCTCAAACTATGCTTGAACCAATCACCAGTTCCTTTCATTGTAGATTATATCTTTCTGACATATTTGTGTGTTTGTTTTCGAGACGGAGTTTCTCTATGTAGCCCTGGCTGTCCTGGTACTTGCTCTGCAGACCAGGCTGGCCTCAAACTCAAGCTCTCTGCCTGCTCTGTCTCCTGAGTGCCAGGATCAAAGGCGTGTGTCACCCAGCTCTCATGTGCTCTCTGCATTCTTCATAAGGATTGCATTCTCTGGCACAAGAGGCTTTTATCTGAAACGCAGCATTTCTCCTGCAGCTGACTGAAGACATGCTGCACTGATTTCTCTAAGGAGCATTGCTTTTGGGGCACTTTTTGAAAATACAAAATCTAAACCCTACCTTCATATACTAAAGGTACTGGCCCCAAACTCTGCTTTTCCGTGCATGTTCCACCTGTCTGTATCCTGAGAACCAGCATTTGTGATAATTAGCCAGAAGCCTAACCTGTGGTCTTCTACGTCACCTCTGAGAACCTGCTGTCCAGGACTTGAAGAGCAGGAGAGAGATCGCCATCAAACGAGACAGGTGCATGCGGTTTAACTCGCTCCCACTGCTATCCAGCAGTCTTCTCAAGCTGAACTGCAGTCCATTCTCAGGAGGCCTCTACCTCCAGTTCCAAGTCTGCTCCACCTAAGTGGAAGGTGCCGAATTCTGCCACGAGAGGTCACAGCCCTTCAGATGCTCGAGAAGGTTCCCCCTGACCTGGAGCCACAGGCCCCTGCTCTTGTTCTCACCATAACTCTTGCAGGCTGACTTCCACAGGAGCTGCATGGGATGGATGCTCGGGGCTCCCAGAGCCCAGTCCCGCCAGTCATCTCTGTTGTATGCCCTCTGTCCCCATGCTTGAGGCCTCTGGGCTTATGGTAACCCTTTATAGAACCGACTTTGCTTAGGTTAACTTCCTGGAACACAGTCACATGATCCTCTGATGAAACGTGGTTTTCTCAACATGACCCAGAAACTAAACACCGGGCCTCTCATTTAGTCTTACTGAAGAAAAGATGTTAAATGTACGCAAGCAAAAACCAGTTACACGCTGCAAGTGCTGCACCACATCCTCTGCTGGCCCAGTCTTCCCTACACAGCGAATACAGACTGGTATATGTACTAAGTAAGTTGTTTGTATCATTTTACTGACAAAATTAATTTTTTTGAGATAGATAGGGTTCCCCTATATAGCCCTCATTAAGAGACCTGCCTCTTAAGTGTTGGAATTAAAGGTATATGTTACCACACATGGTCTCCAAATTAAATGACTTTAAAAGATTATATCACAACAATGACCAGCATGGCATTATAATCCTAAAGGTGCAGGAGCGGCACACGCGCCTTGGCAGCAACCAACAGCTGTCTCCTTGGGAAGACCTGTTCACCCAGTCTGGGTAGTGGGAGGTCACACCTTCAATCCCAGCACTTGGGAGGCAAAAGTAGGCAGAGCTCTGAGTTTGAGGCTAGTCTGGTCTACAGAGTAAGTTTCAGAACAGTCAGAGTTGTTACACGGAGAAACCCTGTCTGGTACTGGAAACCTCGTCAACTACCCAGGGTTGGCGAAGTCGCAGATCTGGGAGGAGCACTGACAACTGTCACTTTATTAAACCAGAATAATCCCTGACTACAAGCTAAAAATTTGTTCTAGTACTCACAGATAAGTGTAGGTCTCACCTCTCATCAAGAAAACTTCTCTTTACAATACATGGAGGCCATTACAGAAACCACAACCAATCAAAATGCAGAGCCCAGCCCCATGGTGCATCCACGCGTGGACTCAGATTCCAGCCCCATGGTGCATCCACG
>NC_022020.1:23791664-23811280 GCF_000317375.1 Microtus ochrogaster
CCCCCACGCACACCCATAAAGCCAGCATGGCTGCCTAAGCAGGAGCTGAAGAAGGACAGCAGCAGACATACCAACATGGACTGCAGCAGGGAGCCCAGGAGGCCTCAACTCCGCTAAAAACAAACAAACAAACAAACAAACAAACAAGGACCGCTGAGAGCGAGAGTCTCCTAGGAAAGAGCGCATCAATTGGTTATCCAATGCCAAATGGTCAGCCCTGACAACATACATAAGTACCATTATACAGATGGAACAGGTTATACTTACATGGTTAGGAACACACACACACACACACACACACACACACACACACACACACACAGAATAACACTCAATGAAAAGGAGAGGCCATGGATGTGAAAGAGCAAGGAGGGGTAGAGAGGACTTAGAAGGACAAAAAGGGGTGAGAGAAATGCTATAATCATATTATAGTCTCAAAAAAGAAAATAATTTAAAAGTATCTAAAAAATGTTTGTTTTAATGTTTATGGATGATTGTACCACATGCATGCAGTTCCTGTGGAAGCCAGAAGAGGGTGTTAGAACGCCCTGGAGCTGAAGTGCTGGGTTGTTGAGTGGCCTGGAACTGAACCCCTGGGTTCTCTACAAGAGCAACAAACGCTCTTACTCACTGAGCCTTCTCTCCAGCTGCCTAAAGTTAAAATTTTAATAGGAAAATTTAAAACCTGACTTTGTTAGAAGCCTTTCATCCTAGCCTTCGCTTTGATTGTTTTGATCTTCGCTCTGTCATGGTCCATCATGCTAATTATTCAGCCTTCTGTGTTATCTGTTGCTGTGCTTTAATAAAAGTATCAAAACATGAAGGGAAGGACGGGAGGGGAAAGAAGAGCCAAACCCCAGCTTGGGCCGAGTGTGACGCAAGCTCGCAGGTTCCCATGGAAAGCCTCGCTGATCTGACCTCTAACAAACACTATAGGGACAGGGCAGCTGGGCACGGGTATGCCTCGTTTGCTTCTGTGTTGACTGACATCAATGAAATTGATATTTGTTTTCTCAATAAAGAGGGGGGAAAGCGGGGAAGGAAATAGGGAAGGACTCAAACATTAAACTAATCTGCAAGATTGGGTCCCATGCCCTCTCAGCCCCAGTACCCAGTAAAGATGCACGCACACACGGGCCTCATGAAATGTCATGTCATTTTTCAGAACTTCATTTGGAGAGCCAGTGGCTCATTTACCCAAAGCCATGCTCCTGCCCTCAACCCCTCTTGGCTGTGCCTGTCTACTCTCTCCAGCAGGAAGCCCACTGCCCTAGAGAGAGAAGGCAGAGGCAAACAACAGGAATCATGGGTGCCCACCACACGGGGTCATGTGACTCGCAGTCGGTCTGGCCCCTCCTCTCTAGATGTCAGCCCCTCAGGTCTGCAGGCAACCAGCTTCCCCCAGGGCTACTCCTTACTGGCTCTCAGAGGTTTGCTCTTTTCCTACCTTTTTGACTTTTTAAGCTTTTCAATAAAGTCCCAACTCCGGCCCCAGCTTCAGGCCGCTCCCTTGGTCCCTGCAGCAATCACTAGGACTCTATTTTAAAACTAGTCAGTTTCCAGACTGAGTCATCCTTCTTTTCAAAGATCTAGTTCAGACATCACATCTACCTTCTCTGGACCCTTCTAAAATCTGCTGTCTCTAAGATCTGGAGTCAGAGACTTCTTGTGTCCCTCTTGGCCTCTCCAAAACAGTCAGCCTCCGCAGAGGCTCCCGAGCCGCTCACTGCACCAGAGAATTCTTCTTTTTATTCACAAAACAATTTTAGTGGGGATTTTTTTCTTTGTTGTTTTCTTAATCTCCTGAGAAATGAAACTGTTGGAGAAGTGAGTTTAATTTGTGAGCAAGTTATCTAGAGATTGTAGCTCAGTTGCTAAGAGTGCTTGCCTAACATATATGAAGTCCTAGGTTCAGCCCTCAGAACCTCATAAACCAAAATCATAGGTGGAGGCAGGAGGATCAGATTTTGAAGGTCATTCTTGATCTTAGAGTGAATTTGAGGACAGTTTGGAATATAAGAGACCTTATCTCAAAAAAAAAAAAAAAAAAGGCAAGAACTGATGAGAACCTGCTCTCTGCAGAAGCAGCTCTGACTACAGACGGTCACGGGCGCTTCTGAAGAGTTTTAAGCTTCTGCAGCAAGGGCACAGAGGGACAGTGAAGTGACCCCAGCTGAGGGCTGATGAACGGGCAGGTCCTTTGGCAGCTAAAAGACAGTGAGTGAACTGACTGAAGAGCGCACGGATCTAGAATCCGAGATCCTGGGTTCAAGTCCTACGCCCAGCGTTTCTAGGCTGTATGTCCTCCCTCTGGCATCTGTAAAGTGGGGTGTGCAATGATGCCTCACAGAGTCACAGGTGACAAAAGACAATTACTAAAGTTCTATGATGTCCCCGATGATTTCCCCGGGTTTCCAGGCTTCTCGGCAGTGGGAGGCTCTGCGTGTGGCAGGGGACAAGCAGCAGGGCTTCCCAGCAATGGCCGAGTTCTCAGTCTCAGCTCTGTGGCTGCACAAAGGCAACACTGGAAGAATGCAAGGGGGAGAAGTGTGATTAACAGGCTGAGGGAGAGATGGGGAGGAAGGATTAAAGAAGCTAATTAGACTGGGCTAGAGGGACCCCACAAGGTGGGGAACGCGAAAGAGAGAGGGCTAAAGAGAATTCTCGGTGGCCTCCAACTATTCTAAGAAGTCTGTGCAGTTGTCTCTGGCAGTGAGGGGAGGAGGGAGGAATAACAAGGTTAAGCAGAAGAAAATTTAGGCTAAAGCATGGGGGAGCTTTTGGATTCTTCTCCACCCTGAGATTTCTCAGGCGTACTGGAGAGTTCAGAGGAGGTGTGCACTTAGCTTGTTTATACCAGTCAGTGGCCTGCCACCCTCAGGTGTCGGTGGCCGGAGAACACAGCACAGGTAGACCCAGCAGACCACAGTCGCCCTGCTCTAAGCTACGGCAAGAAATACTGTCAGGACAGACTCCCACTCCCCAGTCCATGTTCTCAAGAGCTCTGAAATGAGCTCTGGGAGCCAATCACCCCTTCCCTTCATCCCCTCCCTTCTCTGAGCTCTAAAAATCTCGGTAAACATAGCATGTCTCACTGTATGAAAAATCATCTCAATAGGAGTTGCTTTTGCTACACAACTGTAGAAATGTTTATGAATGAGCCATCTCCTAATAGCAAAGGCAGCAGCCGTGGGATGGTCTAGAGCTGAGGATGACAACACCACAGAGCTTCATTTACAAGATTTGGAAGTCGTATATCTACAAATGACTCTGCTGTGCAACATACATAACAAGCCTCAAAATATCCTTTGTTTGCTTAGGTTTTGCTCAGATATTTAAGGTTTCTGACAGTTTAAATATGGTGAGCAATATGGTGAACCATCCAGATATTTTACATCATTGTATTTGGAAGGATCTTTACAAACAATTAGTTCAGGTTCTAACAGGCACACGAGGCACCAGGCTCCTGGTTTCCCTAGGGGTGGATCACGTGGTGAGGATGATCTCACAGTCCCCACTCAGATGTAGCTTTGCCAGTGTTGTAACAGAGGAGTGGCCTCCCCGCCTGGCTCAGGGATCATAAGGGATTTATTCTGGGTTATGAAGGAGAGATGGCTCAGCAGGTAAGAGCACTGACTGCTCTCACAGAGGACCTGGGTTTGTTTCTCAGCTCCTACATGAATGCTCACCTGTAGTTCCAGTTCCAGGAAATCTGACGCCCTCTTCTGGTCTCCCTGGGCACCTGCACACATATGGTGCACATACAGACAAGCAGGCATACATGCATATGCAGAAATAAAGTTTTGAAAAAGAAGGCTAAAGAGAGCCCCCTCTTGTTAGTACCAAGGATTGAACCTAAAGCCTGGGTAGCCAGACACTCTCCCACAGCTTCCTTAGCTGTAAGGAGGAGGCCTGACCTTGCCAGAGGCCCTTTACCTGATTCATCAGATGCAAGAATTAGGGGCCTAGAAGGAATAAAGGCTTCTAGAGAAATCCTTAATAACTGAGGGAAAGTCCAGTGACTCACAGCCTCTAGAGACAGAATGATGGACAGGTAGGTTTGTGAACACTTTTCCTGGGACTCCTGGTTCAGTCAGCTGTTCTGCAAACAGTGACTGTGCTCAGCATGCAGCTAAGGGTCTTAAGTCCAGAGCAAGGAATGGGAATGGTTCCTGCCCCTGTTATATGTGGAGAGAAAGGGCTACCCGATGATGGAATCATTCAGGAAGATGCCTTGGCAAAATCTAAAGTCGCTAAGAGCAGAGGGGAAAGGCTAAAATTCTGTTAGCACTGTCCATCTGATGTCATATAAAATTTGGTTTGTGCTAGGCATGCACACCTTTAAATGACAGCCCTTGGGAGGCAGAGGCAGGTGGATCTCTGTTGAGTTTGAGGCCAGTGAGTTCCAGGACAGCCAAGGCTACATAGAGAACCCTGCCTCAAAAAGACAAGAAGAATCTTTTTATTTTTAAGAAAATGTTAAAAATTTCCCTCCATAATCCCTTTAACTCTGTCTCTGATAAATCATTAAAAGACCTTCTGCAAAGACCATTTTAATGTCAAAGAAAAAGTTACACTCAAAAAATAGTGTCAGAGTGTCAGAGTATGAACGGTTTGTTTAAGATTCAGCAACTGTCACAGAATCAAATACAAAATCTCTATGGTCTAGCAAGGGAAACAAAGGCCTGGCGCTACAGACTGAATTTCAGATCACAAGGTAAGAAGAGAAAACGTTAAGCCAGTTTAAATGTGGATTGGCAAATGCATGACACTTTCCAGCTGCCTGCATAAGGGACAAGGCCAGCCCGCCTGAATGTGCCTGACCCGATCCTAGCACAGCCCATGCCCAGGATACAGGGCAGGATGTGAGGCGAGGTAGGCCAAAACCTAAGATGGAAGACGCTGGCAAATTGGGACGAGGGCCCCACTGGGAGCTGAAGGTGGCACTGTGGATAAGGCCAAGCCTGGGGTCTATTGTGGGTGCGGGGGTGTGAGGTAGGGAGCTTTGCCCTTTTTTGCCTTGTGCATCAGACACTTGGGCGAAGCACAGTGGGACATCTGCCCCAGGGAATCAAGTGCAGGCACACTAACCCATAATAGTCTTCAAGTCTGATCTCCCATGGGGAGGTTGCAGGACAATGCTCTTGCCCACTAGGCCATCAAAGTGCTTCAAATTTTACCATCTGGGTTTTTTTCTTTGAATCTTAAAGACAATTCAGGCTTTGAGGGTGCCCTATTAAAATGCTACTGCCCCTTGGTTGGGAGCAGTCACATATAAGCAGGGTGATCATATAATTTATTGTCTCAAGCAGGACAAAAGAGTGAAAGATGGCGCAATTAATTATTGCACTGGAACAGGAGGAATGAAAGGAACATATGGCTGACACGGTCTGCATAAGGCTTATGTTGAGCTCTGTGGAGGACACAAGGTTAGGAATGTGCTTTTCATAGAACCTGGATGCTGGGTCCCTGGGAACAGGTTAAAGCCTGACTACAGAGAGGGAAAATGGAACTGTTACACAGATCTGAATTTGAATTTGAATCCAGATGTCCTTTCTGCATGACCTCGAGACAAGTTAGTCTATCTTTGTCAGACTTCTACATCTGTAAAATGAAACTTATTTCATAAAGTCCTCATGAATATTAAATAAAAAACATGATAAGATACCTGATACTGCTTTTCAATAAGTCAGTATTATTAGAATTATCAAGATGGTTTTCAGTAAGTCAATATTATTAGCATTATCAAGATGGTTTTCAGTAAGTCAATATTATTAGCATTACCAAGACTGGCGCTAGAGGAAGGGCAGAAGAACAAAACACCAACACCCTAGCATTCAAAATAACTCTGAGGCCCACGCCTCCTGACCTCCTGACCTCAGATTTCACTTCAGTTCCTGGGGGCAAACGCCATTCTCCAGCCTCGCTGCTGCAGGGGAGACCACAGAGCCAAGTCTGCAAATGAGCAGACCCCATTCCTGGAGTCCTGGACACTGCTGATGACAGAACGCAAGAATCGAGACAGTGCCTCCATCCTGAGGAGAAGGGCTCTGGGCACCTCCACTCAATAACTCTCAAGTACCAGCTCAGGTCCCCCCGTGACAACTCAATGAGGCAGATGCTATTGCTCCCATTCTACAAGACCACAAACTGAGTCACAGAAAGCCAAGTAATTTTCCAAGGTCATAGAACTTAAAAGGAGCATTCAAAGGATTCCAGCAGGCACTAATGGCAAGCTGCTAGCTGGAAGGCCAAGGAGGGGTCTATCTCACCCACACTTTTCTGTCAAGACACCAGAGGAACACTGTGAGTATCATTTGAGACAGAGGAGTGGAATCCTGGAGTCACGCACATCGCGATGCTACTGCCAACATCATCCATCCTTTGAGTTCAAAGCTTGACTCAGAGGGGGGAGAAGAGACTGTTTGTAAGTCCTGCTAATCTACCTCTCCAGTGCAGACGCCAGGCTGGAGACAATCTACCTCTCCAGTGCAGACACCAGGCTGGAGACAATCTACCTCTCCAGTGCAGACGCCAGGCTGGAGACAATCTACCTCTCCAGTGTGGACGCCAGGCTGCAGACAAGTGGCTACGCAGCATGGTTCTTAGTCTGCTCTCTGGCCAGCAGCACTAGCACTATCTGGGAACTAGGCAGAAACACAAATCCTCAGGCCTCAAGCCAGCTTTGTGAGAAGAGTAACTGTGGGGAAGGGGAGTGGCCATCTGCATTCAACAAGCCTTCTGGGTGCTTCTGTGCACGCCCTGGCCTGAAAAGCAAAAGTATCCAGGACACAGCAAGTTGGGCTCTCTCAGGGCCTGGTTGGGAAAGGCTAGCCTCGGGCAGGCAGGAGAGCCCAGTTCTTGCAGAGACCAGACTCTGAGGGCCACTGCCAAGAAGATGAAAAGCTCCCAATAAAACCCAGACCTACGTGGCCACACTGATCAAAATACAATAAAGAAGAAAGTAAAAAATCTGACAAAAGGAAAACAGGGCTTCAGTGGGGGACAAAATACAACAATCTTCCGTGGAGACGGGAAGCTTGAAAGGGATGTTAGATGTTCAAAGAGCCAAATGTCGGAATGACAAAAAAACAGGAGAATAAAGACAAAGTGTGGACATCAATGCTACATGGGCTGCAGGCTAATGATGGCAGTAGCAGAGACCAGCACCACCCGCCCGCCCAGAGACTGCTTCCCTTCCCCCACACCCTCAACATGACAGCCTATATAAATAGAGTCTTGTGGGAAAAAATACCAGCAATTAGTCACTGAATCTTGCTTGTTAGAATGAGGGGAATTTGGAGAAAATCACCACCAGAGGCTCAGATGACAGGCAAGCTTGGCTGCGGAGGTCCTGTGACTGGGCTGGCATCGTGATCGCCAAAGGGCAAAGAAGGCCTGTGGGTTGGTCCTGCACTCTTTGATGCCTGCCAACTTTTAACCAGAAAGGGAAAGATGGAGGGCCTAGCCACTGGGCCATAGTGAGCTCCAGCCTGGTCAAGCCCTGGTTGGAAGTCCTTTAATGAGGGCTGAGGCAGGCTGGAGCACGCGTGGATAAGGGAAACCCAGTGACCCAACTGAGCAGAAGGCTCAGTGGTGAGGCAGCGGGGACAAAGCCTAACCAACGTGCCTCCATGAGGAAAGCCTGGTGCCACACTTCCCCTCTCCTGGCCTGAGGCGTGTGCTTTGCAAGTGGTGATCTAGCAGCCCAGGGACTCTGCTGAAAATAACGAACTCTGTCAGGATTGTAAGCCATGGAGTAACGAAGGACTTTCTCTACTTAAACGTGCTGTGTTCTCTACAGCAGCCCTATGGAAGCCCTTACCTGCCCTCCTCCCTGATTCTATCGTCAGCAGTCTAGTTCCTGTTCCTTCAAGTCTCACCTCAGATGCCACTTCCACCGACTCCCATTCAAGGACGATGTGGCCCTCACTGCGGTCCCCCTGTCTTCCTGATGCCTTTACTCCCCTTCAATATTCTCATCAATCTGACCAGTTAGCTTCTCTGCAAACCATGAATTTCCTTGAAAATATGGACTGTGCTTTGGTGTCTCTTCATCCTCATTCCAGGTGTCTAGCCCAGTGCAAGGCACGTGGTAAGGAGCTACCCAGAGAGATCTGTCATGCCTGTATCCCATCTCCCTTGTAAACTCGGCATGGAACTGGGCTTCACAAGATCTCCCTTCCTTCCTCAGTGGTAAGGCACTGAGGATCGCCCCAAGCAATGTCCTGAACATTACCTTCTCTTCCCTTTTCCTCCTCTTCCGTTTGATACCTTTGGCCAAACCCCTCATGTGCCCCCACATCTTTGATCCCTTGGCTACTTGAGAAAGGGATACGGCAGAGCTGTCCAACAACCCCTCCCCAGTACTTTTCCTGGGAATACCAACATTTGCCTATAAACAAAAATTAATATTTAAAAACTGATAAGCTAATTTCTAATCATACTAATAGAACTTCAGACAGGAGAAAGAGAAAAAAGACTGGTGGGCTAGTAACCTCCATATAGCTCCTGAAATAAAATAAAATCCCTAATAAATTAAATGGCTACCCCTGCCATGTATGAAGCCAGCTGTGACTCAATCCTATGGCTGGGAACTGCACACATATGCCCACAGGTGGCCACTGGCGCCTCCTTTCAGCCTGACTTCACCTGTCTGGCTGACTCCTGGTGAGGGCTCTCAGTGAGGATCAGAGCTGTGTCAGAACTCTGACTTCCGTCCTGGCATTCCATCAAGCTCTCCAGATATCTCTCAGGTCAGCACGCACTCAGGGATGGCTCCTTGGCCCTTTCTTCTACCAACCACGGTTCTAAGAGCAATTTGAAGTCAGCTTTGCTTGGGGTTGTGATAGACCCACTGAGGAGGTGGCACTGAGCCACACAGAGGAACTGGACGAGGGCAAGGTCAAGCTGTCAAACATCCTGCGATGGGAACGGATCGCATGAACTGCAGTGGCATAATGGAGCATAACAGATGGATAATTAGATTTATTCTGAGAGCTGTAAAAGAAAGTAATTAAATAAAAATATGGAACAATGAATCTGCCACAGAGACACCTAACAGCCTCATGAGGGCCTTGCAGCTGGCACAAGCAGCCTGGGAGAGAAGTGGAACAGGAATCTCTCACATTTCCTGATGTTTAGGCACAATAAACATCACCAGCTCAAGATGGGCACAGGGCGACGACCTAGTCTGAGAGGGAGCCATGCCCCTGGTTACAAGCAGTGCTACACCATGGGGAAACAGTCTCTGTGCAGAGCTGAAAGACTACGGCTGGAGGGAAACCATCGGTGCAGCTGGCAAGGCTCTGACACTGGAAGGCTGACTGTATTGTCTTTCTGAAGTAGAGGAAGAGAGGAAGGGAGACACACGTGAACCAATGCTAGGATCAGGACTTTCATTTTCCTCCTAGAAGCTAGAAGCAGATGAAGCTCAGTAAACTTCTAAGGAATGTGAAGCAAGCACCCACTGTGTACACGGCACAGACTAGGTATGGGACCGCATTGTGCCGGGCGGTGGTGGCGCATGCCTTTAATCCCAGCACTCGGGAGGCAGAGGCAGGTTGATCTCTGTGAGTTCGAGACCAGCCTGGTCTACAGAGCTAGTTCCAGGACAGGCTCCAAAGCCACAGAGAAACCCTGTCTCGAAAAACAAACAAACAAACAAACAAAAAAAAGAAAACAGATTCCTTGAAAACGGTATTTGATAGCTGGGAGTGAACAGATCACCTGGAATCTGTTTTATATCAGGGGTTATGGCGTTGTTGTTGTTTTGGTTTGATCAAGACAGGGTTTCTCTGTCAACAGTCCTGGCTGTCCTAGAACTCATTATGCAGACTAGGCTGGCCTTGAACTCAGAGAGATCCACCTTCCTTTGCCTCCAGAGTTCTGGGATTGAAGGCATGTGCCATCAGTAGTGACTAAACTAAATTTCAAAATCATCTAAGGAAAAGGGACTTTGTTGGGTCCCATCAAAAGGCAGGATGACAGAAGCAAGAACAAGGAATGAATGTCTCTCAGGCTGCTTCTTGAGGTGTGGTTCTCTCAAACAGGGGTGAGTCTGGCACTACACAGACCAATCCCAACATAAAGTGAATTTTTCCTTTCCAGGAGAAGGACACTGATGTGTAGACTATTTGTACACGGTGTGAAGGTTTATAGTTGTGACTGGTGTAATGAAAAGCTGAACAGTCAATAGCTAGGCAGGAGGTACAGGCTGGATTTCTGGGGAGAGAAAGAAAGAGAGGGAGAAATTTAGGCACGTGGGAAAAGCCAGGAGGCACAAAGAGGAAAGAGGAGATACGAGATGGGTTAATTTAAGTTATAAAAGCTAGTTAGGAACAAGCGTAAGTTATAGGCCAAGCTTTCGTAATTAATAAGAAGTCTCTGTGTTATAATTTGGGAGCTGGCTGGAGTGTCAGAAAAAGACTCGTAATATATGATGTCCAATATGGAGGCTCGAATATGCATGTAGGGCCTGAGAAAGTGATCTCTCGGGTAGGCTCAGCATACAAAGGCATAGCACCTTTAAGAGGCCTGCTGTTCACAGCTCCTAAAGATGTCATCACCCACAGACAGCAGGAAGCAGTCTAGAGAATATGATGCTCATATCCCAAGAGGGTGGGTGGGTGGGTAGTGTTTGGTCATTCGGTGGGTTATGGATGTTTGTAATCATTTAGGGGACTTGGTTACAAGTTGTTATTATTGGTCATAGTTAGAAAAAAAGCTGAACAAAGGAGATTAGATTCAGGGAATCTCTTTCTGAGGGGAAAGGGAGAATATAGTATAGAAATGATGGGATAAAAGGGTGGATTGTTGAATATACTTTTGAACAACTACTAGTCTCAAATATTTTACAATGGTATGGATTTTTAAGGTTATTTTTGTTATACTATATATATGCTTCTACTCTTGTTTAAGGTATGTAGCTCATTTAAAAATGTAACGTAAAGATGGGTCCTTGAAAGCTATTTAGGATAATATAGAAAGATAAGTTAGTAGTTAATCATCTATAACAAATTTAAAGGTATGTTTTCAGGATCAAACAAATATATTTTAAATAGATGGTCTTTGAACACTTTAAAGACCTACAGAATATGACATTTAAAATGTTTTAATAATGGGGACTAGCCATTAAATGCTAGGCTCACAACCAAAAATAATGGGGCATTGAAGAACCTCCAGGTGGAGTTTGCCATCAGTGTGACAAAGTTAGCCATTTGGGCAAGAAATTGTCCTTGCCTTGACTGCTGACAGTATGCTATCCAAACCAGAGAAGCAGGACACAAGAACAAAGGACTACCAAACTTTGCCAAGACAAGGTAAGACAGTCCTTCAAAATTTCTGCCTCACAGAAAAGTCTGTTCTGTAGGCCAAAGATGGGTGTCCCAATGTTACAGAGGAATCTTGGGTGACTCTCTAGGCAGCTAGATGTCTCTGTTGTTTTGATAGTTTTGGAAGTTGCTTGCTGTGCACTTCCTGTTTACTCAAATAATATTTCATCTTTCTTGGGTCTCTGATGGGGACTGAAGACTGGAAAGTATACAGTTTTCTTTGTTACTAAATTCAGAAAAATAATTACATGAGATATAAAGTTTATAAGGTTGAAAAAGATAAAAGCTTAAGTAGTTTTTTAAGAAGATGTTTTTAGGTCTACAAAGATATTTTTAGGATGGTATTACAAGTTATGATAGAAAATGGAATAGGTATAAAATTCTGGGCTTACTAAGTATAGATAATATATTACCTTCTCTGAAGTTGCCAAATATGTTGTGTATTTCTTACTTGAAGTTGTTCTTATTACATATGGTTTTATGACATTAGAGCTAAAACCTTTCCTTTTTATTTAGACAAAAGGAGGAGATGTTATGGGATACTTTACACTGTGTGAAGGTATGCTGCTATGATTGGTGTAATAAAAAGCTATCGTTGCCATGGGGGGGCAGCCTCCAGGCAGCACAGGGCTCAAGGGGAATCCACAGAGTCTGAATGAACTTGGACTTTTTTATCTGAGGAGGTTGGGGGAAAAGGTACTCACACACACTCTTGATGGTTTCCTTCTTTACTCTCTATTCTTCTGTATTCTTTCCATGTTCTTTCATTATCAAGTCAAGAAAAACAGCACTCCAAGATGAAATTCTAAAGTCTATTTGGCAGTAGGAAGGTCCAGCCTCTTCTGATGGACTGAACTAGTCTGGACTGGGCCTGGGCTGGACTCCAAACAGCCATAGGAAGTTGTTACACAAAATATTCCCTCTAACCTTAATTTGCATGTCTTTCTAAAGGGGAGCATCACAGGCCTCCATAACTCTAGTCCTTTATTATGTATTATGGGCAACAGACAACAATACAAGAGCCTCGGGTGTGCCTGAGGAGTCTTGGACAAAAGTCCTGGGGTGGCTGTAATGCCCCCTCAGTAAAACAATCACAGTTTTCCACTAGGGTTCTTCGGGGTCAAGGTACTTCTAAAAGCAGCTGCTCATTCTAATGTCTACCCCATCCAGTGACTCTGCTAAATTCCCACAGAGCACAGGTAAACACTTTGTTTCAGCTCGTGGTGCCACGGAAACCTGTGACAGCGTCTTTCAGCATTAAGATTAAAGGAATTTGAGCCAGCCTGGCTCCCGGGACTCAACTGTTTCTCTTTAATCATTAACTTGAGCTACAATCTGTACAGTTCCTTAAGTGAAATTCATAGGCCCTAGCTGTGTAACGCTTCCTTGTATTTATTTTTATTCATCAAAATTCTGCATAATCTAGCATTATTATTATCAATTAGACAGTACAACTTAGGGAGCAATCATTAATCTATAGGTAAAAATACCGCACAGATCTAACCATGCCAGATACCAGAGAAAGATAGCAACAGCAAACATGTAAAGGCACAGCAGAAGCAAAAGACATCCCAGGGTCTGTGGTCTTGGGGCTCGCCTAACCAAAATGACCCATTAGAGATTCTCCTCCCTGTGAGCTGACATCCTGTGAACTTAAATTGTCACCTGCTGCTCTCTTCTGCCATGGCCACTGGAAAAAAACTGAACAGTCAGTAGTTAGGCAGAAGGTATAAACGGGATTTCCAGAGAGAGAGAGGAAGAGGAGGAGAAATCTCGGTTCACAGGAGAAGCCAGGAGACATAGAGAGGAAACAGGAGGTGTAAGAAGGAAGAGAGGTAATGCCACATGATAGAACACAGATTAAAATAAATGGGTTGATTTAAGTTATAAGAGCTATTTAGGAATAAGCCTAAGCTATAGGCCAAGCTTTCATAATTAACAAGGTATCTCCATGTCATTATTTGTGAGCTGGCTGGAGAGACAGAAAAGAACTCACTATACACTGACCCTGTTTATGTCATGTGCCCACCCTGGGAGTAAGTCTCAGGGGCCAGTCTCAGGCAAGTGAACAGGTGGACACAGCAGCCTCACCTGACCATATTGTACTGGTGAGGATATTGTCAAAAGAAAGTATTGTTTCCCAAAAGGATATGTGTAGACACCCCAACCTGTATAAATGAGGAGCCTTCAGAGTTCTCACGGTTTTATATCCTCCAGACCGACGTACTAACTGGCTATTTGGGGCTAGATAGGAGGCAGCTCAGGTTGCTAGCACTAGGTCAGGGTTCTGGTTGCAGAGATCCAGTTTGATCCTAGGACTTGGAAGCACTGCAGAGGTTTTTCTTTCCATACTTTTAATAGCAGCATATCCCTGCAGACCTGACCCTAAGGTCAACATAATACACATGGACAACAAAGTATTCACTTAGGAAATTCATACAGTACTAAACACTGAGAGGGGCCCAGGTAGCCAACTCCTTGAAGGACTTTGGTGCTCGCTGACTCCTCACAGAGCACTGACTGCAGAGGGAATTCTTCCTACCCTGTAAACAACAGCACCTTTGACAGGCCGGCAGAGTCGGGGCAGAGTCACTCCCATCCACCTAGCTCTACCTCTTTTGAAGGGAAGAAGTTCTATCATATTTCCAATACACAAAAGTTCCCTTTTCTTCAAAGTGTCTTTAAAACTAACTAATTAATCAGAGTTGGGGTGTTGAAGTGTTCATGTGAAGGTCAGGTGACAACTCTCCTTCCACCATGTAGGTCCTGGGGATTGAACTCAGGTCCTCAAGCTTGGTGGCCAGCACCTTTACTTACTAAGACATCTTGCCTGATCCTGTTTTTCTTCCATGGTATAGGGATCACTGCAGTAGGCCCTGAACTTACCAAATGCTAGCTAGCCTTAGCCTCCTAAGTGCTGTGACTCAGTATGTCTCACCACACACAACTTAAAAACTACCATTCTGCTCAAAGGGCTCCCAGTGGGGTTCTCCCTGCATCTAGCTTAAAGAGAGAGGTGATGCAGGCCTGCCTCCTGCAGTCCCAGCACCTACCACACACTCTCCAGTCAACACCCTGCCTATTTGACAAAGCACCTTCCCTTCACAGGACTTCAGGGACTTCAGCCTAACGTCACACATCTCAGAAGACACCCTTCTTCCTGCAGCTCAGAACAAGCTCGTGGCTCCCCAGAGGCCAGCTAGAGCCAGTGCATCAAGAGGCAGGGCCCAGAAGGACATCATTAGGCCTCAGCTCTGCATGTTCTTAAGTGATTTTCCAACTTCACAATGAGCCTAGGGTCTGCCCTAGCAACCAAGTCCTTTCTCCGGCCATTAAGTGTCCATTGAGGCTTCCCTAGAAACGCAAGTGCTCGCGTGGACCAAGCAAATGCTCTGGCTCCTCCTGGCTCTGGGAATCAAACTGGAGGGTCTGATTCAGTCAGCTGAGGCCAGATGTAAAAACCAGGGACTGGGCTGAAGGGCAGCTTGTGCATGGACGGCCCTGGCCGGAAGTCCTCTAAATTGGCTCTGCTCCTGCTCCCGTTGACAGCGCTCGACTGCTGCTGGTTAAGCTCTCCCCAGAGATAAGCAGGTTCACACCTCCCACTCTGCCCTGGCCTTCCTCAGCACAGAATGAATCACTAGCCAGCGTCTGGAGGGAATCTCAGCTTCTACGAAACAAGACTGAGCTCATGGACTTCTTCTTGGGCTAAAGCTATTTTTTTTTTTTTTTTTTGTCAGTCTTAGAAACAGTTTCAAAGGTAGCTAACCTTGTTTCCAAAACCACTGAGCTTGGCCAAATGGAAACATCAAAACAGACTGAATTAAAACTTTACTAATCTTTTACAGCACAGCTGAGGAGTGGGCTGAGCAGTTAGCAGCAGGTGAGCCAGGCTCTGGGACAGATCCACAAGAGAGGGCTTCTGGGGCTGCAGGTCAGGAAGGAGCAGTGAGGGACAAGAGAAGGAGGAAGGAAGGCAACCTGGGAGCAGCACTGTGATAAGGGGAGACCTTAGCCCTAGTGAGGAGCACACTATCCTGAGTAATGTCTACCCATCATGGGGCAACTGCTGAGTGTACCCCCAAACTCAAGGCTGTGAAAGGCTAACGTGGCCCAGAGGGAGACCATGAGAGGGGACATGTAAATTCAAAGGACTCATGCCAGAGAACCCAACAGCATCTCCTATATCTTAATTTTATTAGCTTCTATCTTTTAGTTAGTTAGGAAACAAGATAGGTTCATGCCATATTAGGGAATAAAACAGAAAAAAATTGTATCTCTCTTTTCTTTGTTGTTTTGTTTTTTGAGACAGGGTTTCTGTGTAATCCTGGTTTTCTAGGAACTCACTCTGTAGATCAGGCTGACCTCCAACTCAGGGATCCACCTGCCTCTGCCTCCCGAATGCTGGGATTAAAGCCATGAGCCCCCAGAACCAGCTTTATCCATCAATTAAAATAAATACAATATACATTCATACCAGAATGTTTGCCCATTTCCCTTTGATATGGGTCACCACTATCCGTGTGATTGTCAATCTAAAGACCCCACTTCCCCGGAGGGGAGGCTCTTCAGACTCCCCAACACAGCTCCTTAATCTCTTCCACTGGCCTAGACGAGAGTGAAGGATCTTTGTAAACAGGGCCTCCCTGGATCTCCTGCCATGGATCTCTTGATGCACTGGCTCTAGCTGGCCTCTGGGGAGCCACGAGCTTGTTCTGAGCTGCAGGAAGAAGGGTGTCTTCTGAGATGTGTGACGTTAGGCTGAAGTCCCTGAAGTCCTGTGAAGGACTTTGCTTGTCCCGGCTACCCAAGGGCTCTCATTTTACTGCCACAGCTGTCTGCACTACATCCTCCAAGTCCCTCTGAGAAGCACCGGTGACAGTGCTGAGCAAACTGAGAACAGGAGATGACCTCACAGACTTTGTGTCCTAGCACCAGCTCCCAATTACTTGTACTGCTGAATAATTGAAAAGAGGAGAATAATCCACTCCGCTGATGTGGGAAGCCAGCCAGTCACACAGATTATCTCAAAGTGAATTATTCACACGCGGGATAATTGGGAATTGCCCAAACTTCTGTTAGAGGCTCCGCATCACATGGAAGGACACTGAAGATGGGAAGTATGAATGCTAGAATAGGGCAGACCTCTCCTGGGCTCGACGGTGACAGTGGGACAGCACTGGTATCAGAACAGTCACGTGCTGTGCCCTGGACTCCGTGTGCGCTCTACACCACAGCTCCCACAATGCTATCAGGAGTCTGTGATGTCATTTTCTCCAGTTCTTAGCTATGGAGGGCAAGATCAGGCAGCTTAAAGAGTTCATCTGGGGACATACCACAATGAACTGTCCACCCAGAGCCAGGCCTTATCCAGGATAACTCCTCCCCAAATCACCACTTCGTAAGGAGGTCTTTCCAAAACACCCGAGACTGGGAGAAACTGAAATCGGTCTCCTTTGGTGCAATGCCATCCAGCCACCATGGGTGTGGGCAGTGCTACGGAGGGGCTCAGGAATAGGAAGACTAAGGCCTCTTATCAACAGTCAGCTCCAGCATGCCAGGCCTGTGACCTGGAAGCAGATCTTCCCATTTAATCCCAGACAACATCTTACGCAGACATTAAAATTCCTGATCTATACAAGCTATGACAAACTATAATTGTTATTTTAACACTAACTTTGAGAATAATTTGTTATAGGGTGACAAACAATAAATGGGTAGGAGGAAAGGAAATGCTTCCAACAAATGATACTGTATCAGTAGGGCTGGTCTGCTGTCAGGCCAGAGACCACTAAAGGTTGACTAAACCCCAGGGCCCATAGGGTGAGCACAATGACCTTCAAGTCCCAGGCACGCCGGCACTCTAGTCAAGAGAGGGCTTACCTAACACACAATCCACCTCCCTCTGTCTCTAGGGTGATGGGAATAATACAAGGGTGCCGAGCTTGCTGGTATTTCTCTGTCCTCCTCTTTCCCCTCACTGTGACCCTCAGAGGGGCACACGGTCAGCACTAAATGTATTTGCTGCATGAGTGGAGAACGGATATTAGGCAGTTCTTCTCTGCAATTCATCTACATCCTCCTCCAACTCCCCCTTCTTCCATTCCACATTGTTTTAATGTTTGGAAAGCTCACCAGTGTGTATAACTTATAGGGTCAGAGGAATAACACAAATGAAATTAAAAAGAAATATGTGCAGAGCAAACAAAACTTTTATGCTTATGGGACTTCCCCAGAAAAACCTAACTTCCATCCTGAGCTGACTGAGGAAACGTTAGGGTAAACAAAGATAGGGCAACAGCACTCACATTCTGAGCCCCACCTGCCCGGAACTCATCTGGATGCCTAAATGCATCAGTTTACCCAACCCTAGGCAGATGCTGTTGCCCCCATTTTACAGATGTGGAAATTGCCTGTAAGATTTAAGTTTTCCCATGGTTACAGAGCTAACAAGTGACAGGGTCAGATGTAACTTTCAGCCATACAGCATATCATATGGCCTCTCAAGAGCTACCAGGAGCCATGCAAAAAGCAGATACCAACGTTGCCCTCGGGTTGTGCATCTCCATCCTAGCAGCACCCACACTGCCCAATCCTAACCTCAGAGAGAAGGGGCAGATGTGCTGGTGGCTGGCGGAGATGGCAGGATTGTTCTGCTCCTCACTTTAGGGCCATGGCCAGAACACCAGGTAGACACTATGGTCCTGAGCCCACTAGTCACGTTCCTATAACAAAAGTAATAAAACCACAGTGACAACTCGTAATCTGGCAAATAACCTTCCCAGTCACCAAATGCACCATAGCCACAAGGTCTGTCATGCACCTTGGTGAGGTGGTGACTTGAACTGGACACCAATAGAGAACTTGCTGAGAAGGGTACAAGGCTGGAGTCTGTACACCTGAAGACAGTCCACAGTATGACCAGGACGGTTTCAGTCATGGAAATCACAGCTTACTACTCTCTTGATCAAAAGCCACCACACCTTCCTGTTACTTAGAAAAAAGTTCCAAATAATGCCCCAGGGTCTTGAGGTGCACTGCCTAAATGCACCCCAATTCCTGCCACACTGGCCTCTGACTGCTCCACTGGCTGGCTCGATTTGTCCTTCCTCAGACCCCTTGCCTAGCTGTCCCCTCTGCCTGGAAGGCTTTTAGCTCTACCCTGTGCACTGGGTACAGAGGGCACATCCCTTCACGGCGGCTCCATGGCTGATCCATCCAGGAACCCTGTATGCTCTACATTCTTCATACACTTCCCTACAGGCATTTGAAAACAGCTTTATTAAGATAAGACTCACATATAAAATTTCCCACTTGAAGTATACAATGCAGGATTGGGTACAGCCTAGTGGGAACGCTTGCTTAGCATGAGACTGTGGCCTGTCTATTCCCAGCATCAGAGGAAAGATTAAATTTGGGGGCTTTTCGTATATTCACAAGGTGCGCAAAGATGGCTACAATCAATTCTTCACACCCTGCAACAAACAAAAAGCCCTTCGTCTCTTAGCAGCCACTCCCCTGTCTCTTCAATCACACCCCATCCTCACGCCCCAAGCATCAGACATCTACCAATCCATTTTCTGCTGATAAAGAGCTACGTATTCTAGATAATTCATATAAATGGAATTACAAAATAAGATTTTCATGGCCAGTTTCTTTGACTTAGCATGTCTAAAAGTTATTTCAGAGCACACGTCAGTATCAGGACTACCCTGCTACTGAATGCCATTCTACTGTGTGGCTATACTGTAATATACATGTGTTCATTTGTCAGGTGGTTCACTTTGGGACAGCAGAGAACAATGCTACTACCCATGTTCATGTGCACTGTTTTCTGGGTGCGGAGGAGTTGTTCTCATGGCTAATAGCAGACCCAGCTGCATGTTTTTCAAAGTGGCTCTATCATCACATTCCCACTGAGCATGCTTGAGGTTTCATTTTCCCCACACCCTGTCACCACTTGTTCTTAGCTGCCTGTTTGCTAACAGAGCCCTCCTGCTCAGTAGAAATGACCTCAACCCTTCCTTGAACAACTCAGAGCCTCTGCCTTTAAAAATGGGTTTATCTGTTCATTATTGGCCCACAAAGCCATCGTTGTTGTTTGCAAGCATTCTTTATATATTTTAGATGCAAGTCCCTTATCAGTTACATGATGTGTAAAATTCTTTTCTCATTCTATGAGGGATCTTTTTAAATTTTTTTCCTCTTCAGCTTTTTTTTTGTAGCATTAAACAAAAAACAAAACAATAAGTAAAAACACGGATGTATTGTTTTTCTTTTTTT
>NC_022020.1:23811473-23820078 GCF_000317375.1 Microtus ochrogaster
CGTAAAGATAAGCCATAAAGGAAGAAAGACCCCTTTATTCACCATTATATCATTATATCACAGGGTAGATATCTAGTATATATTTTTCTCTTTTAAAGATTTTAATTTTTAACTGTGTGCATATGTGCAGCATGTGTGTCTGTGGGCACATGCGAGCTCACAGAAGCCAGACGAAGGCTCAGAGAGGTTGAACTGGGGTTACCAGGTAAGATGCCCCATCAGCGCTGCTCTTAACCACCCATCCATCTCTCCAGTTCTCAGCACAGGGCCTGAATGGATGGAACTTTAAGGGCAAGCCAGGTAAGTGCTGGTATTGGCAGGGGTGATCTCAATGACATCTAGGATTGTTTCTGGTCCAGAGACTCCAGTAGGGGAAAGATTATGGTATTCCAATGGAGCAAGGGAAGAAGCATGGAGGTATACTAGATGTAACCTCCTGGGAAACATACATCATCATCCTAACAAACTCATTTAAATTCTCAGGCAGTCACCTGCTCTCTAGTGTGAACAAAAACAAAACAATGGCTCACAAGCTGGGAAGGTTCTCTGCAGAACCCTTAGCTCAGTGCAACAGCCCTGAGGCAGGCTCTGTGCTTGTACCCACGTCACTGATGGAACTGACGAGGGACGGTTGTTCTGAGGGAAAGGGAAGGCAAGAGCTGGTTTCTTACTTCCCTTATATAATCTCTGCCAAGAACAACAGCAAAAACTATCTGAAAGGCAAATGTCCAAGCCAGGGCTCCTTATCCTCAGGGACCCTGGGCTTGGCTGCCCAGGGGAGGCATTTTGTCAGCCAGGCAAACATCTAGGTGGTATGGTTTGAACTCAGCAGGAACTGAATCCTGAACTCAGCAGACAGTTGGAAAATTTGTTCCAAACCCTGAAGCCAGGAGAGGGTAACCTAACAGAGGGTGGGGTCCATCAGTGGCAGATCAAAGAGATCCAAAGACAAGTAAGTCTGCCCTTCCTTCCCTGGCTCCCACTGACTTCTGTGTTACCTTTTCCACCCAGTGCTGGGGATGCAATCCAAAGCCACTCCTATGCGAAGCCTGGGATTTTCCTTCCAAGAGGGATATGACCTACCGCACACGGCAATAATGGTAGTGTATAAGCTGTTTACGGCTCACAGGCAGAGAAAACAGTAAGAACCCAAACTATAGTAGTCAGTGGTAAGCAACTGTATCTTAAATACAGAAAACCACTGTGGATAGCACCATGTGTGTGGCACCCTCCTCAATACTTACCATCATTTTGCATGACACAGAGGCTAGAGACTGGCTTTAAAGCCACACTGCTCGGTTCACATCTTAGCTGTAGCACAGGCACTGACGTACCCTAGTCAAGACCTCCTAAGCCCCAGCGTCTTCATGCATGTAGTAGAAACGATAGTTGTATCTATTTCACAGGAGTATTTACCTGCCCTCATCCAGTGAGAATGTGTGGCAAATGTCTTAGTTTGGTGCCTGGCACATAGGTGCTCATATTTCTAAGCATTCTTCATTTCTTGCTCTAACTCTAAACATTCTGAAAGCAGCAGCTGTGCCAAATGCATCTTTCTGTCTCCTGAGAGTGTAACAGAGAAGCAATTCAGTAAACACTTGTCAGATGAGCTGGCTTCCCTAAGCCCACGTGTCATGAGCAGCAAGCACAGGGGTCAAATGCTTTTCTCCTGCCCACAGCCCTTGGCTATTCACTACCTCAACACTCCTTCCTATCCACAAGGAGGTGAGCGGGGGAAGGCAGTTGCTGTCCCTGCAGGCACCGGGAGAGGTGAGAGTCAACAGGAAAACAAAGGCACGGGCAGCACGGGCAGCACACCAGTTCCCGAGAGCACTGCCCTATTGATTTCTGCATGTCATTACTAATAACAACTGGCAGAGACAGAACATTCCTCTTCCAGGATGATTGTGTCATTTTATAGTGGCGTCTCATCTCCCCACTGCCCCAGAAGTTGTAGGAAGAGCTTGCTTAAGAGTGTGAGAGCCCAAGGAATTTGGCCAAGTTAGTGAGACCCTGGTGTTTCTAGCCCTTGGGTCCCTCCGCATCCCTGGATGGCCTATCTGCAATCCTGGATTTTCCTACCATGGCTCTTTAGGAACATTTGTGAATGAAATTGTTTAACAAATACCATGGTGGTAAATGGCATCAGGTACAATTCTCCAAAGCATTGATCTCGGTGGGAAGCCCTTAGTCATGTCCGCAACTGTGTCCTCCCCTTCCTGAAAGAATCACATTTACCAAGCAGTCCAGAGGCCAGAATGCCATGCAGAAAGGGAGCCAAGCCAAGGACAAGACTTTCTTCTCTACAAGACACACACAGGAAATGTGTGCCAGAGCAAATACCTGTCCTGCAATCTCCTTCTACCCTAACGAGTGTCCAACATGCTGACCCTTGCCACATGCAGTTCCTCATCCACCTGGATACAACAGAGAATAACAGTCCAGGAGAAGAGGAACAGGGAGGCCAGGCAAAAACTATGAATGCAGATGCTAGCACTATCCAAGCCTCTTCAGCATCCCTCTGCCAGGAACCACAGACAGGCCCTAACCACCCATCCCTATGAGAGTGACCTCTGGGTGCAGCAGGGTGGCTCTGAATTGTGTCACTCTGGACACCAAAACGAAAGGCTTTTCATCACACTCACCTATACTAGAGGACTAGAAAAGGGGGCCAGAATGCTTTCCTGGCCTAGAGGATAGGTTCCAGTGAAGGTCTAAGAAACCAAAAGCTAAGAAAAATACCAGAAAAAAAATTCCTCTTCCACCTTATATAACTAACAGAATAAGGAATATAAATGGTCCTCTGGTTCCTGAAAAGGGAAAATAGTATTTCCAGAACCCCAGGAGAAACGGTGCCCAATGCTCAAAAGGAAGCTCCCTAGACCCAAGATCCTAAGGAAAGACTGGGATTGTACCACCAAGTTTCCCTCTCCTCGACATTCTTGAGGCCTCTGAGTTCCAGGAAGTCGGGAATGATATTGCTGGAGAAGGAGAATATATCTCAAGGTTGTCTCAGGCTCAGGGATTAGATACTGCACAGTGCTACTGTTCACAAAGGGACCTCAGGAAAACCGAAAAATTAAATTCCACGGAAACTACAGCCAGAGCAGCCAGTGAAGTCAAGATAATGCAGGACACTGCGGTACGGAAGTGGAGACTAGAGCTTTACTGTGACCCAAGTGTAACGGCCCCCGACCTTAGCACAACTGACGCCATGACGGAAATACCAGTCAGACCTGGGAGCCCTGCATGAAGGCAGCACCACCTGCCAAAATGAGAACAAAGCCCCAATCAGTCAAAGTCCATAGTTCTGGGGAAGTCCTTAATTGTATTAGTCTTGCTTTTTGGCTTCTGTAGTTGTTCTTCTAGCTAACTATTTTGTTAACTGAAGTATGTCAACCCAGGATATGGTTGTCACGCTTAAAGGCTCGGGGCTGCACTCAGGTCCCAAACACCCAATGTAGGCACTGGCTGGCTATTAAGGATTTTCTATTGGCTTGAACCCGTGTCCAGGTCATCTTCTCTGGTGGATACCTCACAGCACAAGGGTTAGATGTGGGTCGTGGTTTTAGAACTGCTAATTTGAGAGCAAGGAACCTCCCCTCCTTCCCTGGGGAATACTGCCTTTCAAGTGTGTTCGGTAGAGAAATACCAGTCGGGATGAATTCCCCCTCCTTTTCTTCTCCTCCCTTCTCCTCTTCTTTTTCCCCTTATGTTTAGCTGTGCTAGTTCCATCTAGGGATAAGTGAGATCCCTTGATTCCCACTGACCTGCCTGGTTAGCGACTCAACAGGAAAACACCTCCCACCACAAAATGAAAGCAGACTTCAACTGCTTTCCTTCTGGCTGACTCTCATGTAAATGAGCTGCCTGCAGCCTGACTCACAGGAACTTAAAATGGAAAAAGCGGCGAGAAAAACAGTACAGTTCAAAGTAAAGGTGAGCCTGGCCTATGCAGTGAGGTTTCATTGCTGTACAGGTCGCATGCTGCCTGGCCTTGGCATGGGTACCAGAACTTGAAAGATACTGGCACATTCCTGAAGCCAGCAAGAGCCTTAGCTATCAACTCCTCTTGTTTTTACACCAAGGAAATGAAAATCCCAGAGAACTAAAATGAGACCTTATCATCAGCTTTCTGTAGAACTAAGCCTGTAGCCTGTATCCCCTATGTCAGTCTTCTGGACTCAGATCAGAGTCGATCTCGGGCTCCCCACCCCCACCCCCCGCCGGTCTCACAGTTCATCTCTGACCACAGCTGGAGACTGGTCAGTGATGATATGCTGGGAGGCAACGTGGTTTCCCTTCTCCCTCCACTCCGCCTGGCTGTGAAGGCACACACCAGGCTGCCTAGCTCACCAGACGATGTTCAGCACTGACAAGGCCTCCGTGGTCCTAACAGACTTGGTAATTACCATGACTGTGATCCGTACAGCATCAGGCCTCCCCCTTCCCTCTCCCTGCCTTGAAGGCTCCCAAGGACAGCAGCTATCCTAGTGACTGCTCCCAACATTAAACACGAGCACACCCAGCTATTCACTATGGAGAAGAAGCAGTTATTTTGATTCTACACATTATGCATCCTTGCTGGAAAGGAAAAAAAAAAGAGCAAAATTGCATTACAATCCTCTCTGGCAGATTTCTGCCCCCCCCCCCCAAAAGACAGAAAAACAATCTGGAATTAAACCTAGTTCCCAACTCCAAGCAGCTCTCAGCTCTTCTCCTCTCTGCTGCTCCTAGCTGGACAGCTCCAGATGTGTGGGCGTTTCAGTGATGTACTCTAACGTAAAGACCTGCAAAACCAATCATGGGCTCCAGTTGATCTAGGAGGCCACTGGCACAAATGCCTGTAATCTGGTTCTAATCTTGTTTGTTTCCATTCCAATTATCCTGCACCAATGTTTAAAAATGGGAACTGTCTGCTGCATATATCCCGGCCATTTTAGTAGAGAATAAATCCAGGCCACTGTGTTCTTTTCTCTCCTCAGGACAGCACCAGACTTAAGGCTCTGATTGGGCTGGACCAGCTCTAACTCTATTCAACTCTAAGGATTCAATTAATCATAAAGCCAATTCCATTCTGGGCTCCATCTGTCTTGCTTCCCTTCAGGGACTAATAATCACTCATTGTGTGCTTTTACACACTAGTTGAACTGAAATTAAGACTGATTTCATCACAGTATCTTAAAAAAAAAACAAAATCCATTTCTTGAAAAAATTTAGACATATTTTAATTTTTGTTTGGATAAAGATACTTTTAAACAAAAGAACTTTTTAAAAGAAACTTTAGAATTCTTGATATCGTAATTCTGCCCCTCCAAAAAACAAACTCAAGAAGAAAGCAGACCCCTTGGAGAATCAGCCCCTCCCAGAGTTGTATGATCGTCAATCTATCCTTTGACAAAGAACATGGATACCCCAAAAGGATGTGAGGGGGAAATGGAGCTGATTTGACATTTTATACACTATTTTAAGAAATCTAACTAGCCATCAACTTGGGACTAGTGGACTTAGTTTACTTAAAATTTAAAGTTACTTTTATTTTAAATAATCTATTCAGGAGGGGAAGAGGAGACATTGTTTTAGCATTCAGGATGCCTGAAGTCCCCAGCTAGCCCCTCTCCAAGACAAGAAATATGACTTTTCTCTTATATAAGCACCCTAGCTCTCCCAAAAGCAATATTAACTCTCCTGACAATACTTGGGATTCCTCGAACTCATTCCCTACACCCCTGAAGAAAGTCTTATTACAAGGAAGACAAGCAGAGAAGCAGCGGGGCCCAGTCAATCAAGCTCCTGGGTCTGGGAAGTATGCGGGTTTCAACACGGAAAATGCACATCGCAAGGCATTTTTACTGTGGCTTTTCATAGCTCATGACCTGTCTGGAGCCCACAGGTCACGGTGGATGGACGCTGCATTGGGTCTTCAAGAATGGTCCCATAGGCTGCACTGTAGGCAAGGAAGCCCAGCATGCGGCTGCTTCATGCCCTAACAGCTTTCAAAATAAGATCCTGAATTACACAACTCCCAATCAGAACTAATGACAGTCATTCCAAACTTAACATCAAAGATGTTTTATGAGTCATACTGGCTTTAAAAATCCAGCAGTAATCGTTTCATAGACACAACAATCAAATACTTCCTTCATCTGAACAATAAATTTTGCCTAGTAAAAAGTCTAATTAATTAAAGCACTATCATTTTAAAATGTGTCAATGTAAGCATTCTCTCAAAAACTTCCAGCTAAGACATTTTATAATTATAAAAAAAAATTACCTCCTAAGAACATCTTCATGGATTGATAACACATGCCATTCAAAATATATTACTGGATGGGAAAAGAGGCATTATAGAATTATGCCTATAAATGAGCAGAGTATAAGATTTTATATATGAAAATATTGAAACAAAACTCATTATTTTGCACACCACCTAAAAATTAATTAAATAAAAAGAACTTAGTAACAAAGAGGAATCCTGTATTTGCCTTTTATGTAAAAATGACTCAAATATGAATAAGCATCTCTGGCAGAAACAGTGACAGTGGCTGCCCTGAAGGGAAGGACCTGGTAAGCTCAAGGCAAGCTGAGAGTCAGCATGCCCCTCTGTGCCCTCTGCACTGTGAGTCATGTGACTATATTACCAATCAGACACTAATCAACCACAGTCCAGGGGAAAACAACCTTTCCCATCTCTCAGTTGGGCGTTAGTGAGCTTTCACGTACAGACTTCAAGAACACAGGATAAAGAGCAGCCACAACGAGAGAAAGACTCCCCAGTGGTTATTAGGCCTACTGCCAACAGGTTGTAGCAGCACAGGGGAATATGGAGATGAAAGGAAGAGAGGGGCAGGGAGGGAGGATAGAGAGGGAGGCCGGGACAGAGCCTGGCTTTGTATAGCATGCCAGCTGCCCCACTACGCACCCTCTTGCTTCATCAGCCTCCAATCGTTTCTCATCTTACAAAGTAAAAAATCCTAGTGAGTCACAGGCTAGGAAGGGCTTTGTGTGATCCTGTGGAGACACATCCCTTCGGATCCCAGGGGCCCTCTAACTGGGCAAGAAATGCCACATGAAAGCCGGATCCTAGCCTAAGAACGAGCTTCTGACTCATCTTCTCGCTCTGCTGCCAGCTGGCTCAGTGGTTCTGAACAAATCTCTTTAGCAGAGGCACCGAGTGGGAAGTGAGGCCCTTCCCCAGCCACCGATTAGCTGTACTCAGTGCTCTGGTACAGGCATCTAAGCAACAAGGACTCCATACTGAGTCTTTCTGGCTGAGAAAAGTCCCACAAACTTACTTCTGGGCCATCTACTCCTTGGCCTTTGCTTCTCTTTGAATTTTGGCTCCCCTATAAGTTGGGTCTATGCTAACTCAAGAGTTTCACCTCAGAATAAGAAGACTGTAAAATGACCCTTGCTTAGATATGGGTGCCAGAGTGACCACTGTGGTGTAAAGTCCCTCTAGGATCCCCACAACTCCCAGTTGTATGCCCTGCTTCAGCGGTCTTTGGTCTCTTGTGAAAATCGAAATGACTGCTAATCACAGAAGTAACAGAGAGAGGGCTCCCAGGAATGGACAGGTGGTTTCATTTTATTTTTCATATGCTATCCAATTGGTTTCCCACCTTTTATTTTTCTTTGTTTCATTCTAATAAGCTTACAATCTTCTGTATTTTTCTCTTTTTGTGGGTGCTACGCAGAGAAGACTCCAGGACAGGAGTCTCTATTGTCTAAATCATCTTGTATGTTCCAGTCAGAGTACGAAGGCCCAAGACAATCTCCTTTCTGGCATGGTGACCAGATGCCCTGGGTGCAGGCTAGAGCACTGGTTCTGGCTGTGATCTCTCCCCAGCAGCCTGGCTGTGTGGCGATGGGACACAGCAGCTGATGAAATGCAGAGTAAGTGCAGCGAAAATGGGATAGAAATAAATTGGTCTTAAGCCTCAAGGTTGTGTATGCAAGTGAAATGTAGTGGGGGAAACAGCCTGGGAAGTCACTCTTGGAGAGATCCCTGAAACAAAGGGATTATGGGCTGTCCAATACAAGGATCCTTCTGTTCTATAATCACAAGACAGCCTCTTTACTCAACGCTGTTCATTAAACAGTGTACTTCAGAGATAATGGGATACAGCCAGCTTCCTGAAACGGAGGCTCCCCCAGCAAATGTCAGTGCAGGACTGAAAAGCATAATGCTGATCATCAGGGCAGGGTCAAGATTTCCTGCCATCTTTCAATTACTGCCTTCTCCCTGGCCTTGACCATTCTTCCAAGTAATGGATACCGTTACCAGCAGAAGCAGAGATGGGAAAAGAAAATTTTGTTGATTAGAATTCAACAAACAAAGCGTCTGACAGGAAGCTTAGAAGTGCAATGCAGGAGTTCCACCTATGAGCCTGTGACTTAAATATCAGAGATAAACCTCTCAGAAAGGATAGCATTTTTCATAAAAATATACTTGCTGTAGCTGGGTGTGGTGGTGCATGCCTTTAATCTCAACACTCAGGAGGCAGAGGCAGGCAGATCTCTGTGAGTTCAGGAGCTAGTTCCAGGACAACCAGGGCTACACAGAGAAACCCTGTCTTGAAAAAACAAAAACAAACCAACATTA
>NC_022020.1:23820548-23825316 GCF_000317375.1 Microtus ochrogaster
GCATCCTCCTGTGTCTGCTTCCCCAGCACTGGGTTTACACAGTGTAGCCCTGAGGATTAGAACACAGGTCCATATGTTTGCGTGCTACCTCCCTAGTCTCCTAAACAGGATGGTCAGAGCCGTTTTCAGGGTTGACCCCAATGGGGAGAGACTGCAATTATCAAGCAGCTAATGAGGCTTAGCGAGGCTCACAGTCACCTCCTGGGCTGGCTGGTTTCAAGTCAGGGGATACAAGCTGGAGTCATCAGAGAGGAAAGAGCCTCTGAGAAAATGCCTCCATAAGATCAGGCTGCAGGCAAGTCTGAAGGGCACTTTTTGTTTGTTTTTCGAGACAGGGTTTCTCTGTAGCTTTGGAGCCTGTCCTGGAACTAGCTCTTGTAGACCAGGCTGGCCTCGAACTCACAGAGATCTGCCTACCTCTGCCTCCCGAGTGCTGGGATTAGAGATGTGCCACCACCACTGGGCTCTGAAGGACGTTTTCGTAATTAGTGATGAGTGGGGGTGGTGCCATGCCTGGGCTGGTAGCCCAGGATTCCATAGGAAACCCCAACTCTTCTCCACTCATCTCTTTCTCCATAATCCCCCAACGTCAGATTCAAATGTTGACTAACCATTAAGGACACAAGAGACTTCACTCAAAACACTCATAGGAATGTCCCTCTCTGTGAGATCTGTGGATCTTCACTACAGAATATGGTCTGGTCATCTGGGGGCCCCTGGATAATGTTCTTCTCTGTAAAGCCAGGACACTATTACCTCAAGTTGCTGTGGTGATTAAATGTTATATTCTGTGGAAAGTCATCATCCCCGAGCTCCTTTTCCTCATACCCCGGCACACCTCATCTAGGTCAGTGCAGTCCTCTCTGCGCTTAAAGAGCACAGGGTTTAAAGAACCCTGCCCATCCCATTGGGAACAAATATTACATGGGACCCTTGGGTACATGTAGTTTAGTGGTGGAGTGTTTGCTTGGCATGTGCAAAGCCCTGGGTCTAATTTCAAGAATAGCTAAAATAAATAAACAAACACATAATAAAAATTAAAAATCACATAGTAACAAACTTGCACAACTTTTGCTTTCCCCTTTCTCTTTCTTTCTTTCTTTCTTTCTTTCCTTTCTTCCTTTCTTTGTTTGTTTCTTTCTCTCTTTATTTCTTTTTGAGACAGGATTTCCCTAATTGTCCTAGAACTTACTCTGTAGACCAGGCTGGCCTCGAACTGCACAGTCACTGCCTCCCGAGTGCTGGGACTAAAGGTGTGCACTGCCATATCCTGTAGATTTTTTTTTTATAAATACAGAGTCTTGCTATGTGCCCATACTGGCCTTAACTCATTATGTAGCCCAAGCTGGCCTCAAACCCATGATAATCCTCCTGCCTCAACTTCTCAAGTATATAGCTTATAATAGTATTTTTGTGTGTGCACCACCACAACCATCTTACTTTAAAAAAAAAATCACAAAAACCAGGAGTCTAGGACTGTGCCTCCATGATGGTGTCAATCCTAGATGCTGTGACAAAAATCCATGGCAGAAATAGCCTATGGGAAGAATGTCACCATAGGAAGGCTGTAACTGTGGGAAGGACGGCACCATGGAAGACAGGCATGGCTGTGGAGGTATGAAGAGGCTGGTGGCACTGAGTCTGCAGTCAGGAAGCAGAGAGACTGATATTGATGCTTAGCTTATGTTCCCCTCAGCCAATGGATGCTACCGCCTGTGTGGGTCTTCCTTCAGTTAAAGCTCTCTGCAAACACTCTCACAGACACCCCGAGGTATATCTTTTGGGTGATCCCAAATCGAGTGAGGGTTGATGACAATGAATCCTTACACTGGTAGAACATGTACTTGGCATAGACAAAGCCCTGGGTTCAATCACCAGCAGCACAAAAATTAAAAATATCCTTGCACCAAATAGAGAAACAAAAAGAAGCCGAGTCACTGATGACGCCTTGAGCTAGCTTTTCAGATGTCAAAACCCAGGGAACCTATGACTTTTTTTAAAGCACAGATCAAATAGCCCTTATTTTACTTAAAGCTACACATGGCAGTCCTCCACAGAAGCAGAATTTTTGCTGAACAAATACAGACTCCATCTCTTTCTCAACCTCCTCGGCAGCCAGGACTGGCCAAGGGACTTGGTTTGGGCCAACATGAGACGGCCAGGAGCACTGACAGTCTTTGGACCCTCCCTAAGAGACTCACAGGAAGTCTCCTCAACAGCTCTCTGCCAACAGATCTCTGGAGGAAAGGGTAACTTCTTAGACATGGCACCATACGTGAATGAAAGGAACTGGAGACTCCGGGGTCTACCTGAAACAGAGCTGCCACCAAGCCCTAGGCATCTGACCTGAAGTTGTTACATGAGAAAGAAATAAACATCATATTATGCCATTTTCTACCACTTACAGCCAAATTCATAACATATAGATTGAAACCATCACCCTCCCCTATCTAGAGTATGAATTGTGCCTTACCTCTAACCAACAGAACATAGTAAAGATGACAAGGGATATGTATGTGACTACACTACAAAGATTAACTAACAATTTGGTACCTAGCAAATTATTGCTGATGGTGACACACAACTTGTAATCCTCGTGCTGGGAGGTGGAGACAGGAGGCTCCTTGGGGATGACTGGCCCAATCAGTGAGTCCCTGGGATCTTAGTGAGAGACTATCTCAAGAAACAAGGTGGACAGCTCCTAATCAAGGTTGACCACTGGCCTCCACAGGCATACATGTACACTGTATACATATACATGTACCACCACACACAAACACTCATACACATGACTAATGTTTGCTGAGAAATGTTCTTCTTTAGTGGCGTTTTAAAAAGAGGTCTTTTAATTAAACTGTGTGTGTGTGAGCATACAATGAGCAAAGGACAACTTTAGGAGTTGGTCCTCCCCTTCCATGTGGGTTCTGGATATCAAGCTCAGGCCACTGGGCTTCCATAGCAAATACTTATGCTCACTGAGCCTCCGCACCAGCCCACTTACTATCTGAAGAGACAAATGGGCACAATGGGAGCAGTTTGGGGTGGCCATGTGACAAGCAACTGAAACTTCTAGCAAGCAAAACATGCCTTTAGTCTGACAGTCTATCAAGAACTGAATTCTGCTCACAATCACACAAGCTCAGAGGAAGATGCCCCCAATCAAATCCCACATAAGACTCAAGCTCCAGGTGACAAACTGGCTACAAAAACACAGAAGACATAGTTAAATCAAATGCAGACTCCTGACGGCATATGGATAGTGTTTACAGTCATTGTTTATAGTAACATAAGTAGCAAAATATAACTAATACAACGGCCAGGAATGCTCATTGCAAAAACGTGGGGACGATTCTTTATTAGATAATATATAAATAAGCTCACCAAAAAGAAGTCATATATTACATGACAATTTTAACAGATGAGAAAAGAAATAAAATCCAACATAGAGCCCTTTGATGAAGGTGAAACTGGGACACACACACACAACTTTATCATACCTACCTAAGCAAACATATACATAACAGATATAAACATGTATGCATAAACAGGTAAAGCATACACACAAATACTACTGAATGCCCACATCACGCTGCATTAAACACACAAAAATCATTCTTGTCAAGAACAGATATAAATGAAAGTAACTGTTAGGATCATTTAAAATGTTTGTAGGCATTATGAGCAAGTGAATTTAAAAAAAGCTGAAAAGATACTAGAAATAAGTCTTCAGTGAGGAAACTAGTAGTGCTTGATTTTTGTTATTTTGGTTTTGTTTGTTTCCATCAACAGCTACTGGCTACTTCCTATAACATGCAGACACACCTATCTTTTGAAACAAGCATCTTGTGTATCTTTTGATCTTCTCAGTGGGCAGGGGAGGAGCACAGAAAGGTTGGAGAGAGGAAAGAGGCACATGATGTAATTATATTCTAACTTAAACAATTAAAGGCTTTGCTTTTGATACGTTCCAGAGGCTGAGAAAGGGGTTTGGGGAAGGAGGATGGTATTGAAGCTGCTCAGGCCCATGTACTCAGAAAGAGTCAAACTGACTTTGGGTCCCTTCAATCATGTATGAAAAGACAAGAGCTCCTTCCCAACATGGGAATCTTCTCCCCATTATCCTAGGAGTTTAACGACTCAGGTCCTAGTTAAAGGTAATTCAGAGGGAGCTGGAGAGATGGCTCAGTGGGTAAGAGCACAGCCTGCTCTTCCAAAGGTCCTGAGTTCAATTTCCAGCAACCACATGGTGGGGTTTACAACCATCTGTAATGAGATCTGGTGCCCTCTTCTGGCCTGCATACATAATAAATAAATAAATCTTTTAAAAAAAAAGGTAATTCAGAGCAACCGTGTGAGCAATAACTGAACAACTGAGCACAAAGAATGGGTGAAAAGCACAGAGCTGAAGTGAGCCATTCAAGCTGCAGCCCAGACTCCCCGTGGCTTCACATCCCTGAGCGCCTGGGAAGCTGCAAAAGCCGAGCTTCATGTGAGACAGTCCTGGAGTGTTAATGCCAGGCACCTGTCAGAAATAGCAATCCTTTCTAAAAGAAGAAAATTTCCTGACTGGATTCAAATGGTTTTGTTTTTAAACTAAAAGGTCAGGTGTGGTGGCACAGGCCTGTAATCCCAACACTAAGAAGAGCTGCAAATCTGAGGGCACAGTGAGTTCAAGGACAGCCTGAGCTACAGACCCAGACTGTCTCAGGACACCAAAAGGACAAAAGTTCAGGGACAGCCTGAGCTACAGACCCAGACTGTCTCAGGA
>NC_022020.1:23825416-23849344 GCF_000317375.1 Microtus ochrogaster
AGACCCAGACTGTCTCAGGATAACAAAAGGACAAAAGGGAACAAACAAAACAATGAGCAGAGGGGGATAAAGCATGGGGCAAACGGCAGCTGCCAAGCTGGACGAGGCAGGGGTGCTACTGTTAACTGCCCTCCATGCCGGCAGCCTTGCAAGTGGGCACAGTGAACAGGAAGAGAGGAAAAAGACACACGCCAGACTTCAGCAAACAGAAACAAAGGCCCTAAAAGTAGAATTATAAGCCCATGGCTAAATGTTTAACGGACAGATTCTATAGTGGATTTGACATAGCAGAGGGAATATAAGTAAATAAAAAAAAACAAGCTGCACAAAATTATCCGGACTGCAGCAGCAGGGATGTGATGTAGAAAGAAACTAAGGAAACGTTAAAACACAGGACAACCAAGCAAGAAGGACCACTGTAGAGTCAGCGGGAGCCCCAGGAACAGGAGAAACACAGAGGCAGAGGCAGTGTTCGAGAGATGGCTGGGAATAGTAGAAAGATGGAAGAAACACATTCAGACTGAAGAAGCTTAACAAATTCCAAGAAGGAATACGTATTAGTTACAACTACACATATAATCATGCAAAATAACAAAAACTTCTGGAGGAAATCTTAAATTAGGTGGGGGAAGAGTCTTTCAAAGTTATATTTTAACAGGAACAATGGAAGGAAGGCACGACAGAACACACATTGATTGTTAAAGTAAATGCTAGCTAGAATTCTATACCTAGAGAAAATACTTGTTCAAGAACAAAATTATGACATTTTTAGACAAAGAAAAATGGAATGTGACCTTACTACATAATGTGTGCATTTCCACACGTGGTGCATAATAAATGTGACCATCTACATACATGGGTACGTCTATGTGTAACACACACAGAGGTTTGACACTGAACACACAGCTAAGTCACAACATGAACTACGGCTGAGTACAGCGACTGCCTTGTGACTGGGGGCTGGGCTTGCTGCTGCTCAGCATACAGGAGTGCTGTTCCAGTGCAGCTAGCTAGGGTAAGAGAAATAAGACTTCACATCATGAATCATAGTTGGCATATTGTTTCTGCACCATCCCCAAGTCTTAACATATGTGGAAGGAAGGGGTTGATGGGAGATGGAGGTACTGCGTTCTCAGAGAACGAAATGCACTCTCTTTCCAGCCATGTATATCCAGGACACTTACAAAAGAAGGACACTGGTATTCTCAGTCAGCTTCATGTTACTATAAAGAAACAGCTGAAGGAGTCGATTGTTTTCTTTTTCTTTTCTTTCTTTTTTTGTTTTGTTTTTTGAGACAGAGTTTCACTGTGTAGCTTTGGAGCCTGACCTGGAACTAGCTCTGTAGACCAAGCTGGCCTCGAACTCACAGGGACATGCCTGCCTCTGCCTCCTGAGTGCTGGGATTAAAAGTTTGTGCCACCACTGCCTGGCTTGAAGGAGTCAATTTGTAAAGAGAAAAGGCGTATCTTGATTCCTGATTCTGGAGGTCCCAGTCCACAATCAGGTGGCACCCTGGCAATCAGTCTGAGGACAAGGTACGTGTAGTAAGTGGAGCAAACCACTGAACTAATGAGCCAGGAAGCAGGCAGAGACTGCATGTGGCCCCACAATCCACTTCCAAGGAACATCTCAATGGCACCGCCCATTACCTGTGGCCCACAATCCACTTCCCGGGAATGTCTCAATGGCACCGCCCATTAGTGCCTCCTCCTCCCACAGGTTGACTATTTCCAAAAGTGCCATCCTGCAGCCCAAGCCTTTAATGCACAGACCTTTGGGGGCATTCATCCAACCATAACAAAAAACTAACCATACAGAAAATCTCAACTTATTTCAAATGACTATAACCACGGGGACTTATCTAGCTACAAGCTCAATGTTCATAACAAACACTGAATAGAAACTTTCCGCTGTATTTGGAAATTGAGAAATATAATTGCATATTAATCAAAGAACCACAATTAAAGTTTAAATCATTTCAATTGAACAATAATCAAAATGCTACATATTGAAATTTTCAATTCAATTAAAGCAATAATTAGCAGGAAACTCCCAGAAGTGAAAAATATAGTCATCTAATACTAACAACTTCATAGATGTGATAAACACATTGAACACACTTAAGAAAAAAAAACTCTGTTAAGTGAATGCAATCATCCTGAAAGACACAAAGACAAAGACACTTAGAGACCCTTTTGTGTTGTCTAGTTGATAGCTGGAGTTTCATGCTGCTGTGTGAGATGTCTCCTCAAATTTTGCTATGATGTCAGCACATTACCCATCTGACATGGGAAAAAGAGACAGAAAGAGATGCTAGAAACAGATGGTCTAATACCATCCGCAACAGAGAATATGGGGGAGAGCCAATGAAGCACACAGTACTGGTAATAAACAGAAAATTTCCATGGCTGAAGCCTGTAGATTAAAATAGCACACGGAGAGCTGAAGAGGACACACTAAAACAAATCATACTTGGACATATAAGGATGAAATTTGCTGATAATTAGATACAAATAAAAACATTTTTAAAAAATTGTAAAACTAACTGCTCTTAAAAGGCAAAATTACAAAACTGGCAACATGCTCATTCCGGTGGTGCATGCTCGTCCAGGTGGTGCATGCTCGTCCTGGTGGTGCATGCTCATCCCGGTGGTGCATGCTCATCCCGGTGGTGCATGTTCGTCCTGGTGGTGCATGCTCGCCCCGGTGGTGCATGCTCGTCCTGGTGGTGCCTGTCTTTACTCCCAGCCCTCAGGAGGTGGAGGCAGGAAGATCAGAAGCTCACGGGCACCCTCACCTCCAGAGGGGTTTAAGACAGCCTGGCCTACATGAGACCCCGTCTCAAAAAATGAAGTGCATTGCTGGAGAGATGGCACGGCTGGGTTCAAGCACCTATAAGGTTGCTCACAACTGTGCCACTCCAGTTCCAAGGGACCCAAAGCCCTCCCCTGACCTCCAAGGGCACCAGGCACACATGCGCTGCACGTGTATATGCAAGCAAAACATTCATATACACAAAATAAAATAAAAACACAGTGGAGAATCACTGAGAAACTCAAGTCCCCACAGGTGTAAGAATGAGCACACACGTGTGCACAAACACATGTACAGCTTGTGGTCATTTGCATAAGAATGGCCCTTCGGCTCACATATTTGAATGCTTGGTCCCCCACCTGGTGTAACTGTTTTCAAAAAATTGTGAAGTGCAGCCTTATTGGAGGAAGTGTGTCACTGGGGTGGACTTGGGAGCTTCAAAAGCCTGTGCCAGGTCCAGACTCTGCTTCCACCAACTTGCAAGCCAGGATGAAAGTTTTTAGCTACTGCTCTCGCAGCAGCCTGCCTGCCTGCTGCCATGTTCTCTGCCATGACGGCCATGGACTCATCCTCGGAAACTGTGAGCAAGCCCCTAGCTAAACGCTTTCTTTATAAGTCATGGTGTCTCTCTCTCTCTGCACAGCAATAGAAAAGTAACTAACACACCACATACACATATCCACACACACAAAGTCTAATTATATGCTATATAATAAAAGATGTATAATGCTAATAAATACTGAGAGAAAAGAGATGAAAGGATATACCCCCAAAATACAAGGTTAGTGGATGCATTAAATAAGTATCAAATAAACTTTAGGACAAATATAACTTCATAGGAGCTAAGATACTTCTACTAATGATACAAGGTATAGGCATGAAGTTACTCGAACCACATGTATATATATTTAACAACCATAGCTCAAAATACTAGAAAAATGAGTAGTGACAGGAAGAGACAGAAACAGCGATGGTGTCGTGGCTCGAGGTTTCCAGACTGTAATAGGGGTGCAGTTTTCAACATAAGTGCAGTCTAGAGTGGACCTGAGAACCTCTCCTCATACTCGAGCCATATGAACAACTCCTTTTAACAAGACTTCATTTTCTGTCTCTCATTCAGAGGTCCTAAATTTTGTCTCCTGTAACGTTTGAGCTGAAGCTGGAAGCTCTCAGCCACGAGAGGATGGCAAAGTCCCTGAGGCAGCGTCTGTTCCAGTGTTCTGCGCCCCTTAGGATTTCAGTTTTGTTTGGATTTAGGATTTCTGTACTTTTTTTCAGAGCTACCACATAAAGGTTTGATGTTACTAATTTTCCCTGAAGTTATGCAAAGAAACTGTCCTACCATCTCTTCTGCTGAGTTGAGCGAGTGTGTAAAGAAATATTCAAATATTTAATCTCACATTTTCAGGTCTTTTGATTCTTGGAAAATTTATTAAATATAGAAATCTTCAGGGCTACTCTGATTTGTTTTGTTACTGTATTAATTACAAATATATACTTAGTAGAAAAAAAATCAAACAAAATGAAGTATAGAAAATGACAAATCCACTGCTCACTAGGTGACACTATTTTCCTCTGAGTTTTAGTGGTTTTAATTTTTGTGTTAGACTATTTTTTAAGAATTGTTTTACTTATTTTTTTCCAGTTCTCTTTTAATTTTTTTTTGAGTTATATATTTTTTCCTCTCCTTCCCTCCCTTCCTCCCCTTCTCCTCTTCTAACCATGGTCCCCATGCTCCTAATTTACTCAAGAGATCTTGTCTTTTTCTACTTCCCATGTAGAATAGAAAACCATTTATTCTTAAAGTAGCCAAATAGACTTGCACTCTGCAAAGTGCTGCGGACCTGGGTGCCCACTCCTACTCCTCCAAAGCACTCATTTCTGCTGCAGAAATAAACGAAAGGATTGATGAGCTACGAAGCAGTCAATGTATTAAAGAGTCAGTTTAGACATCCAGGCAACAAATGCTAATAAAACTGAAGACAAAGAAAAGAACTTTGTGGTCTGGGGCTAGGCAAGGAGTAATTAAAAGACACATTCAATACTGAAAGTCTGAAGGCAGCAGAGAAGAATGTGGAGGAGGCAGGAGCACATCAGAGATGGATTCAATAGAAATCTGAGGAGACAAGTCCATTAAGTGAACAGTGCCTCCTTTCCCAGGACGGAGTCTTGATCTCCTCAGTGCTTAAGGCAGTGGGTCAGGCCGAGAGCTCGTTTTCCACTTGTCATTAATTGTAGTCTGAGAATCGCTAACCAGAGTCTGAATGCAGTGCATGAGCCATGGCTATCCAGTTGCCTGGGCCAGTCTTGGTCATTACACTAATCACTTTATCAGAAACATGCTTTTGAATACCTCCCTTGTCTCTGGAGAAGTGCAGAAAATAAGAACTTGAGGCAAAATGTCACATTAGTCCTATGGGTCACATTTAAACTTTTATTTAAATGCTGGCAACTCCAACATCTGACCTCATCCCAATTTTTAGCCTTCTATTTTCCGGGCCTTGAGCCAGTAGGGTAACACACTCATTTCCAAGGGCTTAGGTCTTAAAGGGTCAAGGTATGGTATCTGAATCACCCACTATTACATCATTAATAATAAAAATACTCTCCACTCAGCCTTGTTCATTATCTCACGAGTAAAATTAATTTGTAGGTATTACTTTCATTCGTTTCTTCATTTAGTCTTCCAATAATTATTTCCTGACCATCCATTTAAGGCCAGGCCTGTGTTATATGATAAAGAACAAGCAAAGTTAAAGTTACCCTATCTTCTCTAGTACTACCTAGTCAGGGAAATAAAGAGGAATCAAACACCTATATAGTTGCAAACTGAGACAAATACTCTGAAGAGGAATATAACAGACTAAAATATCAAAGGGAGTCTGGAAATTTATCAATATGAATGTAAGTTCAGTTACAAGGATCAGTTCAATAATAATCAACCATGATTAAAAAAAAAGTGAAGGTATTTAATTATTTTTCACAAAAAGAGGCTGAAAATGAGTATCTCCAAACACCACTATAGTGTCTCCACGGCATCAGGAAGGACACAGGCTCCTTCTGTCTGTCCTCTCCATCCTCCTCGTCAGCTTACTGGTCTTTTGTCCTTGTGCTTCTCAGTTTGCTGGTCTAAGGTAGCTGCTGTGGCTCCAAGACAGGCGAGTCAAGGCAAGAAGCAGTGGGTGTGGCCTCCCTCTGAGCCTTCTACTCACAGGAGCTAGACCTTTGCAGAAGCTCTCTACCCAGTATCTCTTTATGCTGCATCAGTCAGAACCAGGTCATTTGCCTATGTTGAAATCAATCCATAGCCATAGAGAATGGGATTACCGTGCTTAGTTTAGATTATTCACGGCGGCAGGGTGGTGGGGGGACTCTCTCATTCTGTACAAGACACTGTACTTACAAAGTCAAGTTTCTCTAAAGTCAATGAAGAAGAGGAACGGCTTAGGAGATAAGAACAGTGGAGATGAAAGCCCGCAAGCCTGGTTTACCGACAGGGGATTGAAGACAGCACAGACTCAAACATCATTCAAAGGTTTCAAGGTGGAGTAACTACAATAATTGTGACAAGAATAGATGAAAAGAGAATGTGGGAAGAAAAACCTAGTTTGTCAAAAAAAAAATAATGAATTCAACTTTCTTAAGAATGTGAGGTTCAGTCAGCATGGCAGAATCCAGCATGAGGGAATCTCAGAAAAAGGACTAGACTTGAATGCAGACTTCGTAGTGATTCACAATTAGAGGGTGTTTAAAACCACAGGAAGAGAAAGCCATTAGCAGATGAGCAGAGAGGACAAGGCTGGAAGATTCTTGGTGAGTAGCTACAGCGGGAGCAGCAGAAGGCTGGTGTTGTGGGCTGGGGACGTAGCTCAGCAGCAGAGCACATGCTTTGTGTGTGTGAACCCGGGCTTGACTTGCCAGCACAGAACAAAGGAGGCAAAATAATCAGTTATGGACAAGAGAGTACAATGACACACACTTTCCAAGGAATGTCACGGCTGACCCTGCTGACTGCTAGAGTGATGGCAAAGCACTCTTGATAATCTTCAGGCATAGAGAGACAGAAACCATATTGTAAAACTAGTGGGTTTGAGTATATTAACCTAATGCAGTTCATTAATATCCTTTTTAATTCATTCAAGATGTTTGGAAATAAAGGGAAGAAAACTAAACAGCATTAAGCTGTGCTGGAGGCAGAAGGGAGGTGGTGCACACTGAACCCGTGCTGGACCAGGAGGAGCATGCCCAGAGGGGAGGACTGAGGAGCACAACAGGGACAAGGATGTTCAATGGGAACCAGGAAGATAGAAGACAGAAGGTAAGGAACAGGGTGGTGGCTGAACACTAAAAGGTACTAAAATAGGAAATAAATTTCAATGTTATCAAACAGATGACAGGGATTAAAATAAATGTTCAATGAAACCAACAATTTTGGTCCTAAGTGAGCCCACAAAGCCATCAGCCTAGCACAGAAATTCACCAAGGAACTAGAGACTAAAGACAGAGATGGGTCATGGTAATAAGACACTGGCCAAGTAGTTAAACATTATGGTAAGTAGGACTGGAAGCTGCCTCAATGGCTAGGAGTTCTTCTAGAGGATCCAGGTTTAGTTCCTAGCACCCACATGGCAGCTCACAACCATCCAAACTCCAGCACTGGGGAATCTGATGCCCTCTTCTGATCTCCTTGGGCACCAGACATGCATGTGACATGCATACACATGTGGGCAAAATACTCATATATAAAATAATCAAAAATTATTTTCAAATTAAAGGTAAAACATTGGGAAGAGCACAGAGAGCATGGGGGTCATACACAATGCTCGAAACATACTGGTTCTATTAGAACATCTTCAACCCACATCTGCCAGGGAGCTTCCCAGGAAGATGCGAGGAGAGTGGTTCAAACATACCCTTTCTACAGTGGCAGTATCCTGTTTGGACTCTAACAAATAGCTTGCCTGAAGACCAGAGGGCAGAGCTAGCCACTAGTTAACCATAGAGGTCTGGAGGTCTGTACAGACAGACAGAAAGTGATATGGTTGGGTGGAGAGAGGCATTTAAGGCAAAGGAGACAGTTGTTCGGCCTCTTTTCAGCGGAGTTAATAAGGTAAGAGTTGGCTGTATTTTGCGCCTTTCTCTCTCTGATCTTTCAGCATTTGACCTGATACCTGGCTCCGGTTTTTTTGTTTTGTTTTGTTTTTGTTTTTGCTTTTGTTTTCCGAGACAGGGTTTCTCTGTAGCTTTGGAGTCTGTCCTGGTGCTCGCTGGAGCAGACACCAGCTTCTTCATCCTTCAACTCGTGTCAGTTCAGTGTAGAGGTTTGCAAAGAGACGAAGGGAAAGAAAAATGGCCAGTTTGCTGAGAAGAAGCAAAACCAGACTGCAGAAAGCTTTATGGCTTCTGAAATTCACAAGGTTTTCTAAAACTTCCTTTCTTACAGAAGCAAAAAGGACTTGTCTGAGACTCCTGGTACAGCCTGCAGCAGGCATTAAGAGGCACTAAGAGGACTACTGTGGGATGAGATCAGGTCACACAAAGGTCAATGAGAATAACTTACTTGAAGAAGAAAGGGGCTTTTAAAAGAGAGTAGCTATGGAAATAGGAACCTGCTAACGGTCAGCGTACACATTTCTGCATAATCTGCACAGAACTTCACCTATCTTATTATACATAGGCAATAAGCAGAAAATGATAAGCAGAAAATGAGTATGTGTGACCCTCAATTGGGTGTTAATCATGTTTAAATAAAGGAACAAATTTTATTTCAGTAGCCATGTCAATTATGTTTCTGTCATCTTTTCCTTGATCTTGGGATAATTGATGTTTAACATCGGGGAAGAGACCTCTTCATCCACAGAAATGTGCATGGAAGAACTTATTAGGCAATTAGCCCAGGCAGGCATATAAACACCCTCATGGAGCAGCAACATCAGCATCAAAAGACACGATAGGACATAAACACCTTAACAAAGACAAACTGGGGACGACAGGGCTTGTGCTATAGAAATAAATGATGCAAGAATTTCCCTATAAGGAAAACTGATAGTAAAAAAGGACCCATTATGATGAGGTAATGATGCTGATGCCACATAATTATGGGCAAGTGCTTATTATATATTTTTATTTGCTATTCATCTTTATGAGAGGCACTGGACACCAATTACTGTTCCCAGTTCAAAAGGTTGCCTATGGATGCATGATTCCAGGATGCTATTTCTAGAATGCCCCTTTGGCAAAGAGCAAGTTTATCTAATCACTGCGATTACACATCCAATCTAGTCTGAAACAGGGAGGGGGTGCAGTCATCTTACTCAGGGCAGCATAAGTAGGTTGTGCACATCAGACAATAGCACTGAAGCCAGCCTCTGACAGAAATAGTCTTACTTGTGTCGAGCTTCTCTTTGCATAAACCCTGACATTTTCCTGGTGTTTGGAAGCCTGCTTCTGGCTTCCAGAAGCTCTGGCGCCATCCCATGCCATCACTGTAACAGCCTTCAGTGAGCTATCAAAACCCCAGCTAGAACACTTTGATTACAGTACTGTGCTTGCCATCACAACACTAAACTGCAATAGTTGATATTTTCTCTATTAATATTAGTGATACTATATAAACGCTAACATGGTCTCATACTAACACAGTCCAGTCATGGAGACATCGTCACAATACCACATATTAGCACAGCATGTGGCCGAGGTATACTGGTTTGCTAGGAATGTCTAAATGCATGCTTCTCAAGTCACTGGGTCCCCTTTAACAAGGAAGTGGTATGAAGATACTAGTTTCTGCAGAATCTATTTCCAGAAGCAATGGAAAGGAATATATAGGATATCACATTTATACTGGAAGTATTTTGGAATAAGACTGAGATTTCAAAACTGAGTCTAGATGAAGAGGTTAGAATTTGAGTTAGTTCACTTCTGGCTTGAGAAGCAAGAGTGAACCTGTGTGAGTTCTCAAGTCTCTACAGCCTTATGAGGGTGAGACTCTGGACTGAAACCACAGCTGTGTCGAGTGGCTGGACAGGCGATTCCTCGGAAAACACCGGCTTTGGAAAGTGAGACTGAGGGAGACCGAGGCGTCCTGAAGTCAGAACCTAACCATCTACAGCACTACCACAGGACAATCGAGGGCTGAAGGTCAGAGCAGGAACATAGATAGTCCTACTACTGCAGATATCTTTAGATGAATGTAACAATATAAAGGTATACTGATCTTTTAAAATGAGTAAAACGGTTCAATACCCACATATTTCTCCACATCTATTCTTTCAAGAAGCTGTCTACTGTTTGTCTTGCCTGACAAGTTTTCCAGTCTAAGACAGACTAACTGTGCTAAAAAGACTACATCCACAGAATGCAATAACCTGACTACATGTTGACTGGTTTAGCGCGAGAGCCAAAGTTACATCTTAAGTTTTAATTACTGTACCACAGAAATCCATGAAACAGAAGTGCCTGTGATCTGCTAGCCCCTTGGCTAAGGACAGACAGTTCCTGGAATGCTGAGGGCTCCTGTTCATGGAAGACAACCAGCCACAGTCTTCACTCCTCTAAACAAGTTTGTCTGACCCATCTGCGGCTAGATGGGCTTCATCGCATGTGGGTGGGAGGTTCATGGGTAGGAAATACCTCAGGTTGTATTCTTGTCCCTGGTTGGACCTGGTGGGAAATGCAGTTAATTATGGGTTTTGCTTCTTAAGCCCTTGTAAATCCTAAGGGGCCATTTACCTAGGGCACCAGAGATGGACTTGAGCAGAGCCCATCTACCTGACCAGCATTTGACTAAAGTTGCTTCAAATTTGGCTTTCTATTGTGGTAGTGGTTTTATTCTTGACTGGTGGGATTAACACTAGCAACTGGGGGAAGCCACATCCCTCTCAAAAGGCCTTTATTAGTCAGATTCACCAAGAATTCCCTAGATGTAGCTTTACTGTCCAAAGGGTCAACTCCTGTAGCTTATCTCCTTTCTCACTACTTACTATATGTGGCTGGCTGGTCCTTTATTAATTTTTACGAAAATAGAAAATGTGACCTAAGATCTGCTACTAAGTGTGTGTATACATACATACATACATACATACATACATACATACATACATACTTACACACATACATACTTACATACGTACGTACATACATACATACATACTTACATACATACATACATACATACTTACATACATACATACTTACATACAAACCTCCATTTGGAATAAAGACTGACTCAAGCCCTAGCTTCACCAGCACCACATTGACCAGCAAGTAACTTTTCCTCAAGCCAGTTAGGGCCAGTGACAAACCACCCATGCTGCTCACCTGGAAAAGGCCGCGCCCAGCACAAACGCAGCATACTCCTTCACCTGGGGTTCTGTGCTGTTGAGCCCATTAATCACCACTTGAAGGCCACCGAAGGACAGCAGGTCCTGTGCGTTATCCATCTGCAACAAAGACATTGCTGAGCCCAGGATAGCCATGGGGAAGGAAGCCCTTTTCAGACAGCTCTTCTTTTGGCGACTAGCCAAAAACAAAGGTAAAAAGCAACAGTGGCATCTCTGAGTATCTAGGAAGGGTGCACGAGCAACTTAACTTTTAAAGTAACTTTACATTTGAGAACTTCTCATTCATGTAACACCATCTATGAGCACCTGTGTGGGAATCGGCGGGAGTGGCACCTAGCTCTTGCTAATGCCAAACATGCCTCTTCAGAAACATCTAATGCTGCAGTGAGTCACAAAGCTTACTCCAAACACACAAGCTGTTAACACAAAGAGCCTGGCATCATGGCGCCAGTGCCATACTTTCTGTGGATATACAAACACAATGGGAACAGTGGAGGCTAAAAAAAAGTTGACTTTTAATTAGAAACCAGGGACTATAAAAGGAGCCCTGTTGACGGGGCAGGGTGTGTGGGGAGCACTGGGGGTGTTCCACAAGAGTGCCGAGAGAGAAGTAACAATTAGCCTGTTTTGTAATGTTGACTGGATCTGAGGACACTTATTATAAAATCTGCATAAAAGTCAGTTTCCCAAAGGCTTCAACCTAGGTCTGCTTTACTACCAAGGGACTATGTGACACCAGTGCAGGGTATTTCTATCATCGCACAGCCAGTAAGCTGAGTGACTGCAAACAATGACCCCACGGGATGGTAAAAGGTCTCATTACAATAAAATCAATACTAAATAATTGCAGACATGTCTTTTCATACATCCTAGTTTGAGATGTAGCAGACATGCTGATTTTGTGGCACTTAAATTATTATTTTAAATTGCTATTAAATAACCATTTAGCCAGGTGGTGGTGGCACTTGGGAGGCAGATCTCTGTGAGTTTGAGGCCAGCCTGGCTTACAAAGCGAGTTCCAGGACAGTCAGGGCTATACAGAGAAACCCTGTCTTGAAGAAACAACAAAACAAAACAACCCATTTTACTAGCAAACTTACTAAATTCTGTATTTAAATATATATATGAAAAGTCAGATTCTTACTGCCCACATGATGCCACTCTGCAGCCCATCAGGAAGACTCAGAAGCGGGAGCCCAGACATGATGTAACGGATGCCTCCTTTCTCACCTACAACCCAGAGCTGGTTCCTTTCTGACTCTGTCCTAACTTCTTCCTCTAAACTACAAAGTAGGTTCTGAGAGAAAAAGCAAATATAGACTAATGTCTGACTCTGTCCATGTTCTTGGTGGGCCTGACCTATCTTTAGCACTTGGACGATCACTGTCATGCATTTTGACAGACTTTCACAGCAGCAGAGGCTTTACAGTCCAGTAACGAGAAGAGTAAGGGACATACAGTTGGTGCTCAGTGATTAACCCTGGAGTTGAGAAGTAAAAATCTGAACTATTTCCCAAAGAAAACCAATCAATCTACAGTGTCTGTGCCAACAAGTGCATGGGTGCTATCATGCTGAGCAAGTAGCCATCAAGGCTACAGTGCAGCATCGTCTGGCTGCCATGGTTGTCCAAGGCCAGAGCTAGGACTTTTCTGTTGTGCCCTATAGAGTGCCAAGGCCCCGCTGATCAGGAAGACAGGCGTTGGCACTCTGCTGACACAAGTCTCCCTTCTTTAAAAACGTATCAGCTCACACCTATTTTCTGATCCCCCTTGCTCGGGGTTTTCCAGATACAAACTCATTGCTCAAAATCCCATCAGTCCACATCTGAGATGGCCACTTACCAAACCCTGGCAGAGCCTTTGGGCTGACCCCAGCACAACACAGCCCAGAGTCGCTGGGAATCTGCATTCTAGATTCCACTTATCTCTACGGCAACAATTCCATGAGACACAAATTGCTGATATTTCTGTAAACACAGTAGCCTTTGAAGGTATCCTACCATTGTTTGGCTAGCAATGGAAAGCAATGGTTCATTCTGGCCTACTTGCGCACCAAAAGCTGGTTCTTCCCAGCACTACAAGATGTTAGAGAACAGAAACCTGAGAAAGAACGCTGGGGTAAATGACTGAGGAGTCACACGAGAAAAGGCAGGTTCTCTGCCCAGGCAGAAGGGGCACGCAGAGTCTTCTCATAAATAACTCACAAACTGTTTTCTACACACAAGATTTTACTTTTCACATATCCTGTTTAAATAATTAAAATATGGCTGCAAGGAATCCTTTGGCAGATCCAGTTCCAGTCCTTGAAGCACATGGCTCTTTAAGCCTCTCTTCAGTGAATTTAGAGTGGGAATCGACTGAAGGTCCTGGCTAGAAAAGTTCTATTTGCTTCGAAGGTGGCGTTCCACCACCCAAGTCTTCATCACTCTGGAAACCAGGCTGAGCTATGTACTCGAGAATCTCCCCAAGAAATTACATCTTACCAAGGTCATATGGTACCTTAGTAACAAGCTGAGTCAATGACTCAGAACACTGAGGCACTTGTGCCAATAGAGTGGGTTTAGCCTTGACCAATGGACTGTCTCTGTGGTGACTTCTGGCCAAGTCTGGTCAGTCCAAGAAGCTGTAAGAGTGGACTGCAATGCCACCCAGGGGATGGCACTGCCAGATGGGACCTGCAGGGAAATGTTGTTGTTGTTGGGTCAGCGCTAGCTTAGCCTTTGTGTAACTCACCCCTTCTAGGCATGGTGAGCCTTGTAGTGATTTTAGCCTTTCATGTGACCTGAAGAAAACCCTACAGAAAACTGATACCTAATAATCCACCCAAGGATGTTAAAGATGGAAAGTGTAGTAAAAGCTGTCAGCATCAATATTCCTTGAAAGCTGTTGTGGGAGGTCCTTCCGCTCCTCCAGCCAATAGCCGCTGAAATACCAGCCCATTGGGGCGTGGTCTCTCTCTTTAACAAAGCAGCATCTTCCCTCCTTGCTCTCTCTTACTTCCTGCTCCACTTCCGGCGACTAGACTCCTTCCTGATTGCGTAGAGGGCTGTTGTCTGGGACGGTGATCTGTAAGTTTTTTCCCCTTTAAATAAATACCACCTTATTAATCATAATTCCAAACTGCTGTGGGATTGTTTGTGACTTACGCCTTCAGGAAGCCTTGATTCTTTAAATGTCTCTAATGGAAAAGCTGGGACTAGGAAGAGAAAAGAGAACCCAGGTTCACTTTGTATCACCTTGTAAGAGGATCACAGTCTTGCTATTTGGGGTCTGAGAAAGAGTTGAACAGGGCAAGAGAATGAAGTGACTCCTGCAGACAGCACACTCAAGTTCACCACAGAAGCTGTCAAAACCCCAAAGAGAAAAACAATGTCTCTTGGCCTAGTTTAAAGAAAACAAGGACACTGTCATGTGCGGGGTGGGGTGGGAGACAATACTGAGGCTCTGGCCATCTGGGTAAGGATTGCATCCTTTGATTATGACCATACAGCCTTTTGGGACCACCAAAAGTAGCCTCCTGCCTGGGCTCTGTTTCCACCAAGGCTCTCTATCTCTGGTCAGATTCTCAACAACAGCTGGAGGGTTGTTTTCACCCCATCCTCTGTCCACTATGCTCCAACTCCTCTCTCTTTCATGGCCTATAAGGTTCCATGGTCTCTTCCTTTTCTTTTTTTCTATCTCTTTTTTATTATGTAAAATAAATTTTCTTTCTTTTTAAAATTTATTTATTCTATGTATTTTTTGCATCATGTATCTTAATTCCCTTTATTTCCATGTCCCTTCACATCTGACCTCCACCCCTGCACACCCCCCAAATAAAACAAAATTTAAGAGAAAAAAAAGCAAAAAAAAAATTAAATTTACAAAAGGGAAAAACTTAAAAATCTCACCCTAGAAGCTACAGTGAGTTATGTCATGAGTCCCCTTTGTCCAGACATCTTAACTTGCAAGTGTCATTTGCAGAGAGTCAGTGGTCTGGTTCGAGGCCTCTGGTTTCTAATACCCTATCAATGCTGGGCCCTTGCTAGGGCTCCTGCTGGATATCCTGTTGTTGCCCAGTGTTGTGGAGATCCTGCCGCTTTGGGTCTGCAGGTTAGGTCAGTTCATATGCTCAAGTTGATCATAGATAGGATGAATGATGGGGTGGGTCTGGGCCTGGGCAGCCATAGTGTTGGTCCATCAGATATGAAATGGGGATAGCTTTCCCATGTTTACAACTTCAGGGTTGGCTTACCTACAGCTACACTAATGGGGTTGGCTCTATTTTGCTGCCCTGGTGAGGTGTAGCTGCAGGGGGTCAGGGATGGCTCTCCTGCTCTTATGACCACAGGGTCAGTTCTACCACCTGCCCCAGATACTGATGGGTGGAGAGGGGCACTCTCTGCCACAAGACATATGGGAAATGGGTACAGCTCTCACATGTTCACAATTTAAGGGCTGGCTCACCTACAGCCTGCACTGACAGGTTGGTTCTGTTGTGCTTTCCTGGCAAGGTGCAGGGCCTGCCCTCCCGAGTGTTGCAGCTAGTGGGCGTCGGGGATGGGTCTCCTACAATGATGACCACAGGGCCAGTTCTTCCACCTGCCACAAGCACTGATGGGCAGGCCTCTTCCTTTTCTTTAGCTCTAGTCAATGTCCTTTTGCAGTTCCTCAAATATATTGTATACAGCGTGATCTCCACTCTCCCCTAACCACCCCCAAATTCACCCTTACTGCTTCCTAATTCCATGTCCTTAAAAAAATAATAACCCACTGAGTCTGGTTTGTGCTGCCCATGTATGATGGGTGAGGAGCCAGCTACTGGAGCTTGATGAGCCACCAGGAACCACAGCATAAAGCAAGCTTCCTCCCCTCCCTCAGCCGTCAGCTGTCAAGAGCTTCTCAGCCAGGGGTGGGGGCTGGGCAGCCCCTTCTCCCTGCAGGCTGGGCTGCTGGCTGGCTTGGCTGTGCGCAGGTCCTGTGCAGACAGCTCAGCCGCTGTGTGGGTTTATGAGAGTGAGGACAGCAGCCTGCTAAGTCCAGAGGACACTGCTTCATGCCATCCTCACCCCTCCCCGCAGTGTTCCCACAGCACTCTGGGGAAGGCGAGCAGAACGCAGGTGATGTGGAGGGGAATGGAGAATAATCGGCAAGAAGCTGTAATCAATAAATATTTCTGACTTTGCCACAACTATTTGGTCTCTGTCACAACTATTCAACTGTACCACCATAGCATGAAAATAATAAAGACTACATCAAAAAGTGGGTGCAGCTATCACAATAAAGTGATATTTACAAACACAGACATTACTCCGGATTTGGCCATAGGCAACAGCTGCCACCACCGGCTTAAGCGTTTCCCTTCTTCATCTAGACAACTCCTATTCCTCTGAGAAGCCATCTTTTATTGACTCTAACTAGTCGGTTAGTTCTAAGTTCCCCTATGGTTCACTCCTGAAGCACCCTTTGAAACCCCTATTATAATCTCAAATTAACTGTTTGTTAATTTGCTCAGTTGTTCATTATATTTGTTTCCCTTTCCAGACTATAAGTACACATGATTATGGTTATTTTGTCTTAATGTTTAAAAAAAATAGGGGTAAAAGTTCAAGCAAAAAAGAGGTTTGTTCTAGCCTCCAAGAAGACATCACTGCCACAGATACTGGCCTGCACTGAAGCATCTGTGCAGAAGCAAAACTGGGGAAGCTGTTTCCTCGGTTTAGGGCAAGCGTTTATTTTTAGAGCTATCAATTAAAGAGTCAGATTTACGGGCAAGGAAATACTCTACCTGGTGAACATAGTACTCGAGATCGAAGAGCGCAGCAACCTTCTCTTCTAGGCTGGAGCTGGAGCTGTTGAACTTGTTTATCAGCCGCACCATAATCTGCATGTCACTTTCGAGAACAACGTTCAGCTCGTCAAATTCCTTCTTCAGCTCCTCAATGGGGCGGAAGAGCTGCCTCACTGTGGCCTGCCTTGCCTAAAGAAACCAGCAAAGACATGATTAATACAAGGAGCTAGAGACACTTCCCTAAGATCCACCCAGTCTGCTGCGGATGGCCACCCTTCCAGAACTGCTCTTCCAACACTGGGGCTAGATTAGATCTATTAGATTTCCAAGAGACTCAGGGACGCCATCAGAATCTACCCAGATAGGGCTCTGCTCAAAAACACACTTTAAGACATTCCTAGGCACGCTTATTCAAGTTTGGAAGAAACATCTTCTTGGTGCAAACACTGACGTCAGGGAAAACAAGACAAGTTCCTGTTCAACCTCTAACGGCACAGGACAGCTAGAGTAGGTGGACAATCTACACCATGGTTCTCTATCTTCCACAACCAGAATACCCTGGCCTCACACTGCCCACACTTTGGGGAAAGCCGGATGTGGGAAACTGTGGGGAAGAGCTGTCAGAGCAAGAACAATTTGCCGATGAAAATTAAAGCACTGTCATTACTGTCAATCTAACCACAGGTGTACAATTTGTTCAACTGTTTGAAATGGCTAAATTACTGTATGTACTATACTCAAATCTCAAACAATGTTCTCTCAATCCTCCCCACCCCACACACATACAAAGATTTTTAAAATGAAGTTATTTTGGAGGTGAATAAAAGACTTTAATTGGGTATTTTATACATGCGGCACTCCACTTTCTTCCTAATTTTAGTGGATAGTGCTCTTTATAAAGAGTCTGAAAGGTTGCAGTGGTTTATGTATCTATCTTCCAGGAAAAATTAAAAGGCATGGGTATTTATAAAAAGCAGGATGATGAGCGCTTGTCAGCTCCAAATTATCCATCTATTACCTATGGCTTCTCTCCCCAGCATAAGTGTTCTATAGAAATACCAACCAAAGGTCTGAATCAGCCTCTTAAAGGGATGCTCCAGCAGAGCTCTCGCATCTGTGAGGTACCGTACCCCATCTCTGGGCTGAAACCCTGTGAAATGCTCTTGCAAATCTCAGGGGGAGGTGTCTGGACAGTAAGCAAAGCCAGCAAAGAGATCTGGGGAGGCTAAGGCACTTAGAGCCATGGAATAATAGCAGCAATAGACAGGGGAGCTGAACAAATAAGGTAGCTCTCCGGGCGGATCTCTGAGAGTTCAAGGCCAGCCTGGTCTGTATAGTGAGTTCCAGGACAGTCATGGTTAGAGAGTGAGACCCTGTCTCAAAAAAAAACCTAAAAAGAAAAAACAAGTGATCTCTGCCTTACAAAGATGATGGTTCCTGGTTCTAAAGAAAGCCTATTAAAGAAACAAGAAGAAAAAAAAGAAGGAAAATTTAGTCTGAAATAATGATAAGCTCATGGGAAACTATAAAAATAGAGTAAGAGTATCCTGTACTCTACCCAGTTCCCCCAACAGTGCCGTCTCATATAACGACAATGTAGCATCAACAGCAAGAAAAGGACACAGTACAATAGGTCTTATATATGTTATAGTAGGTCTCATAATACAATAGAAGAATTATATTGCACCACCTTTTACACGCACACTTTTACATGTAAATTGTGTGTATATATAAGCATCATTTTATACACTACAGAGTTTTATTCAGGTTACAGACTTATGTAGCCATCAATACAATCTCCCCACAGAGGAACCCACTGTACATGCTCTTTATAGCTCCATCTTGTGCTCCCACTGCGTCCCAGCCCAAAGCCCCGATAACCACTGATTCTTTTCTCCAGCTCTGTAATTCTGACATTTGGGGAATGTTATATAAATGGAATCACACAGATTGGCTTTTTTTTCACTAAGAATAATGCCCTTGAGAGCTACCCAAGTTACTGCACACATCAAGCGTTCATTTCTTTTTATTGCTGAATATTTCATCATTTCCATAGAGTTTCCTTAATCATTTACCCGCTTAAGCACATCCGAGCTGTTTCTAGGTTTTGGCTACTGTAACACACCTGCTCAGAAGGAGATAGGTCAGTGGGTAAAGCACTTGCCACATGAGACTGACAACCTGAATTCAATCCCTGAACTCGGGTGGAAGCAGTGAACCAATTCCTGAAGGAACCCTCTGACCTCCACGCGTGCACTGTGGCATATGCACACCTCCACACATAGACAATAAATACATAGGTAGGTAGATAGAACTGCTATGAACACATGAAGCCTATATACAGATTTGTTTAAACATATATCTTATTTTTCTATGGTAAATCCATATAAACATAAATGCTGGCTTATATGGTAAATATATGTTGTTTCATTTAAAAGCTGTTTTCCAGAGAATATGTACCATTTTACATTCCTATATGCTATGTATAAAATACCCCAGTTAACCATATCTTTACCAGTATCTGGTACTATCATAATTTTATGTCCTAATAAATAGTTATTAATATCTTTTTTTTTGAGAGGGTTTTTCTGTAGCTTTGGTGCCTGTCCTGGAACTAGCTCTTGTAGACCAGGCTGACCTCCAACTCACAGAGATCTGCCTGCCTCTGCCTCCCAAGTGCTTTTGTTTTTTTTCCTTTCAATCTCTCTCTCTCTTGAAAGATTTTATTTATTATGTATACAGCATTCTGTATGCCTACAGGCCAGAAGAGGGCACCAGATCTCATTACAGGTGGTTGTGAGCCACCATGTGGTTGCTGGGAATTGAACTCAGGACCTTTGGAAGAGCAGCCAGTGCTCTTAACCACTGAGTCATCTCTCCAGTGCCTTATTAATTCTTTGTAGACTTAATCTGCATTTCTCTAGTGGCTAATGATGCTAAACAGTTTTCATGGCTTATCTACCATCTACATATCTGCTTTGGTAAATTTAAAAAAATTTTTCCCACTTTCTAAATAGGTTTATTTTAACTGTTGAATTTTGAGGGTTGTTTATATATTGTATATAAAAATCCTACATTGGACTTGATATATAAGTCACTGGTAGAGCACGGCAAAGGTTTAGCACATGCAAGGCCATTAAAAGAACAGACTGTTGGATATGAATAGCCCCTCCTCTACACGAGGCTTCAGATTTCAGGTATCACAATGTATTAACTGCAACCATGTTTTAGGGCTGAGGATGTAGTTTAGTCTTTGGAGTGCTTGCCTGGCATGCATGAAACCATGGGTCTGATCTCTAATACCACATAAGTTAGATATGGTAGTGTATACCCGCAACCCTACACATTCAGGAAGTATAGCGGAGGGTCAAGGTTCAAAGCCATCCTCAGCTACATTTTGAGTTTGGGGCCAACTGAGATACGTGAGACCCTGCCTCAGAAATAAAATTGGGATTAGAGAAATGGTGCAATAGGTAAGAGTGTATGCTGGCTGAAAGTGGTTGGGCCTTTGAGAAAGCAGAGGCAGGGGATCTTTATGAGTTCAAGGTCAGTTTGGGCTACATAGTAAGACATTGTGTCAAAAAGTGCATACTGCACTCCCAAGGTGGCTCACAAGTGACCCCAGTTCAGGGGATCTGATGTCTGCTTTTAGTCACCGTGGGCACTCACGGACAAACCTCCACACCTCCACAGAGACAGACAGACAGACAAGCACGCACACACACACACACACACACACACACACACACACATAATCAGTGCTTCTTAGCCTTCCTAATGCTGAGACCCTTTAATACAGTCCCTCATGTTCTGGTGGTCCTCAACCATAGAATTATTTTGTTGCTACTTCATAACTGTAATTCTGCTAGTTATGAATTTTGGTGTAAATAGCTGATATGCAGGATATCTGATATGCGACCACTGGGAAAGAACCATTCCACCCCTAAAGGGGCTGTGACCTACATACAGGTTGAGTGGTGTTGCACTAAATAAATCTATTTTAAAAATTTAAGGAAGGCTGAAGATGCAGCTCATTGGTACCTATGAGGCCTTTGGTTTGATCTCTAGTACTGAAAAAGAAGTTAATAAAATAAATATATAAAGTGACAGAAAGGCTAAGTGATACTAACAAAAACCGTTCATGTTAGAGAAACTGAGAAATTTCACAACATTTAAAGCTCAATAGGTAAAATCTAGAAGCTGATCCATACTTAGAAAAGAGCGTGATCATTCGCCAAGGCGGGAAAGATGCTTGCTTTGTTCACGCCAGCGTCTATGATAAACAGTCAAGCGGTGTAGAGACTGCTCTACTCTTTGGTAAAGGTTTCTGTTTTTGTTGTTTTTAAAACCAAGAAATGAAGTTGATTGGGGGAGGGGGAGGGATATGGGAGGCAGTGGTGGGGAGGAGACAGAAATCTTTAATAAATAAATAAATAATAATAAAATTAAAATAAAAAAAACAAGAAATGAAAACTTTAATTTTCAATGTTTTGGCTTTTTAAATCACAGTACTAAGTAAATATCAGTAGTAGCACTTTTCATTTCTGTAAACATTTATACCTGACAGGTACTACTGGCATGTGTGAGGCCCTGTGCTTATTCCCAGCACCACATAATTGATGATAGAAGCTCACCCAGCTCTCAGGAGGCAGACAGGAGGATCAGCAGATCAGTTGACTACACAGACTTTGAGGACAGACCGATCTTGTCCCCTACTCCCCCTCCCCCAAAAGAGCTTGTAACATTTCAAAAACCCTGCTGGGATACTGACAGAAAATGCATTGAGCTTACATATTTTACTATATTGAACATTCCAGTTCACGAACACAGTATGTCTACAGACTGAACTCCTTAGTTAACTCACATCATCGTTCATATATGGGTTCTATGTATGCCTCCGTGGCTTTATGCCTAAATATTTTACTTTGGGGAGACATGGTATTTGTGTATTTTATTTCAATTTCCAGATATTCATAGCTAGTATATAGAAATACAACTGAATTGTGATGATGGTTTTACATCCTTCACCCTAGCTGAATTCACTAATGTTAAGAAGGGTGTTTTGTGTATTAGGGGTTCTCTGGGATTTATACTCCGATGATCTGTCATCTGGAATACGGAGTTGGGTTGTTTCCTTTTACTCCTCTCTTTGCCTTGCTGACTTGGTTAGGGCTGTTTTAAATGAGTGACGAGCTAGGGCTCCTAGAAGAGCAGAAATTATAGAGTGACTCGAGAGGGCAGGAGCTTAGCAGTATGGCTTATAGACTCTAGTCATAGGCAACAATGGCTGCCATCGAACAGAAGGTCCAATAATTCCACCAGGCTGAATGTCTCAGCTGGTCTTCAGTACACACCAGAATCCAGAAGAAGTAGGCTTTAATGCCAGCAAAGAAACAGGCTTGCTAGCAAGGGAGAGCAAGCAGGCAGAGAGAGAACTGGCTTTCTTCTCTTTGTACTTTCTATAGGCTGCCAGCAGAAGGTGTGGTCCAGGATAAAGGTGGATCTTCCTATCTCTAAGATCTAGATTACAAATGGGTTTTACCACTTCTAATAATTTAATTAAAAAGAATTTTCTCATGGGGTGCCCCGACATTTGGATTTTAGTTAATTCCAGATATTGTCAAGTTGACAGCCAACAAGACCACAAGGGGAGAATGAGTAGGTCAATGGAGTTGACAGCCAACAAGACCACAAGGGGAGAATGAGTAGGTCAATGGAGTTGGCCTCTCACTATAAAGTGCACTCAATATTCTTTCATAGATCCCTTCATCAAATGGAGGAAGGGTTCTATTCCTGGGTTTTTTGAGTTTTCATCATAAACAGGTATTGAATTTCTGTCATATGTTCTTAATATCTCAATCGACATATGACGAGGTAATTTTTCTTCCTTAGCTGCCATTGGCCGTTACAGGGATTGGCTTTTATATTTTTGTTTGCTAGCTTCTGATTTTTTTTTCCAGTCAGAATTTTATTATGCAGCCAGGTTGGCCTCAGGTTCACAAGTGTCTGTGCGGGGTTGACAGGTGTGCAACTAGATCTGTCACGGTATTGTCTCTTTATGCAGCCAGACCAGGCTGGCCTTGAACTCACAGAGAGCTCCCTGCTTCTGCCTCCCCAGATCTGGGATTAAAGGTGTGCACCACCATGCCCAGCTAGAATCAATTTTTCATTTCTTAATAAACCCCTTTCAGTTTTAGTGTTTTAGTCTTTTTGTAAATTGCTGAATTTGATTTGTCTCTATGTTGTTGAGGTTTTTTGCATTTATATTCATGAGGAATTAATTCTGAAGAGGTTTTTTTTATAAAAACTCTATACTTTATCAGCTTTAGGTAGAAGTTAACACCAGCCTCATAAAATAAGTTAGCAATTTATCACTTCTGCTTCCATTTTCTGGAAGACTATGTAGAGTTGATGGTAATTACTTTTCAATACTTGGTAGATATTGCCCGTCAAACTATATGAAATTCAAGAATTCTTTCTTGGACCATTCTCACTAAAAATCAAATTTCCTTAATGGCTATAGACTCTTCAAATAGTTTCCTATGGGTAAGTATAGGCAGCACATACTTAATTTCTTGCAATGCTGAGGACTGGATTGAGAGCTTTGAGCATACTAACCAAATGTTCTACCGCTGAGCTTCATCCCCAATACTTGGTTTTCCGAAACAGGGGTCTCTCCATGTAGCTCAAGGCTGGTCTTCCGCTTGTGTTCTCCGCCTCTGATCTCAAATGCTGGGCTCCAGGGTGACCACTACACCTCCCCAGCTGTATCTGTACTTGTGCTCATTTCAATGTGCCTTTCTACTTCCCCAAAATGTTCTCTTCAACACAGGCATTTGAAGACATTATTACTATTATGGGTTTCTACTTTGATCCATTTATGAGCAGAAAGAATACTCTGTAAATTCAATTCTTTTAGTTTTGTTGAAATTTGTTTTATAACTCAAGGTGCAGTCTAACTTGGTGACTGTTCACGGATACTTGAAAAGAATGTCTATATA
>NC_022020.1:23849741-23869095 GCF_000317375.1 Microtus ochrogaster
TGTAGGGAGGATGTGTATACACTGCCAGTGTAGGGAGGATGTGTATACACTGCCAGTGCAGGGAGGATGTGTATACACTACCAGTGTGGATAGGATGCGTATACACTGCCAGTGTGGATAGGATGCGTATACACTGCCAGTGTGGATAGGATGTGTATACACTGCCAGTGTGGATAGGATGTGTATACACTGCCAGTGTGGATAGGATGTGTATACACTGCCAGTGTAGGGAGAATACGCTACAAATACCATTGTTCTGGCTATTACTTGGCTTTTTCATGTCCTGATTTGCGGTTCTAGAAATTCTGAGAAAGGGATGCTCAAGTTTCTAAATGTAACTATGAATTTATCTGTTTATTTTGTTTAATTGTCAGGTTTTGTCTCAAGTATTTTGACATAGAAATGAAACCGTGGGATTTATCATTAAACAACATCCTTCTTCATCACTGGCTATTTCCTTTGCTTTGTGGTCAATATCACCTGACGTTAATACAGCTATTGTCTTTTATTAAAAAGTAAAGCTGTGTGATACACTTTCCATTCTTTCATTTTCAACCTAGATCCTTTATTATATTTGAGTGGAATTTTTGTAGGAAGCAAATGTTTGAGTTGTTAAAAATCCACTTATTATAATGTTTTCAAAAGTTTTACTGTGCTGTGTCTGGATGCCAAGTTCCTCAGTTTGTCACGAGGAGTCCATTTGACTTCATGAATCTGTGAGTTTATGTCTCTCATTAAATTTGGAAATTGGTTTCTTCAGCTTGTGTTTCAGCCCCACGTTCTTCCCCTCTGTCTGGAACTCCTTGCCATACAAGGAGTTTGGGCTCCAACGACACAAATGTTACATCTTTTGTTGTCCCACAGGTACCTAACACTCTCTTTGTCTTTTCCCCCAATCTATTTTTAATCTAATCAGACTTTATAATTTTATGTCTTTCTACTTTCTTTCCCTGACACCTGTAATCTGTTACTGATATAATCCAGTGAACTTTTAATTTTTATTTATTGTATTTTCAGTTCAATTTAGCACTTATCTAAATTTCCATGGCTTCAGTAACTCATGGTAACTATGGCACAAAGATATTAAATAGAAAATTCCAAAAAATTGCTTCTTTAAAAAATATTTTAGCCAGGTAGTGGCAGCACGTGCCTTTAATCGCAGCATTTGGGAGGCAGAGGAAGGTGGATTTCTGAGTTTAAGAGCAACCTGGTCTACAGAGCAAGTTCAAGGACAGCCTAGGATACAAAGAGAAACCCTGTCTCAAAAAGCAAAACAAACAAGCAAGCAAACTATTTTAATTATATATGTTGTGGGGGATATAGACAGGCACATGAGTGCAGGTGCCCACAGAGGGCAGAGGCATCAGATCCCTCTGGAGCTGGAGTCACATACAGGTGGTTGTGAGCTGTCCAACATGAGTGCTGGGAATCAGACCTGGGTTTCTCTGCAAGAACAGTTCTTATCCTCCAAGCTATCTTTCCAATCCTCCCACTTCTACTAATAATAATAACAACAATAATAATCCTTAAGGTTTAATTTATGCATTGCAAACTCTCATGCTATCTTGCTTCTACTTGCTGCCACAGACATGAATACCCTCTGTCCAGCATTTCTGCCCTGCACATACTATTGTACATACTACCTACACACTAGAGAAGTCTTATTACTGTATACAGGAACTGTTCTATTTTATTATAGTTGTCTTTAATCTCTTACCTTACCTAATTTGTAACTTAAACTTTTATTACAGGTATACATTATATGTTCAGCATTATGTACGAGGAATCTTAGTACATATTCTCCTTGGTAATTCTATATGGTTTGTGGTGGTTGAATGAAAATGAACCCCACAGATTCATAGGGAGTGGCACCACGTGAAAGGATTAGCAGATGTAGCCTTGTCATAGGAAGCGTGTCACTGGGTGTGGGCTTTGGGGTTTCAGAAGCCCAAGCCAGGCCCTCTCTCTGTTTCTCTCTCTCTCTCTCTCCTTCTTGATGTCTGTAGATCCAAATGTAGAATTCTCAGTTCTTCCAGCACCACATCTGCCTACTGCCATGCTCCCTCACATGGTAATGGACTAAACTTCTGAAACTGTAAGCCAGTTCCAATTAAAAGCTTTCTGTTAAAGAGTTGCCGAAGTCATGATGTTCTCTTCACAAGCAACAGAACACTACTAAGACTGACTCTCTCTCTCTCCTCTCTCTCTCTCTCTCTCTCTCTCACACACACACACACACACACACACTTCTTTGTTGACGCTTTGGTTTGTTTCAAGAGTGTTAATAATGACTTGTTAGGCAATTTTAAAAACTGCTTGAAAACTTATTCCGAGATTTCTACTTTTGAGTCATCTCAGTGTTGGTGCCTGTCTGAGTCTGCCCAGGCTCCTATAACAAAATACCATAGATGGAGTAACTTAATAAACTTTATACCTCACAATTCCAGAGGCTGAGAGAGAAAAGCTTGAGCTGTTGGCCAGTTCAGTTCCTGGCTGAAGGACCCTTCCTGGGATGCAGATGACACAACAGACAGGCATGCTGGTCCCTCTCCTCTTCTGAGAGCTCCACCCCACCCTCATGGCCTGAGCTTCATTATTTCCCAAAGATGTAGCTCCAAAGAAGATCATGTTGGTGGTTAGAACTTAAACATAGGCCTTTGGGGGAGCATAAACATTCAACTGTCTCACTTAATTCTAAGTTATGATCTTCCCAGGCTCTTGACGAGATGAGTGGTTTTCAAGAATAGGCTAGCTATCTGAGGTCTTAAGTTATGAAATATTCTCTTTACTCTTGTTTGTTAGGAGGTAGTCCGTCCCCTGCTAGTTTTCTTGGGTGTGCTGGCTCTAGCATATTTACATGGGCCATGACTCAAGAGACAGTTCAGTTTTCAGTGCCAGTCTGGCCTGCTTCCTTTGTGCGGCCTCCCACACTGGAGTCTAATTCTCAGCCCGTTTGCTGTGTGGATGCTCGTCAGCTTTCTCTGGAGAAAAATGAAGGGTCGTGTCTAAGACTACTTTTCAGATCTACTCTTTCCACCATTCAGTCTAGGCTGCGGGGGTTAGAGCATCGGCTGCTATCACTGAATACAGGATCTTGCAAATGGAAGATTTGGCCTCTACTTACAACACCCTTGTAGGGCAACTGAAATGCTTATTTTTGGAAATTAATAGTTCCTGCTATTTGTTCACTTCCCCCACTGACTCTATCCCAGTGGACAGCTGTCTGATGCCACTAGGCTGGGAATGGAAGGACAGATTCCCTATTCATCCTCACTGACACTACCTCATCAGAGAGATGTGAAAAGCCGTCTCAGTGTTCCCAGGCAGAGGTATTCACGTTCCCCATCTGATTTCTGCTCACACCACCCCTGCACCGTAATCAGTCTCTACTCCCAGGGTATAGGTGTGTAGGTGTGTGTGTGTGTGTGTGTGTGTGTGTGTGTGTGTGTGTGTGTAAAACCAAGCTCCATGATTGGTCTCTGCTGGTACACCAAGAAAGGATGAAGAAAGTAGCTACCAGGCAGAGGGTAGAAACTGCTACGCTCTCAGTGACACCATAGACGAGAAGCACATTCATGTTATCTAACGGCCATTCTGACTGGATGCAAGTTCAGGCTCCCCAGTTAATTTCTGCTGACCCTGGTATAGGAATCAGAATTCAGGGCTGATACCATCACAATTCTATAATTCTAGACTCTCTTACTTATCTCCTACTGGTCATGAATGTATATTATGGGGTTATGGTCAGGATCCCATGATTTTGGGCAGAAGTAGGACAGGTACTATCAAAAGTCTTTTTTTTTTTCTTATGGACTATTCCTTTTCTAACCAGAAAGTTTTAGTGTTTTAGAACCTGCTACTTAAGCTAAGCTTAGCAGCACATGCCAGTACCCGACAGGCAAAGGCAAGAGTATCACATGCTTGAGTCCCGCCTGGGACACAATGCACTCCAGGTCACCCTAGGCTATGTACTGAGACTCTGCCTTAGAATACAAAGAATCTTTTAAATTATCTAAAGCTTGCTGATATTTCAGCACCTGAGATTCTGCAGTGTCCAGGGTGGAATATGTAGGGTACAAGAAGACCCAGAAAGATACTAACACATCATTCCTAAAGCTCCAAGATTTCCTGCCACCTTTTAGGAATCTCCACACTGCATCTATGGTTATATCCAGGGGCTAGTCACCTTCAGTGGGGGCGCTGGGGAACATGAGCTTGCCAGAGTCGAAAGCTAAAAATCATACCATTTTCTAGTCACACTCAAACATTTTTTACATTTATTTATTTAGTGTGTGTGCATACTTGTATGCCATGGCATATGTATATGTATGTGTGCATACATGTGTGTATGTGCAGGTTTGATGGCAGGGACTTTACACACTGAGACATCTTGCCATCCCTGAGACAACTTTTTGAGAGGCAAGAAAATTTATGTAAATGAATTAAAGTAACTATCAATTCAAGAGAACTGATACCCTTTCTCTTGCAAATTCATGTCAGATCTGAGGAACACAATTGAGAGATATAATCAGAATCTGACAGGATTGTTTTTACAAACAGAGCAAAAGTGTCACCTGTATTTACAAGCTTTATATAGCATAGACTTAAAAACCAATTAGCTAAAAGTATGAAAGGCTCTGTAGCCAGGAGCAGGAGACCTGTAAAAAACAACAAAACAACAAACCCAAACCTATTTCAAATCAATTTGCTTGTGCCAGAGTCAGCGCTGACATGGTCAATCAGCTCTACATGAAAGAGGGGACCAGGTCCTCAGTGCAAAGGTAACCGTCCCCAGCCCCCTGGGTGCTGAGGCAGGCAGGTGGCTCCACCCAGCAGCTGCTAAGGCCTTGCTGCTAAGCTGTTCTGTGGATCCCTCTGCAGAGGGAAATGAATTCTTTAAACAACAATGGAAAACTTACAATCTTTGCCCTTACATTTTCAAATTTTCCAACAATTACTCACAGTTTCTCACACTAATTAAGCTATGAAAAGAAAATGTCATAGGAGGAGAAAATTTCAATTGCACTTACCAGGAAAGCAGAGAGAAAAGTAAGGTTAAGTGGGTTTTCATCCACAGAAGATAAGGAACCTAGAACAACTTCTAAGTTCCTCACAGAGCCACCTGATACCCCAAGGGAACAAGTGACAAGCCCTGGCCACAGGGACACCAATCTTCGTTCTCCTGGCCTCTCCTTCACTGGGTGGCACAAACGCTTACCCCTCTCTGGCCAATCATGCGCACCGCACACCACTTTCACTTGCTAACGCTGTCATCCTGCTCCTTCCTTTTTTTTGTTTTTTTATATATATATTTTTATGTGTGTACCATGTGTGTGCCTGTTGCCCACAGAGGTCAGGAGAGGGCACTGGATCCCCTGGGACTGCAGTTACAAAAGGTTGTGAACCACCATGTGGATGCTAGTGATCAAACCATGGTCCTATGCAAAGAGTAACAAGTGTTCTTCTCTAATGGGCCAAGTCTCTGGCCTGCCCCTTCTACCATGCACTATCTCCTTGATAGACACGTGGCCTTGGTAAGCTAACTAAAGACATGAAGGTTTGGGGTTTGTATTGGTTTGGCTTGGTGATTTGAGATGGAGTCTATACAGCCCATGCTGGCCTGGAAATTACTATGTAGTCCTGGTAAGCCTAGAACTCAAATAATCTTCCTGGTTTTTAGCCTCCAGAGTGCTGGGATTACAGCACTGGAATTATAGGTATGTGTGAGCATGTGTAGCATCTCATATTTCATTTATAAATATCCCCATTTTGACTGTTTTGGGCACTATGAATCTACAAGTGCTGTCAATGCATGGCGTCCTTGCTGATGTCTACTGTTGCGTCCCACTGATTAGTATACCGATGTTCTGACATCTGATAGGATGCACATTCTAGATTAGCTTATCATCAATTTTGTTAGATGGTATTTGAAAAACAAAAAGGTGGCTGCTTCACTGGGTTCTGAGGATAATGTTAGGTAATACATATACAAAGCCTTTGCCTTTGCCTCTTCCTCCCTGAGATTACAGGTGCGTGCTTTAGTACATCTTAAATAGGTCGACACTAGCTCCACGTTAGAGGTTCATTAGTCTCAGAAACACTTGTACAGAACCTGAGGATTCCTGGACCCACATGGTAAAAAGAGAGACCCAATCCTACTGGGGTACCATAGCTTGCACTTCCCATAACCCTGTAGAATAAATAGAAATCTAAAGGACCTAAGCCATTTTGAACTAAAAACTGTCAAGAACCTAATCTGCTCTTTCAAGACTCTGCTGGTGTTCAAGAGATAGGGCCACGAGGCAGTCAGTGGAAAATGGGACTGTGAGGGAGGGAAGAGGGAGGGAGGACTTGGACCTACAGAGCAGCTGTCAAAGAAGGTTCTCTAAGGACCACTAGGTCTCAACTGGGAATAAACAGAAACACTCCATGATAGCCCTGAACAGTATATGAACTCACGATCCACACTAAAGTGCTATGTCTTCCTGGGATGAGCTGCATCCGTGAGTCCTCCCAGAAAGTAGGGCCACAAATTCTCCTGCTTTTCCTTCTTATACCTTAGCCGGTGTGGAGACTTAGAGCTAGGGGAACTTCAGCTTCAGAAACTAGAGGCTCCCAAAGAATACATTTGCTACATTTTAAACAGACAAATCCTCAGGCTTTGTACTCTCTTATCTACCTCCTTATTTAAAATTTTAAAGGTTTGTTTTATTTTATGTGCATGAGTATTTTGTCTACAAGTATGTCTGTACACCACATGTGGGCATGGCCTGCAGAAGCCAGAAAAAGGCATCAGATCTCATGGAACTGGAGTTACAAACAGTTGTTAGCTGTCACATGGGTGCTGGAAACTGAACCCAGTCATCTGCAAGAGCAATCAGTGTTTTTAACCACTGAGCCATCTCTCCAAGCCCTATTAAAACAAAACAAAACTCAAATGTGTGTCTAATCCCATTGTTAAGTAAAGATTCTGGGTTATGATCACTTCTGCTTTATTTTGCAATTTCTCCAAACATGTAGAACACTGGATCCTAACCTAAAAAAGAAATGCTTTGAGCAGTTTTTTAAAATAGTATATAAAGATGTTGGGCAGTAGTGGCACATGCCTTTAATCCCAGCACTCAGGAGGCAGAGGCAGGCAGATTTCTGAGTTCTAGGCCAGCCTGGTCTACATAGCAAGTTCCAGGGCAACCAGGGCTACACAGAGAAACCCTCTCTTAAAAAAACAAAAACTATACCAAACCAACAACAAAAAGTATATAAATGGTTTTTTATTTGTTTTTCAAATTATTTTACATTATTATTTTATGCCTTCTATATAAGTTTCCAGGTAAAACCAGTCTCTGCTGGCAAAAACCGACAAAAAAGACCATTACATACCTGCTCATCCTTTGAATTCTCCATCTCTGCTCCCTCTTTGAATTTGGCCAGTGCACTCTTGAGGTCCTGAGATGTGTAGGTGTTGGTGTTGATGTCCAACCTGTCCACAGAGAAGCTGAGAGTCAGAAGGAACATACTTCTCCAAGTGTAAACTTGGCCAGCCCCGTTCTAATTCTTAGTATACTGTATACCTCTGCCGTAGGGTAGCCAGGACCCAACAGGGTAACTGAACTTGAAGTCAAAATGGAGTTATTTCACAAGACAGAAGGAACGGAGACCTACACTGGACAAAGTGCTTGTAGCCAGCTGCTCAGACAGAAGCTGTGCTGCTGCCTCTGAGCCTGTGTCCCAGCAGAGCCTCTGGGAGCAAAGGATTTAGACCCAGGAGTAGGAAGTAACAGGCACCCCCATCTATAATCCTGAGACTTGATTCGACAAGCCGACTTGTGTTGCATAATGAAATGGGTAGATTTCCACACTAATGTTTGAGCACAGGGTGGGGTGTGAATCCAACAGAGGAACAGATGTGAGACCTGGGAGGAGAAGAATCACCAACCACTTTCTCCAATCATCTTCAAGAGGACGGAGTAAAGGAACCAATGTGACAGTGACCTCAAGAACCTACAGATATGACAGCTGTTTCCCCAGACCTCCCTGTGCCTGATTAGCCAGCCATCTTCTTTGGTGGGAACAAGGCGAGGTCCCATCCTGAGTGATCAACTCAGTCAGTGAACAAAGGCCAAAGCAGGAGTGATGAAGACAAATGCAAGTGAGCTGGCGTTTAGCCAAACGGTCCAGCTGTGGTTAGAGACACAGCAGGACACTCACTCTAATGGTCGAGAAGTGGAGTACAGACATTTCAATTCTTAACACAGGCACCCAAACTGAAGAGTCATACATCGTGTTCATGTACCCAAACTCTGAAGTTCCGTGTTGTTTCTCTAACTTAGTCCAGTGATGTTCCAGCCTCAAACTTGGCAAGTTTTCCTTAAGACCTCACATAAGAGTCAAATGCTCACAATCCTCAATTCCACAGACTCACAATTTTATGTCACACACAGTACAAAAGTTCCATCATTGATAGCACATTATCACAGTTGTTAGGAGATGTTACAGTTCTGACAGGCAAGGACCGAGGAGCAGGTCTTTAGGAAACCGTTTTACTAGAAACATGAGCCCAGACATAACTAAAAATACCCTGGACACAAATGCACAACTGAGACTCCAAACTATGGTTTAATACACTTTGTGTTGTAGGATATAAAACTAGCCCCCTCTAAAGAATGCTATGGTGACCCCCAAACAGTCACAGATTCCCCTGATCCAGAATCTGCTATTTTCTGGCTTACCAAAAGGGAACAAATAAATAACCAGCAAATGACTTAACCACTTTAAAAAATAATTCACACTTTAAAAATGGAATGGGGGGGGGGGATTCCCCACCTTTTCAAAATGTTTCTGGAACTACTAAAAAACTAAAATTTACAAAATAGTTGATAAAGAAATATTCCTCTGGATTGTACAAGAAGGGAGGCGGGACCACTGACAGACATGCATGGTTAGTCAGACTCGGCTTCTTTCTCTTCTACTTGTGAGCGGCTCATGTGTTCCATCTCTCTGTTTTCTGCAGGCAGAGCTCTAGTTTGCTGGTCACCACTTCAGCCTGCCTGCACTCTGCTCCCCTCTTCCCTTCGGTTCGCACTTGTCTAACAATTTATTCTTTTCCTCGGCCTTTCAGCTTGCATCCAGCATGGCAGCAGTGGCTTGGTCAACAGCCTCATGAGCAGCGTTGGGCTCCACCTTCACTGCCCAATCCATGCTGCCAACCTTCCTCTTGGGCATCGTTGGCAGCACAGGATGGAAAGCATGTATGATGCTGAACCTGCTGCAGAACTGCACTGCCTAGCTGCCAGCCATACACAACTGCTGGGAAAACGGGACATGTCAAAGGGAGGGGAAGTGGCTGCTTCCTGCTCTATTCCAAATCCAACAGGTCTCAGCCCTGGTTAGAAGGATCTGTGTTCAGGACTCTCCTCATTCAGCTTGATTCATCACGAGTCTTTAGGGCTCTGAGGAAAATACATGTTCTCTCTAAACCTCAGTCCTCAACTAATTTGTTATAGCTAACCATTCCCTTTGCTTGAGCACTAACTCGTGGGTCAGCACAGACTCCTCTTTTAAAGGTGTGTTTCATTCAAATGATTAGCACAATCTCACACACTAGGAGATATACAAGGTTCTCTCCTCCACTGCCAAGCTTGTGAGGATACCACTGCCTATCTCCATTCTCGGGAGCTAAGGATTCAGGAGCTGCAGGAGGAGCAGATTCTCTTCCTCCTACTCCTCGACTTTGCAAGACTAATGCCGTTTTGTCTTGCATCTAATTTTTCCCAACACATGAAAGACAGAGGCCAACCTGGTCTACAGAGCAAGTTCCAGGACAGTGAAAACAAGATAAAAGACACAGTGCCTCATTATGTAGCTCTGGCAAGGGTGGCCTCAAAGCTGGCCTTGGAGCTACCCTGCCTCTGCCTCCTGATGGCTGTTTACATTGCCACTTGCTTTAATGTAGATCCTGTCCTTACCATACTGCTAACACTGTTCTGTTGTTTGTTTTGGGGGGCAGGGTCTCATATATCTCAAGCTGGGCTCAAACATTCTGTGAAGCTTAGAGTATGATCTCAACCTTCTAATCCTCCTGCTTCCTCCTGCTTTTCTGTTGTACCTGAGATGGCCCTACAACTTCATATATACTAGGCAAGCACTCTACCAACTGAGCTATATTCCCAGCCCTATCGTTGTCTAACACTGTTCATCAAAATTGCCAGTGATTGATAATCAAATCCAATGGATTCCCACCAACTTCATGTTCCTCTACCAGTAAGCAGTGTCTGACAGCTCTCCCTTCCTCTAAGTCTCCTGGTTTGTCACTGCGCTTGCCCATCTCATCACTCCTCCTCCATCTCTCCATGAGCCCTCCTCTCCTACCTGAAACCCTATATGCTGGAATGGCTCACAGTTCAGTCTTGAATAACCTTCCCTTTCCACCTCTATGGTGAGACATTAAAATATCTATCTGACAGTTATGCCCACACTAATATCTTTAGTTCAAATCCCTCCCCTCAAACAGCAGGATCTTATACAACTACCTGCTAGGATTAATCTTGATTTTTATGATTAATTTTCAACTTTATTTCATCAGGTGGGAGGGAACAGAGGGAGAGAGTGCTGAGGAGGACTGCTGGTGGGGACATTTCGGAGTCAGGTAGAAGCCTGGAGCCGGATAATCTCCCAGGAGTCTATGAGGAGGACCCCAGCTTGACTCCTAGCAGTAGTGGGTAAGCAGCCTGAACTGGCTGTCTCCTATGACCAGCTATTGTCATCAGAGAGGTGCCATCCAACAAACTGATGGAGGCAGATGCAGAGACCCATGGCAAAACATTAGGTGAAGTTCAGGAATCCTGCAGAGGAGGAGAAAGGCTTATAGGAGCCAGAGAAGTCAAGGACACAATGGGAAGGCTTACACAATCAACTAACCTGAGCTCATAGGGGCTCTCAGAGACTGAACTGATAACCAGGAAGACTGACCTATGCACTCTGTATATATGTTACAATTGTGTAGCTTAGTTCTCTTATGGGACTCCTAACAGTGGGGAGAGGGCAGTCTTGCCTCGCTTACTGGCTTTTGGGACCCTACTTCTCATATTGGATCGCCTTGCCCAGCATTAATACATGGGGGGGGTTGCTTAGTCTTATTGCAGCTTGATATACCACCATGTTTTATTGATACTCATAGGAGACCTGCCCTTTCCTGGATGGGGGGAAGTAGGGGGATGGAGGGTGGGGGAGAGAGGCTGGGAAGGGAGGATGGGGGTGAGGGAAGGGTATAGCTGGGCTATAAAATAGATGGGGGGGATACCTAGGGAATTTAGCATATCTGTAAAGTATACCTGTAAAGGCATTTCTCATCGCAATTACATCATGAGGCCCTGTCCGAAGCAAGGGCTGTGTCTTCCTGTATCTGTGACTGGCTTTGCTCTGCCATGTCCTCCCCATCATAATGGTATGATGCTCCTGAAACTTTAAGCCCAAATAAGGAATTCCTTGAGTTATTTCTTTCAGTGTGTACTCACAGCAAAGGGGAAACGGACTGGTGTACTAACTGATGTATCTTTGGTCTCGGAGGTCTTTTGCTCAAAAACAAACAAAAACAAAATCGACCTATTATTTATCTACTTATGGTCCAGGTGTGGTCCCCAGCACGTACGCAGCAGCTGGAGGACAACTCTCAGGAGTCGGTTCTGGTATGTTCCTTCCACCATGCCCCAAGGGATGAAACTCAGGTTATGAGACCTGGCAGAAAGCATGTTAACCCTCTGAGCCAGCCAGCTAGCCCATCCAAGTGAGTTTCAGGTGTGAACACACACTTCACACTCAGTTAATAAAAAATATTGCTCATGATACTTGTCTCTAAAAAATCTAGTTCATCTGCAACTTTTCTATTTCAAAAAAACAACACCTCTAAGTGCTCAGTGGCTCAAGCCCCAGAAAGAGGCCGTATTCCAAATTTTCTCCACTCTTCAGCCTCTACCCTAAGCCATCTACAAGTCCTGTGGCAGCACTTCCAAACTAACTCCAAATTCACCCGCTCTGCGCTGTGATGCCCTGGACTTAGTTACCACTCTGCCCTGTCTGGTCCTACTGAAATGGTGTCATGGGGGGTTTTGCTGCTTCTTCCCCTAGTTTCAATCTCTTATCCAGACACTATGGTTATTCTGTTAAGGTATACTAAGCCACTCTCTTGCCTAAAATGCTCTAGTCCTTTCTACTGTACCTAGGTGTACAGAGAGCATTCAGAATGTTCCCCAACGCCCCATACACTGTGTCACCCCACACATCTACCCCACCCTCACCTCTGCCAGTCTCCCAGCATCTCTTCCTCTCTAGCCACCTGAGTCATTTTTCTGTTTCTCAAACTTGACAAAGCCTGGGGCTCTGCTTTCTGTTCCATCTGCTTGAAATGCTATAACCCCCAAACTTACAAACAGAATGCTTTGTAGGATTTAAATTCTCTTTCTTTAGCTTGCAGCTCAAATATGTTGATGAGGTCTTCCTTCCCAAATCATCCTATCTAACATGGTCTGCTGCAGAGACTCATTACCTTGGCTCATTTCTTCCCTAGAACTTATAATTTGTAATTATCTTACTCATATGTTTATTTTCTTGGTTTTCTGCCTGTCAACCTCCACATGGCCTCCACTCCCCTCATTGAGGCTACCACTGGTCTGTTTCTCACTGTTTCCCCAGTGCCGGTCACGCAGGCACTCAGTAGGTCTCTGTGAAATGAACTAGTACAGCAGGTAAACAGCTTGGCCTTGGCTCATCTCTTCACCGCTATACCATACCGCAGCATGGCAAATGCCCGATCCAAGACAGTACAGCTCAGATGGAACAGAGTCTGTCCTTTACTCCTCTAACACAGGAGAAGTTCCAAAAAGATTCCAGGGCAAAGAGATGCTTGTCTATGAAGATGCTGACAGGATGACTTTTATGCCTAAAAAGATTCTTGAAGTCAGGCAGTGCCAAGAGTACCTTCTTTTTTTTTTTTTTTTTTTTTTTTTTTTTGGTTTTTTTCGAGACAGGGTTTCTCTGTGGCTTTGGAGCCTGTCCTGGCACTAGCTCTGTAGACCAGGCTGGTCTCGAACTCACAGAGATCCGCCTACCTCTGCCTCCCAAGTGCTGGGATTAAAGGCGTGCGCCACCACCGCCCGGCCAAGAGTACCTTCTGAGACAGCCCTAAGTCTCTGCCCCAGGCTTAGCACCCACAGGCTCCTGGCTCTGAGGAGCAACATGACCAGCAGGACTAGTGGACAGGCGTGGCTCCCTCTTTCTCCAGTTCAGTGACTCATCTGAACAACCTGATAGAAAGGGGCAGGCCTTGTCCTCCACTGCACACTAATCAGATATCCAAAACACTGTCCATTTCAGGATGCTGGCTCTTAAGTCTCTGTTCCAGGCCACTCACTGCTCCACAGCCAGGAAGACGCCGGGAAGTAGAGGAGGCTGGTTGAGGATCTGTCCAGAAGGCTGCAACAGCTGAGAGAGAAAGGGAAATGTCTAGCATACTCTGGGGAACATTCTAGGCAAAGCCCTCAGTAACAGTCCACAGGGGAAAAGCAAAGAGGAAAAAGTAGGAACAAGAGTTCCTCCTCCTTATGGTGTCTCTACAGACCACAGAGGCTTTTGCTCTAGGACAGTGGTTCTCTACCTTCCTAATGCTGTGACCCTTTAAGACAGTGCCTCATGTTGTGACCACAACCATAAAATTATTTCATTGTTACTCCATAATTGTAATTTTACTACTGTTCTGAATCATAACGTAAATATCTGGTATGCAGGATATCTGGTAAGTGACCCATGGAAGGGTCAAGACCTGCTCTAAAAGGAGCAAAGAGAAAGCAGTGAGTGCTCCTACTGATGACCTGAGCAGTGAGTGCTCCTACTGACGACCTGAGCAGTGAGTGCTCCTACTGATGACCTGCAGCCCGGGCGGGAGGGTGGAGCACACAAAACAACAAACCAGAAGCTCTCAATTCTTAAGCCAAAGAGGAGGTTCGCTTTTTCATTAAAAAATAAGAACTGGATGAGCTGTGAGCAAAGAGTTCCATGTGCCGTGACCAACACACTGAAGCATGTGCACACACATGCTTTCTGGAGGTGGGAAAGGTTAGCAGGTTGTACAACAGTACCTGATTATTCCTATATGGCTGTGAGAAAGAATTGTATGATTTGGGCCACCACAAGTATAGGCCTATATGAAGAGATAGGGAAGAAGAAAGAACTTTCCTAGTCTGTGATGACGACAAATGCCTCCATTTTAATGGAAATTAGAATCTCCTAATTGTAAAAACTGTCCATGCTCCTTTGTAGGGTTTATGAGTGGCACTGGACTAAACAGGGACATGGACCAGCTAATGGTATTTTAGTCAGGTGGTAGGTCAAGGAAAGGTCATAGAGCTGGAGAAATGGTTCAACAATTAAGAGAGCATGCTGCCCCTCCAGAGGACCTGAGTTCAGTTCCCAGCACCCATGTTGGATGGTTCACAACCACCTGTGACTCTAGTTCTAAGATATATGACACCCTCTTCTTGCCTCTGCAGGCACCCCACATGTTTGACACATACAAACACACATTTGACACATTTTTTTTAAATGAAACAAAAAGAAAAAAAGAGCATGGTAGTGGTGACAAAATCCTATCACTTGGGAGATTAGAGACAGGTGGATCTCTGTGAGTTCATGGCCAACCTTGTCTACAGAGCAAGTTCCAGGACAGTGAAGGCTACAAAGAGAAACCCTGTCTCAAAAAAAAGAAAGAGAGAGAGAGAAGGAGGGAGGGAGGGAGAGAGAGAGGAGGGAAGAAGAGTCAGCTCTCTAACATCCCTTTCTAGTTTACATATAACTGTAAAATTTGTTAAATTAAGCCAGGTGGTAGTGGCAAAAAACTTTAATCCCAGCACTCAGGAGGCAGAGGCAGACGGATCTCTGTGAGTTTGAGGCCAGCCTGGTCTATAAGAGCTAGTTCCAGGACAGGATCCAAAGCTACAGAGAAAACCCTGTCTTGAAAAAAAAAAATCAAAAAAAATTGTTAAATTAGTAATAATCAAAAAACTGAATAGGATCTATTTAATCAAGATTAATTCCAAATAATTTTCAGAACAGGGTCCACAAACTACAAGTGATAGCCAGTTAATATTTTAAGCTCTGTGCCATCTCCACTCTACCACTGTAACAAGAAAGCAGCCATAGACGACATGTAAAGAAATGCCGTGTGATTTCACATAATTTCCACAATCATTAAATGTTCTTTTTGGTTTTTCTAACTATTAAAATGAGAACCACCCTGGCTCACTGGCCATACCTAGACAGGTAGCAGTCCCAGCAAGTCTGGTCCCTGTGCTAATGCTATATATTAATATTAAGGGGTATTAATCCTGGCCACCCAGGCCTAAGTTTCCCTTCCTCTCTTTCAGGAAATACCAAGCAAGGAAAATTTGTTAATTCGAGGTAATTAACAGGAAAAATAGAAACTGTTAATTCTCTAAAATCAAGCCGCTCGAACTGGTTATTACAAAGTTAGGAATCCTGCAAACACTGGGCCTGCGGTAGCTTCCACTCACACACTCCGGGAAAGCTTATTTTAACCCTGCTAACGAGAGGGAAGTTAGTCTGAATTAGACTTCTACAGGCAATTTTATTGTTCACCAAGGGAATATCACCGAAAAGCAGAAGGCCTAACAGGCTTGTTTTAATGAACAGATGACTCATCGGTAATCAGCACATGAATTGCTGGGATTCAAGTGGGTACCCTTAAAGAACTGGGGAAACAGCTTCACTTTTAAGACAGGTTAAGTATTCCTCTACAGCATCTATTTTCTTTCCAAGATATTTCTTTCCAAAGAAGTGAAGTAAATGTCCATAAACCCTGACAATTTTAATCATAAATTCTACAGTGTTAAATTTCAAATAAAAATTGTAACACACACAGCTGGTCATGGAGCACGCATTTAATCCCAGCACTTGGGAGGCAGAGGCGGCAAGAACATCTGGGCTGAGTTCAAGGCCAACCTGGTCTACATAACAAGTTCCAGGACAGCCAGGGCTACACAGAGAAACAAATCCACACTTGAATTAGGTAACATTGCTAGTATTTCCAAATCAATCCATCATTAAGTCTCCTAGTCCCTAGGACTAATACAGTACCTTTTGCCTTTTTTAAATCCTTTTAAATTATTTTGGAATTTGTCTTCTTGTTGGAGTTTCACCTCTCTTGCTCCAGTTTGTAGATTCAATCGCACATGGGATCCTGCAGGAACAGCCTGACCTGAAAGTCACAAAGAGAAAGGTTGCATGGCATACAGGAAACTCGGCAGGACAGTGGATGGAATGGCTGGCTAACACACCAACAGGACCGAGCAGTTTCTGAAGATCAGAATACCATGTCCAGTTTACTTCTCTGACCCAACTCTCTCTGTGTCCTGATCCCACACTCACTCAGACAGACTCTTTCCACTATTCTCTAACAGAATCTGTAAGACATTAAGGTAAGGTGGTCAAAAGGACCCGCAATCCTAAGATCAACACCTGCTCATCAGAATGTGATAATCACGTCTACTTTGTACCTTCTGGGAATAAGGCTAGTAAACTCTGTTGTTGTCTGCAGTGGGCAAACGGCGGGTAACCCCTCAACCATCATCAAGACATTGCTGACACTATTGTCTTTCTCTGTAACACCCTTCTTGCCCCTCCCTTGAAAGTCCCACACCATCCAAGACATCCCAGAATTCTAGCAAGCTTGGTAGCTCATCACCCTCGTTTTTAAGACTGGGCTCTTTTGCATCTCTTTTCCCTGATCACAGAAACTGTATTTCTTCCTTTTGGATTTCCCCAGGCCGAATGCTAGGGCTTGGTACATAAAATATGTGGTTCATAACACTTATGAATAAGAAAAAGGGATCTGATGGGCATAGTGACACGCGCCTTTAGTCCCAGCACTCTGGAGCCAGAGGCACGCAGACCTGAGTTTGAGGACAGCCTGGTCAATAGAGGGAGTTCCAGGGCTACATGGAGAAACCCTACATAAAAAAAGAAAAAGCAGAAAGATATAGTAGCCAAGGAAGCAGGCAGCAGAGCTAAGAGAAACTGAAAAACTACACCCACTTACTTATCTCAGAGGAACAGATCCATTAGCTGGGGAAACAAGTGTTGTCAAAGGATGCAATGCACAAAATACCCAGAGATAGTTTACAAGCGACTATGCCAATATCACGTACTACAAATAGAACATTATACTCATTCATCCAGTCATTCAGAGAAAATGCATTTACCAGGCAACTATTACATACCACACCACCAAAATAATCTTTCTACATATAAACTATATATAAATAAAAATAATTTTAAAATGATTTTAGATAGATGATAGATAGATAGATAGATAGATAGATAGATAGATAGATAGACAGACAGACAGATAGATAGATAATGTTTATATAGATATGTTCTTACCCTGTAACCTAGATAGCCTAGAATTCACTATGTAGCCCAGGCTAGACTTGAACTCTTGATTTTCTTGCCTGAGCCTCCTAAATCCTGGGATTACAGGCATGTACCAAAACATCCAGCATGCCAGCACAAAGATTACTGTCACTGGCTGAAGGCCTGACAATTCATAGAAGGAGCTTTTTGGAGACAGGAAATTTGAAGCGAAAATGATGCCTCTAAATCTGGGAGTGGTGGCACCGACCTCTAACCCTGGCATTCAGAAGACAGCGGCATAAAAGGAATAAGTATTTTTCTTTAAAAACAAAAACACAAAAAAAGATTCATTCTGACACTTGGACTTTGCCTGTTTTCTTTGCCAGAGATGGTCCTGAGTATTGGCGCTGAGTTTGATTCAGGAGCACAAAATAGAAAACAGGCATGGTAGTAATAGCTCTAATCCCAATACTTAGAGCATGAAGCAGGAGGATTTTGAGTTTGAGGCTACCCTGAGTACTCAATATGAGGACACCCTGAGCTACATAATAAGACCTTTAAAAAAAAAGTGATAATCTTTAAAAAAAAAATCTTTGTAAGAAAAAACAAAAAACAAAAACATAGCCCAAGCTCTCTCAGGCTGATCACAGGAACCCAGAGACTAAAGAGTACTGAACAGAGAAGAGCTCACGGTTCTCAATGCTAGCAGGACTGCGGCAGATTCTTGGTTACTGTAGTCACTCTGCCTCCAACCAAGGAACTAGAAAACATCATACTGAGATGTGTCCTTTCTGTCCTGCCACTCCACCGCAAAGAGGAGTGGCTGCAGCCCTGGCTGAAATACACAGAACCTGCAGTACATCTAAAAACTATCGCTGGGATACACACGGCGGGGGGGCTCCTAAATGAGAGGACCCTGTGTGCAAAGGCTTCGTCACAGTGCACGGGTCAGGCTGGACCATAGCACCAGGAAGGTCATGGGGAAGGCTATGGCACAGCACTGGAAGGAGTGTGGGCTCACATTGCTGCTCTATACAAGGCCTGGTTTCTCTCTTGGAACAGAGACATAACACTAATGAGCTGAGTTGATAGCACATACCTATGATCCCAACACTTGTGAAGCAGAGGCAGGAGACTTACCGTAAGTCCCAGGCTAGCCCGGGCTACACAATGAGTTCTAGGCCAGTATAGGTTGCAGAGTGAGACTCTGTCACAAGAAAAAACTAAAAACAAACAAAAACCCTAATGGCCTAAGATGGCTCCTGAAAAAGGTCAGGCAACTTCTATTCCTAACAGATAATTCTTTATTTTCTCCTCCCTGAACAACGAGGGAGAGAAGGTGCTTCACTCAGAGAGACCTCAAACTAGCAACGCAAACAGAATATTCTCTCCTGGGTGCATATTACAGAGATTGGAAGCCCATGAAAAAGCGCACAGTTCATTCCAGCTGTGCACTACCCGGACCACCTGTGATATACGCATCTGCTTTGCCATCTCCAAAACCTGTCCAATTTTTCTGCTATGTCTCGGTCTATCTGTCTCTCCTCTCCACCCTTCCCCCACTCAGTTTTATGAGACAGGGTCTCACTAGGTAGTTCTGAATGTCCTGGAACTCACTATGTAGACCAGGCTGGCATCAAACTGAGAGATTCGTCTGCCCCTGCCTCCTGAGTGCGGGGGTTAAAGACGTGCACCATCATGCTTGGGTGATAAATCTAATAAAATCTATTTGTTTGCTTGTGTACTTATTTATTTATTTTGATTTTTTTCAAGACAGGGTTTCTCTGTATAGCCCTGGATATCCTGGAACTTGCTATGTAGATGGCCTTGAACTCAGAGATCCACCTGCACCTGCCAAAGTGTTAAGATTAAAGGTGAGCACCACCACCACGTGGTTAATATAAATTCTTTAAAAGGAAAAAAATAAAAAGCCCAA
>NC_022020.1:23869327-23882560 GCF_000317375.1 Microtus ochrogaster
TTAGGCAGGGAGTTAGAGAGAGAGAATTAATAAATACAATTTCTGCTTCAAACCAGATAGATGTTTCCTATTGTTCTTAGGAGAAAAGAGAAAATCCTTACCCTAGTTGTGAGGTCCACCAGTGCCCCCCTCTTCAGCCCTGTCCACTCCTTCTCCCCATGAAAGAACCTGTCCCCTCTGAGGGTATTTCACCTCTGCTCTCGCTGCCTGGAATGCTCTGTCTAGTGCCAGCCTCTGCCTCACGTCTGCATTCTAGCTAAGGGCCGTCACCCGCCCAAGCAGCAACCTGCTTCCTCAGGTCAGATCTGTCTACCCAAGAGCTTTCAGAGCACCACAACCATGTTACGACATGCACCACAACCCATATTTTGTAAGTTTTAAAGTTTATCTGGTTATATGTTCACCATTTTCTTCCTAGGGATTACCTCATAGCTCAGTATACAGTGAATGCTCAATGATTATTTGCTGAGTAAAAATTTAATATATAGAGACAAATATTTTTTGACTGAGAGCTTTCACTAAAGCAAAGAGATTCATATCAATTAGTCATGTGAAGAGTTATTTTTACTAATAAAATATTAATGTTTATAACAACAACAGTGACATCGTAAATTTTCTGGTTTTGGTCTTAGAAATGGGATAGAGAAAGAACATGAATATACAGGCTTCAGACATAATGGGTGGAAGAAAATAGGATCTTATGTGAATAATTATTTTATTTGGAGAAAATTCCAAAATTGCTCTTTTCACACGAGCCACCACAGGGGGCAAGAACAAGCACAATGGCGTTGACTGAAAACACAGGTTAGCTCACTTAGTCTACAAGACCGGTTGTGGCAAGCCCTCGCAGAGCAACAGAAAATACAACATTTCACATGTCTCTACCCTGCTGGGAAAAACGCCAAGTTGGAGTGTGATCTGACCTGCATCTCTTAGCTTCTGCAAAGGAAGAAAAACATAGCAAACAAACCAGCCAACCAAGGAAGCGCTGGGAAAGAGCAGAGCAGAGAAGTAACAAGACAGCCAGAAAAAGAAAGAGGGATTAGGCGAAGATAGGACAAGGGCAGAAGACCGGGATCCCAAAGCCTCCAGGGACTGTTAACCCAGTACTGACTCTCTAGAGGCAGATCCCAATTCTCAGAAGAGAGAACCAGGCGCCAGCCCTGGATGCAAACTGCAGGCTGGGGGTGGGTCGCACTAAGACCTGGGTAATCAGCCACGTCAAGCTGAACTATAGAAATTTACTTGAGATAATTTTAAATTTGGTTTAAAATTCGCAAAAAACAGTACATATTCCAAACACCCTTCCCCAAAGTTAATATCTTACATAGTCATAGAACAATTAATATTAGTGTTAACTAATTAAAGACCCCTTTCCAACCCTACCAGTGTTACCACTATCCAGCTGTTCCCTTGTTCTAGAATTATTGTTGGGTTTTGTTTGGTTTATTCTTTTTCCTTCATGTACATATATGTGTGGCACATATATGCATGTATACATGTTCACAGAAGTGTGGGTACAGATGTATGGAGTCCAGGTTAATATCAGGACTCTTCCTAATTCATTCTTTAAGAGGTCTCTCAATCAAACCCGGAGCTCACAAATAAGGATGGTCTCATTGGCTAGCTTACCAAGGAAATTCCCTGCAGATTTGAAGCTAACTCCAAATGGCTTTTGAGACTCAAAAGTCCAAGTGACAAACTTCATTCAACAAGGCCACACTTCCTAATCCTGCCCAAAAAGGACAAATGAGGGACCAGGTATGGAGAACATCTCATTTAAACCACTGCGGCCAGTCTCCACCTTCCAAGGATGAAAATACAGGGGGCTACCAGGCTCACCCTCATTTATGAGGGTTCTGGGGAACAGAGATCTGGTTTTGTGGATTCTGGGGAACAGACTCTGGTCCTCTTGCTTTTGTAACCATCTCTCCAGCCCAAGAACAGTAACTGTTTTGCTACTCAGAATGTTTCAGTTTTAACAGTTAGGAGGAGCACCTTTGGTCCACTCTTTTATTTTAACAAGTACCTGCTTCCTCAACACCGTTTTATTTTCCAAAGTATTTCTTTACTTTCTGATTCCTCAAGAAGTTCCACGTTCACCTTAATATAGTTTCCTTCTCTCAGACCTCATTATTTATTGGAAAACAGTGTTTAGAAACCAAGATTAACGCCGGAGTTGTCCATCCTACTAGGGAGCCATTGCTTCCAGCATGGCCGAGGGGGCACAGATCCCTCATCCACGTATACAACAGAACACACACACACACACACACACACACACACACACACACACACACACACAACACACATTCTGTTTATCTGTGGGCATACGCTTTTGCGACAGGGTCTCCTGTAGCCCAGGCCGAGGATCCACCGCCTCCCTTTCTGAGTGCTGAGGTTACAGGCATGTGCCACCATGCCTGTTTTATGTGGTGCTGGGGACTGGACCTGGTGCTTCATGCTAGGCAAACACTCTAGCCTTTATCTCTATACACTCTGAAACTTACTATTTTAGACAGATACTACAGACACCAGTCTAACACAGCAGAATCACCTGTCTTCTTACTGTCCCTTCTATGACTATCTCTCCAACTGTGACAAACCTGGCTCTCATTATCTATGATACATTTACAATATATTTAACTCTACAATGTAAAGCAATTAGTTTCAAAAATGTCAACCTAAGCTGGGTGGTGGTGGCGCACGCCTTTAATCCCAGACTTGGGAAGCAGAGGCAGGTGGATCTCTGTGAGTTCGAGGCCAGCCTGGTCTACAAGAGTTAGTTCCAGGACAGGCTACAAAACTACTGAAAACCCCCATTTTGAAAAATAAAAACAAAAAAGCCAATCTACAGGCTAGCAAGAGAGCTCAATAATAAAGGCTCTTGCCCCACCCTCACAAACCTGGGTTCAGTCCCTGGGCCCCATGTGGTGGAAGAACAGAACCAACTCCTACAGTTGTCCTCTGACCTCCATAAATGAACCATGGCATGGGCACACATGTGTGTACACATACACCAATAAAATGCAATAAACAAAAATTTAATGCCAATCCATATCTTTATGGTAAATATATTTATCAATGTTGTGGCTATATACAAAGTCTCTTGGGTTGTCATTTCTTCCCAACCCTCAGTGGCATTGTTAACTGCATCTGTAACAGTTGGCTCATTTCTGTCATTTCCAATCCTTCTGGGTCCCATCGCTCCTCTACATCCTGGCTGCTTCCCTTGTTTCTCTGGGGGCGCATGAAGGGTGTGTGAGCCGTGACTGGCTCTAAGTGTCAGAGCTACACAGAAGGAATTACTGTTGCATTAAGCCACCAAGCTTTGAGGTGCTTTGTTTATGATGGCAACTGATCCCAATGGTCCTGAAACACGGAAGTTAAGAGCAACTAATAAAATAATGATTCTTTTTAGTGTTAAAATATGATAATGATAGATGGTAGTTGATTTCTATGCTAAAGTCTTTAACTCAGCAAAATAAAAAGGTTCCGGTCCCCAGAATTTTCTTTTGAAGTTTTTCTGCTCCATGGAACACTATAGTCTAGAAACTACCCTTGTATTCTCTCTATCCATAGCACATGGAGAATTATAAATTGTCTCCCAGGAATTTTTTTTTAATTTTTATTTGTTCAGATAAAGAATACTGTCCTTTTAATCCCTAAGAAGCAATCAGTTTATAAGATGCAATCCAATGACAGCAAATATGTCTAAGGGCCAAGCCAATCTAAGCTGAGAACATAGAGACAGTCCCTGAAGGACAGAGAGGAAAGAGTCAGGATGCCTGAGACCATGAGGACCTGGGCAGAGGGACCTGGGAGAAGAGCCGATAAGAATGGTGGTCTCAGGGGCAGGAGACAACTGTCCATGAAGGAAGGCTGGTGAAGGGAAGAGAGAGGCCATCTGTTAGAACACAGGGAACGGCAGGGCCTGTGAAAAGCGCCCTTTCAGAATGCAGTCAAATTAGAACATCGGAAAGCTAAACAAAACATAGCTATAAATAGAATTCAGCCCACAGACGCCAATTTGTCACTGCTGGAAAAGATACGTTTCACCCATTATCAAGTGTTGCCTGACTCAGTATTTATCCCAGCTCCTCCTAGGGCCCAGTGATTAAAATTCGTCCCTCATGGACTCACAACCACAGGGGCCTCTTCAGGCCATGAGGCTGTGACATCACCTGGCTGCCCAGCCTCAGCCGACATAGCACCAGCTAAGATGGATGCTCTTGTGCCAGCCTGTCTTGTGGCTTCAGGAGGGAAGAGGTGTGAGGTATATTCTGTGCGATTCTGCTGAGGGTGCTCTACTTCAGGATTTCTAGTTGTACTGGATACTGAGGCCTGAAGCCAAATGGCTGTCCCTGTTGGTCACATATAGCGAACGCTTACAACAACAAAGGAAAACAAAGATGGAGTCACTGGACTCAACATCCTGACATCAGAATGAGCACTGGGTTTAGCCAGCAATGCCTGGGAGCTGTTGCCTGCCCCAGTCAGAAGCAGGAACCAAAAAGTCAACAAGGACAAGGTCAAACCCAGACTCCAAGCAGCTCAACAGACTGGTCCCCACCATAACTCATGGCACACAGCCACACACTTTAGCAACAAGGACAGTTTCAATGGCTGCCTCTCCCACCAGGATTCTCTACCATTGGCCTGACTCTGACCTTGGTGACTACTGAGTGTCCAGAACCCTGGTTGGCCTGGTTAAGCTCAACTGAGGCTTCTGTCTCTCGAGGAACTCACTTTCCAGGAGCATTCTCTGCCCTTCCCCCACCAGCAGGTACAGACGTGGTGGCTCCATAAGCACTGGGCACTCGGACTTTTAACCTGACATGCTACCCACTGTCGGTGAGTGAATCCTGCCTCCAGATACTGGTTGCATCACTTAATGCTAGATTGTTAGGTTGTTGAGTTCATTTGCTGTGTGTTTTTCACCTTGGTGGGTGAAAAAAAAATCCGGCATTTAAAAAAGACAACTGACTACCTGCTTCTCTGTGACAAGTAAGTTATACTCAAGACACACCCTACTATGGACCCTAAAACTCTGATATTCAGGCAGGTATGTCTTTGGAAGCCAGGTGAATTTAGCCAAATTCCTTTATCTTTCTGAATCTTTGCACCCTTATGTAACAAATAAAAAGAATTTACCATCCCCACTTTCCTTAATGTGCTATACTCTTTGTAGGGAACCAATGAGAAACAATTATGGGTTCAGAAAAAGAAAAAGGTACTTCAGGAATGCAACCTCAAAGTCCCCAAAAGGTAAATATCAACCAAGATAAAACAGACTTTATTACTATTATTATTATTATTATTATTTAAGTTCTTCAGGTATATAGTAAGAGTAACATCTCCCCATTAAAAAGCTGAATTTCTGAAGGGCAGGGATCAATTACTCAGGCCCACAGCTCAGGCTCAGCTCCAGGGCACACAGTAGGCCTCCAGAATACCAGTTCCTTCTGCCACACCAGCCAGAAAGAATATGCCACACCACACGCTTCACTAGGGCCACCACCTGCCTAACTAGGGCTGGGCAGCCCTGAGCCAGCCCAGGCCTGGTTGCCATGACTACCACAGCCCTATCCTCCTTCCTTTGCCTTTTTATTCAAACCCCAAACAAGCCCTGGCAAGGCCCCTGCTGCACACAGATGAGCAGAAGTAAACTGAACAAGTGACAGAAGTGTGCGCACATCCCTAGGGCACCCAACCCTGAACCGCATGCTGTTATTTTTTAAGTGAATTACAGAGACTTTTCTTTCTTTCTTGTTTTTTTAAAGCGAAACACTTAATGAGATATTCTGGGTTGTGGTTATACTGACACATTTTTTTTTTAAAGGACTAAACAATGACAAACTGAGAAAAATAAAAAATTTCACCAAACTGATCTTTTACTCTGAGTCATAGACTCTAGACTCGCTCTCTGAGAAGAGGCTTGCTCCCCAGTGCGCACACCGCTCTCTGGGCTACAGGAAAGCCCCTCAGAGAGCTACCCCATCAGCTTTCGTGAACCTCCCAGAAAGAACCTCCAAAAATCTCACTGTTGTCCCCACACCACTGTCCCCTTTCCCAGTGCCAGGGCAGACAGATGACAGCTGGTCTCCAATTGCTATGACAACCAGAATTCACAAAAACAAACCTCCCTGAGATGGCTATGCTTGATTGTCAGCTTGACCTGTGAGGGATTTGACCTTAAATCTGGACCATATGAGGTCAGAATACCTTTCCTAAATGAGGCCACACCTTCTGCTGGCAGCCTATATAGGGGACAGGGAAGAAAGAAGCTTTCGCCCTGTGCCTGCTCTCCTCGCTCTGGGCTCACTGGCACTAGAGCCTATTTCTTCAGGATCCAGTGTATACTGAAGAGCCGCTGAGACACCCAGCCTCGTGGACTGTGGACTTTCTGTCAGGAGACAGTAATTTTTGGGTTAGCTACACCACAACCTGTAAGCCACTTTAATGAATCCATATGTATGTATATATGTATTTATGTATGTATGTACACACACACACACACACACACACACACACACACACTTAGCAGTTCTGTTCCTGCAGAGAACCCTAGCTAATATAATCTCCAAGGACAAACACTATGGAAGTCACTTTGAAAACTTTCTCTTGAGATTGGGGAATGGTTCCATGAGTAAGGAGCCTGCTATGCAAACATGAGCTCCTGATTCTGGCACTTAGATAAAAAGCTGGGAATGGAGTTTAGCTTCTGTGACCCTAGTATTGGAAGGGGCAGAGGCAGGAGGATCCTAGAGACTCATAGGCTAGCCAACCTAAAAACTCAGTGAGAGACTGTCAGAAGAACTGAGGCGTAGGGAAATAGAAGAACTACCAATATTGATCTCTATATAGGTATGCATGGGCATATACAGCCACAAACACATGGATACACCACACACATACCGCGGCCACCACCACCACCACTACCAACAACAACAACAAAGAGAAGATTTCCTGTTGCAATACAAGTGCCTGAAACAGGCAAGGGCTCTACTGAGCATAAGTGAACAATGAGCATTTACAGGCTCTACAATTAGCCTGTCAGTGAGCATTTACTGAAGCCTGGCCAAGAGCCCAATGTTCTCGAGGCACTCCTCCTATCATGGTCTACTGTGGATGCTCTGAGCCCCCGTGTTGGTACCTACCATGAGGGACATAAACAAATCCAATCTGGTTCCTGAGGTCTAGTAAGTAAATGGGAGAGATAAGGGCACTTAAGAACTAACCCTAAAGAACACTTCTCCTGAAAGCAATGTCTGAGCATGCTTGAAGCACCTGGACCTCAGCCTATAAACTGGAGGAGTTCAAGGAGCAAAAGGCCATCAGGACGTTATCACCATCCTCTCAGACACACAGGGCTGAACTCAGAGGATGGGTATGAAATGAAAAGACTGAGCAGTGAAAAGGACCAGGAAAAGTAGGAGTTCTACCTCGGTCCCATCAGCATCCCCCACAAAAGCATCAGAACTTTAAGAACATGCAATAAGTCTTCCCATTAGCCCCCTGGGACATATCACAGCCCCACATTTAATAATTTCAGAGGTGAAATACAGGAGACTAGGATGAAGAAGGCATAGAAACCCACAATGCATGTCTGCACTTGGTTCCCAGCCAGCTCCTGGCCCACCCTCTCATCTCTCTTCCCTTTTTCACTTTACATGGTGAGGAAGTCAGACTAGCGGTACAGCGGAGCCCCTTAGTTTTTACTCATGGTGGGCATCTAGTTTCTGGGAAGTTCACCATTTACTGCCACATCTCTTTGTAAGATACAGTCCCCATTCACTCCTGTTCCCTTATCTTTACAGAATCCTGAAGTTACCCAGACTTCACTGAAGGGGAGGGAGGAAGAGAGCTGGGGTAAGAAGAGAAAAGACACAAAAACATTAGGAAAAAGGAAAAGGAATCATCCACAGACCCAAGAAAACTGGGGGAAGACTACACCTTATATTCTATTAGCCCTTTACACCTGCTTCAAAGCTACTCAGTAAAATGAAGATTGTTTTAAAAAATTCTTGCCACAATTGAAGTTAAGTGTGATACAGAAGCTTCACTTCATAATGCAGAGATAGGAAACTGACGAACTGGGAGTGAAGGAGTTAAATGTGCCTGTTTCTCAGGGATCAGGGGTGTCAGGCTCATTTTCTAGAGGAGACTCCAGAGGACTCCGCCCAGGCACGATTTCATTAGCAGCTCGTTAGCAGGAATGACACAACTGTTTCTGACTCTTGCTTCTCATAATATTTATTGGCTAATTGACACTTTGAACACAGGTTGACTGAGAACCAAAGAGTGCTAAACCTGCTCATTATCAAATGTAAAGCATGAAGCCTGCATTCTAAACGTGTTTTGTCCTCATTTGTTTTCCTAAAGGAGAAATTATAATTTAATAAGAATGTTAAAAGACCAAAGTGCCAAGGTATGGAGATTTAATTCTTAATCTCTTTCCTTTCTCTGCCACATCAATCCCCAGGGACCCTGTCACCGTAACTGGCACTGTTTGTTCTCTTTATAGCACTTGTTACTTCCACAGTCAAACATGGTTCTAGGAATTATTTCAAAACAGTATCAAGTACTACTGACCTCTGCATTTTCTCTACCACAAAACCCCTCAGTCCCTGCACTTGTATGTTCTCAGCAGTGCAAAGTAAGGCAAACCATAGGATACCCAGAGGGACGAAATTCCTAGAGTCAAATTTTCCTCTCGATTATCCACAAAGAATAAGGATATCCGTGCCCCCCACCCCAACCAGCCGCAGCCTTGGGGTAGAAAAGGAAGGTGAAAGAACAGGTACAGTGTAGAGAAGACAGTCACCAAACAACTGGTCACAAATCCTTGCCCCTTCCCATTGCAGGCACCTTGAAGAACAAATGGTGTCAGTAACTAAGCCTTCTTTCACCTATGAGAGTATGTGTAGGATAATCTGTTTGCTGCTCTTATCTCAACAGTTTGGACCATGAGTGCTAAGAAACCTACTCAACAGTGGCATGTTCTCTTCATCTCTACTGCTGGTTTACCAGCCAGAGCTGCAGCTTGAGTCATACAGATGATTCCAACAATTGCTCAGCCTAGGCGGCAAAGGAACCACTCGAGAAGACCCTGCTCCAGCCCTTGACAGCTCTAACTGTTAGAGTCTATCATCGTGTACTGATAAGCTCTGACTCATCTACAGAGCAGGCATCTTGCTATCTATCAATTTGACAGGGTTAATAAAGTTCACCATAAGGAGTAAAAAATACACGTAAGAGATGCTTAGGGCTGACATTAAAGAGCTCTCAATATGGCATTTACTTTGTTTCTGCTTGATTTGTTCGTTTTCTCAGCTATGAGCCAGGGACTAGTGCCATGATAGATGCTCAAACTGTGTTAACAGTTCTCAACAAACACCTGCTTAAGTTCTATAGAGTAGAGGTGAGCACATGATTTTTGTAGAATTTTCATGCCAAACTGCCTTATTAAGGCTACGAGAAAAAAAATCAATAACAATGAAAGCTACAGGGTATCCGAAATGGGAAGGCAACAAATAAGCCAGATAAGCCAAGCCAAGTCAACACTGAAAACAGTACTACAGCCTCCTGTAGGTCACCAAACCCATCTAAAAATCGAAGAGGTCAACTCCAGCAGTAGAGCTTACAGAAATGCAGGGGTGAGGACTTAAATAAGAACAAATGCCAGCAACAGGGGAGAAGCTTCATGCTTCCCAGTAGCTTGGCTCTGTCACGAGCTTCAGAGAGTTTTGTCACAGCAAACCAAAGAGATTAGAAAACAGCTGTCCGACTTTGGCTTTCTGCTCCTCACTGGGTAGTGCTGGCAGCTGCCACCCAAGCGTGGCCATGGAGGCCCAGATATTCTAGGCCGGTGGGCACACAGACAGCAGTCTAGCGAACCTGCTGGAGCACACACCTCTGACAGGCTGCCTGCTGCACACCGTATACACAGGTGTCGCAATTCTCAGCATCCAACATGAACTTTGCGACTGCAGTTTGATGATATACACCCTACCTATTATGCACTTCCATGTCCCTACAAGAATCCAGGCAGTACGCCATGTCACAAGAAATCATCTCCATGGCACCCTCTTCCACCCTCCCATCTCAAACGTATAAAAAACATGTCAAATTTTTCCAGTGACCCCCCCCCCAGCATTCTAGGAAACAAACCTAAGAGCTCCTTAGGCCTAATCCTTATTAAAAAGTAAGTTTTTCCTCATTGTATAACACCTCCTAATACTGCAGTCACATGACACACCCCAAGTGTGGCGGGAGCTCCTCCCACTCCTTCAGCCAATAGCCGCTAAGATATCAGCCCATTGGGGTGTGGTCTCTCTCCCTTTAAAAAAGCGGCCACTTCCCTCTCCTCTCTTTCTCTGGCTTCCGGCTCCGCTTCCGGCAACTAGGCTCCTTTCCTGATTGCGCAGAGGACTGTTGTCTGGGACGGTGATCTGTAAGTTTTTTCCCCTTTAAATAAATAACCATTCTATTAATCATAATTCCAAACTGGTGTGGGATTGTTTGTGACTTACGCGTTCACCCAAGGACAGCTTTGAGGACACCCCTATCTTACTCTTCTGTTCTCCTCACTATCCTCTCAAGTATCAGCACCCCTGCTAATGTTCAAGCACATGTCAGCATACGATTATGGTTTCTTCTAAGAAGGCCCATGTCCTCCACTGTCCCTTAGAGAGAAATGTAAGTTACTCTCCAGCTGTGTACATAAGCACGCATCCCTTAGGCTTTGCAATACAGACACAATACAGGGCCTAGTTGCAATTCCTTGTCAGTAAGGATAAAATTAGGAAAATGCTTTTGGGTATGTGGTAACGTTAACTATAACTATCCATTGGATTTAGTGGTCTCTACTTAGTTCATTCCATGCAAATGCCCATAGAAGTTCACAAAAATATTTTTAAACAATAAATGATTCTAAAAAAAACCCAAAATCCAAAAACAAAACAAAAAGCCAGAAATGAAGTACTACAAGTGAAATAAGAACCAGAAATGAGTTACAACAGAAGATGCCCTCTCAAGATTAAATCAGTGAAAAGGAGTAAAACTGGAAAAAACATAAAGCAAATGTGGGGGGGGGTCTGTAAGAAAGTCACAATCAGTAAGGGCAGGCAAAGAAGATTCAACAAACGAAGAAAATCCAGATAGGAGACGAGAATACCCAAAGCCATGTTTCTTTACAAAAGTTCAGGAAATCTCATTTCACATAAAACAAGCAACAAAACTTCCCTACGGTTTGAGAAAACTTTTCTAATATTTAAAACAGCATAAACAAGCCGGGCGATGGTGGCGCACGCCTTTAATCCCAGCACTTGGGAGGCAGAGGCACGCAGATCTCTGTGAGTTCGAGACCAGCCTGGTCTACAGAGCTAGTGCCAGGACAGGCTCCAAAGCCACAGGGAAACCCTGTCTCGAAAAACCAAAAAAATAAAAAAATAAAATAAAATAAAATAAAACAGCATAAACATACCTACTACAACACCCTACAAGACATATTCTAGGAAATCACTGGGTTTTTAAGGGAAAAAATGGGGGTATTAGGTAGAAAAATAGTTATTTCTAAAGAAAACCAGGTTGTCAAGGGTGATTTTCGTTTGCTTGTTTGAACAGCAATACCTACTGCCAGCAGGAGATGGAGTGATTCAAGAAAGCAAATGTGAGGCAAGCCACGTCTGTATAAACACCACACTTACACACATGAGCTTGGGTAACATTGTCTCAAATGTGAGGCAAGCCACGTCTGTATAAACACCACACTTACACACAAGAGCTTGGGTAACATTGTCTCAACTAGCCCCTCCTAAGGAATTTATCAGGGATTGTAACTACTAAACTAGAACTGGTAGTGAGCTTTACTTACACATATTTGTAGAAATTAGACTAAATGAGGGTTAAAATGAAAGTTCATAAACACACACTGACAATTTCAATTCAGTACAGCTGCTTAAGAGCAATGAGAATGCACAGACACACACACAAAGAGGTTTCAAATTGTTTTTAATAATCTTATCAGAGGGGGTAGTACTGCCATTCTGAAACTCTTTATGTAGAATAAGAGAACAGATGAGTAATTATTAGATATTCTAATGGTATAATTCATGTGTTCATAATCATGACTTGGTGTGTCAGAGAAGAAATCAACATCAAAGAGATTAAATAAAGATCCTATAGTCCTGAATGTAAGTAGGAAGTCCATTTAAATGTACCAGGTATGTCTTATGATTTTACTAGCACCTAGCAAAAGAAAGACCTAAAAATTATGGCCAACCTGGCTATCCTAATGGCTAAAATTTACTCTTTAAAAGTATCATTTCTTATTAGGAAATCAAAGATTCTTAGAGAAGAAGGATGAAATAGACAAGATGAACCTAGAATATCTTGACAGCAAAAAAGTGATCAGACTACTAGGGTAACATCAAAAGAATCTACGTGAGAACCTTTAGCTATTCAAAGATGGGACAATCTGAACTTTAATGTTAGAGTATTTGCTTAGCATGCATGAGACCCTGGATGCAATCTCCACCATGCATGTGCATATAGCTGAACAAATGGATAAATCATTTCAAAGCAGCTGTGATGAAATAAACTGAAATATGCCTAAATCTTTGGGTTCATAAAAATCAAAAAACTTAAGGGATTCTTCAGAGGATGACTAGGAAACAATTCAGTAGCTTAAAAATTGGTACACAATGTGAGATGGTTTGAATAAGAATGACCTTCATAGGCTCATATATTTGAATGCTTAGTCACCAGAGATGACACTGTTTGAAAAGATCAGAAGGACTTGATGTGGCCTTGTTGGAGTAAGTGTTGCCTTGTTAAAGGAAGTATGTTACTGGGGATGGGCTCAAGTCTGGTCATGGTTCTCTCTCTCTCTCTCTGGCCACAGATCAGGATGTAGCTCCCAGCTACTACTCCCCAGCTGGCCTGAATGTTGCCATGATCCCCACCATGATAAAAATGGACTAAATCTCTGAAAGAGCAATCAAGCCCCCAGTTAAATGCTTTCTTTTGTAAGAGTTGCCCTGGCCATGGTGTCCCTTGATAGTAATGGAAGAGTGACTAAGACATAAGAGATTGGAGAACTAACTTAGTAGTTAGTTCTTTCTGAGGACCTGAGTTCAGTTCCCAGCACCCACATAAGGCACACAACTGCCTGTAAGATCCAGAAGATCTCATCCTCTCTTCTGCCTCCATGGGTACCTGAACACATGC
>NC_022020.1:23883120-23893128 GCF_000317375.1 Microtus ochrogaster
GCCAACCTTTAATTTAATCAATACAGTTTCTGTGTGATTATTTCGGGGCTGAGCAGCCAGGAACCAACAAGTGGCCTCCCTACAACACAGCAGTCAAGAGGTAGAGGCAGACAATTCTTTGTGATTTCAAGGCCAGCCTGTCTACCTACATATAGAGTTTCAGGACAGCCACCCTATACAATGAGACCCTTGCCTCCTCTTAAAGACAAAAACAGCAAAATTGGCAAACCAGAAAATAAGCCATGAATCCTTTTCTTTCCTTTATGAACAGCATCAGTATGTAATGAAATAGTATATGAGAGGAAATACTTTCCTTATAAAAAAAGTAACACTGTTAAAACCTTTTTTTAAATGATTTTAGGTTTCTAAAACTCTATGTACTTCATACAAAATAAAAGATCTCAAACTGCAAATACTCTCCCCAAAGGGACAAAGCTTGGACTAGAGTGAGCCTCGGGTGAAGAAGACAATTGGCAGGGAAGGCTGGCATGATGGGCACCATGAACAGGAATCATCACTTAGTTTGGGAAGTAACCTAAGTTATCCAACAGACAAACTGTAAGAAAAAGAAAGGGCTACAGGGTCTGTATGCAGACCCAGAGACTTAAGATCTAGTACAACCTTTTAGATGGCAACATTAAATTACAAGCTATCACATGTAGGTGATAAATTACTTGAAAATGCAAAGAAGTGGTTATTCAAAAGAAAACTAATAAAAAAGGATAGTGTTTGCATTTGGAGGAAGAGAGATATGGTTCATATGGCCTGGAGAGGATTCAGGAGCCCTTAGCAATATTCTTTCCCTTCCTTCCTCTCTTCTCCCTCCTCCCCCTCCTCTCTTTCTTTGCTGTTGATCTAACCCATGGGCTCAAACATGCCAAGCATATGATGAACTGCTGAGCTACAGTCTCAGCTAAAAAAGTTCTATTTCTTTACTTAGGCAAGGTTTTAAGGTTTCTGAGAATATGGGAGGGACTATGGGGAGGGACAACTAACACCAAAGGAACTTTGAAAAGCCATATGGAACCTCCTACTGTAGAAGTTCCCTAAAGCATACACATAAATGACAGGAATTTAAATGGTGTCACCACATGATGAGGAAGACAATGCCCCAACCAGACATCTTATGCTATCAAATAAAAACAGTACTGCCAGAAATGGGTATATGTTGCTGAATCATTGGTCAAAGGGTCCTGTGGATTCCCCTGCAAACATCCCAGGCTACTCTCCATAACATGATGGGTAAGACCCTACTGATGAAAACATAACTTACTTATATCACTAAATATGGAGATATTAAGCTTTTGCCCAACTAGAAGCTTCATCCCTACTGACCAGTGCTCATGTTGCTAGAATGTACTTTGCTTTTTACTGAAAGAGAAAAGTAATTATCAATCTCTCGGCTATAAACCTGCCACCTACAACAAAGCCCTGCCAGTGAGACACCCTGGTGCAATGGTGACACGAGACGTCACGAGAGTGAACAACCATTTCTTGACTGGATTAAGGCCCGCTCCATGAGACAGAATCCATAAATGACACTGCAGAACTGACCAAGAACTTGAGACTAGATAAACCAAGACCCTAGGGGAAAACCTACTATTATTCTGCTAAAGGGATATAGAATAAAATGACTCCTAATGACTTACTAGTGGACCCATAGATCAGTGCTTGCTCAACCCTCACCAAAAAATACTTCTTGCAGTGGATGGAAATTAACAGAGGGACTCACAAGTGTGCAGAGAATAAGAGACTTTGGAGTACTCAGTCTAAGTGAGATGTCTTCATCAACCCCTCTCCCCAAGGCTGAGGTATCTATGAAGGAGGCAGAAACACTGTAAGAGCTAGAGGTGACTCCAAGGAGATGCATCTCCAGACACAACAGGGCTGATACCCACAAGAACCCAGAGACTCTGACAGCATGCACAAGTCCTGCACAGGGTCAAACCAGACAAAACCCCAGAGAGGAAGTGGACACAAAGTCCTACTCCTAACCAAGAAGCTATTTGGAATTGTTGCCTGATTGGAAAGGGAAAATCAGTTTTCTCCAATGGAATGTCACTGGGTCTATCTACCTCCAGGACCAGGTCCAGGCCCAGGGCTACTTGATGTTTTTTGTGAACTTTTTGTTTGGCTTTGGTATTCTTTGTCTTAATGGTATTCTTTAGTTAGTTTTGATTTTCGTTTGGGAGTATTTTTATTTTGTTTTGTTTCTGAGAGAGAAAGAATATGAAATTGGATAGAGAGGGAACCGGGAAGGATCTGGCAGAAGTTGGGAAAGGTTAAAGAGTATGATTAAAACATATATAAAAACAATTTTTAAAATAAAAATTTATGAGGAAATTTATCTACTCATTAAGCCAAATACCTTCAAATTGTAGATATTTGTTCATAGTTTTATAATAATTAACTGGGTCTATAACTCAATAGTAGAATAGTGTATAGTGTATATGAAGACCTAGGTTCAATTTTTGGTAATACGCACAAACTAAATTAAAATGGTATTTTAATAGAATATGTACAAACATGTCATCTCTGCTGAAAAAACTGGACTTTAAAAGACTTTTGCTTCCAAAATTATGTTTCTCTTGTTATCACTTTTAATAATAAGCATTTATTACTGTAATTATTATAAAATTTTCATTTATTAAATTTTGGGGGAAGTTTATATTGTTAAATATATGTTCTTATGAACAAGTAGATAAATTATTTCAAAACTGTGAAAGTACAAAATGTGTGAAGTTTTAAAAAGAAAAAATAAAGTAGCTGTAAAGAATCAACCACCCAATTGTTTAATCTCTCTCGCTAGGAAAGATTCATTGGGCTTCTTAGAATAAACTGTTATAGGGGCTGGAAAGATGGCTCAGCATTTGGAAGCACTGGTCAGAGGGCCCAGGTTCAATTCCCAGCACCCATATGGCAGCTTATAACTGTCTGTAACCCCAGTTCCAGGAGATCCACCACACGTAGACAGACATACATGCAGAAAAAAAAAAAAAAACACCAATGGACATAAAATTTTGTTTGTTTGTTTGTTTTTTCAAGTCAGGGTTTCTCTGTAGTTTTGGAGCCTGTCCTGGAACTCTTGTAGAACAGGTTGGCCTCAAACTCACAGAGATCCTCCTGCCTCCTGAGTGCTGGGATTAAAGGTGTGCACCACCATCGTCCAGTTTTTTTAAAAAGTTAAAAGATAAACTATTATAGAAATAAAGCACAGTGGCGCATCTTTAATCCCAGCACTTGGGAGGCAGAGGCAGGCGGATCTGAGTCCAAGCCAATCTGATCTACAAAGTGAGTTCCAGGACAGCCAGGACTACATGGAGAAGCCCTGTACTGAAGAGCAAAACAACAACAACAACAAAGATAAACTATTATAACTAAGGCCCATTGCTAATTATATACCTACAATATATATACATTCTAAAATGAAGACTGACTCAGAATATAGGTCATAATCAACGTATACCACTAAGACAGGTTCTAGCACATACTGATAAATAAAGATAATTCCAAGTGATCACATATAAAAAGTAGTCTTACAATGAAGAGCTTGCCAGGTATCTTTCTGGGCCATGGCTTTGCAGGTACAGACCATCAGGGAATGGCTGGCGTCCTCAGAGACTAGGCTCAACAACCCCAGTCTCCTATGCCACTCTGTCCATTAAATGTTCATCAAGGAAGTCAGAGTGAAGGTGGATTCATTCCCACACTGGCAGTGACGCGGTCAGGTAATAGTCAAGGTCCAGAGGTTGAAAGATTGGTTGGTTGGTTTCTGGTTTTGTTTGTTTGACTGATTTTTGTTTTGGAGACAGGGTCTCTCTGTCTAGCCCCAGGAGGCCTGAAACTCGTTGTACAACCAGGTTGTCCTTGAACTGATACATGCCTGCCTACGTAACCAAAGTGCTGGTATTAAAGGTGTGCCCTTACATATGTTTGTTTGGTTTTAGTTTTATTTATTTTACTTTATGGGTATGAATGTTTTGCCTGCATGCATGCATGCATGTGCACCATATGCATGCCTGTTAGATTCCCTAGAACTAGGATTATAGATGGTTGTGAGCCATCATGTGGGTGCTAGAAATCGAACCCTGGCCCTATCTATGAGCAACAATGCTCTTAATCACTGAGCCAAGTCTCCAGCCAGGGTTTTTGATTTCTGAGACAGAGTAGGCATTTTAAAAATAGAAACCTCTTCCCTTTATCCTCTCTTCCCTTCAGAGATAAGCATCTTTGGTGTATAAATAACGCTAAGCACCCATCCCTACTGAAAAACAAAACAAATCAGCCGGGCGGTGGTGGCGCACGCCTTTAATCCCAGCACTCGGGAGGCAGAGGCAGGCGGATCTCTGTGAGTTCGAGACCAGCCTGGTCTACAGAGGTAGTTCCAGGATAGGCTCCAAAACTACAGAGAAACCCTGTCTCGAAAAACCAAAAAAAAAAAAAAAAATCATCAATGGGAGTCTATGGAAATTATCCATAAGACTTCTGATAGTGGTGCATTCTAATCAATCTAATAGAGCCCCATACTTCTGCCTCAAGAAAGATGGATGCAAACATGACTTTTAAAAATCCTCCAGCCCCAAGAATTTATTTTTCATCTGCAGCACGAGATATCTCAAAACAAAGGTTGTCAGCCAAACTGCTCTAAAGAGGGAAAGCAACATCACAGAAAGTTCCCGAGTGTGTACAGCCACCAAGATACATGGAAACCATAGTGTGCTTGGTTTCTGTTCGTGCTAACTTCAACATTAAAGCTAGTTCCCTAACCACTGCTCCTGAGTGCCCCAGCAGTCCCTCCACTTCCCCAGAACTTCAGACATCACAGCACTGGTCTCAGAAAATAAAACACACTCGCAAGATAACGCCACATAAACACTGGAGTGTTTATGGAAAATGAATGTCAAGGTAAGGCAGGAATGTTTATTTGCTGTGTGGGAGGAGGTATGTCAATGCCCCATTATGCTGAACTGATCTTAGTTTTAGCAAATGAGTAAAAAAATTCCATATTCATAATTTTCTATGGCTATGGCTTTCATAGTGACAAATGCTTCAATGACCTTCCACAGGTCCAGTTTCCAAGCATCTGAACCTCACAATCTCCCCATTCTAAGTTCTGCTTTTCCCGAACAGACACAGTGGCACATGGAGAACTGAGCTGGAAAACTGAACTTTCCAAGAGAACTCACTAGAAGCTATTCTTTTGACCTCAAGGCCTACCAGAAAATCTAGAACCCATGTCCTTCTAAGGGGCCCAATTTCCTGTTACTTAGTCACTGCTGCAAGTTACTTAAAATGACATAAAGGGAACAGCTAATTTACGATCCTATTATTTTAATCTGACCGACCAGATTCTCACAGACATCAGTTTATTTCCCTTCATATCAGACAGAACAACAGTCCTGGAGTCAGTGCCAAAGCAGCATCTCATTCTCAGAGGTTCTGCTGACATTTATAAACAGATCCTATTTCTCTCTTGTGTTTTATGCTATCAGCTAAACCTGCCAACTTAAATTATTGCCTTGTAACAAAATCAGAGTTATCTATTACTCCAGGATGTGTACATGTCTGAGGCGTTGTACCTATATCAAGTTCTGCAAGGGTAGAAAACAAGACCATAAATAAACAAACGGGAAACAGAATGTGTTACCATTACTTCAGCAACAGAAGCTAAAAGTCAAATGCACTACGTGGAAAGCCACTAAAACAGCTGGATATATATAGATCCTAGGAACAGCAAAACTTGATACTGATACAGCCATTCACACGTTGTCCCTCCCACAATCAATCTCTTCAATCCCTGTGCTACAGTACTCAGAGTGCCGCCATTTAGAAGGGTAAATGACTGTTCTAAGAGGTTTGTGACAGGTGGGTGGACAGTCAAAAAACTAGAAACACGATGTCAAAGAGATCAGATTTATAATCACCCCATTATTTCACCAGCACAGTGAACTAAGAAACCAATTTCCTTCCTATTGATATGGCTAATGGCCACAGTTACTCAAAGACCACTGTGGCCCAAAATGAGCAATGAAAGAAGCAGGAAAGCTATTCCTCTCTCGGGGCCAACTCTAGCTCACACACGCTGTAAGATGTCCCTACACTTTTCTAGGATTTCATGTTGCTTAATACACAATACATATACAAAAATCCTTCATTGGTTCAAGACAGCTTCAAAATGATTTTAAAATATGTGTCACTTATTTCAATCCCTTCTCTCCAAATTTTCTATTATCCAATCCCTAAGAATATTCAATATTTTACATTTTTAGATACTTTGTGTCCCCATCTCTAACAAAATTTCATCTCCCTGAACTGCTCCTGTCTAGATCTTGATACCTATCCACAAAAGATTCTCTCTAGGAATTTACTACTTAGTCTTTAGCAACCACCATGCCATCTACGCTCAGAAACTGACATCTCACCACACAGCAAGAGGAACTGTTCCTAAAGACACCTCTCTGAATGAACCTGCACATGTTCTGCAAAGGCAGAGCAGTAGGCACTGTCCTATGCAGAGGTAGCAAACCAAGCACAGATGCACTGGGATCTGAGGTGGCCCAGTGCCCCTGCAGAGCCTACTAACCAAATCCCAGTCAACTCTTCAGTTAATGGGATGGAAAACCATGCAGTGCACCATGGGAGGAGGGAAGGCGGTGTGGACAACGTCCCCACTGTCTTCTGTCCCTCTGACTCCCATGCAGATACTCAGCACGTGGCCCAGGGTCACTTGTACAATGTGAATGTGCTTTTCTGCACCACACTTGCATTTCTGGGCACACATGCAGCGATATTTGGTTCCTGTGGGTTACTATGTACTCTTGTGTCCCTGATACTTAGCTAACTCACTGTGTTGGAAAAAGTTACTAAAGTTTATAAGGGACCAATTTGTAATGGACAAGAATGCTTTTCAATATTTCTTTGACATTTCTGAAATCTAAAAAAAAATCAATTATGAAGTCATCTTAACACTCCTGGAATGCCTGTGGACATGATTTTTATAATATTTGGCCTGAAAGCCAAACATCTTCCCAAATGAACCTCCAGATTTTACCAGACCACTTTCCCCACGCCTCTCTGTGAGTGTCAGTCAGAGCGGCAGGCAGGGCCAGCCTACAGAGGCAACCAGGTGACTAGCTCAGCTTTTCAACCTGTACGACAACTATCACCACACACACACACACACACACACACACACACATGAAATCCAGGCGGAAAACCTGGCACGGGCCAGCAGCTTTAGTCAGAAGTATACGGTACTTTCCACTTACAGTATTATTCGTTTGCAATGAGTCCTTTTCTGTCCTACCAGCTCTGCTCCCAAATAATGACATGAAGACTTCTTATTAATTATGAAAGCTCATCCTGCAGAAAAGGCTCGCTCCTAACTAGGTCTTATAACTTAAATTAACCATTTATACTAATCGATGTTCCACCATGTGGCATTACCTCTCTTCCATCTTACACCGCCTGTTTCCTCTCCATGTCTCCTGAGCACCTCAGTTTATCTCCCTTCATATCACACCAGACAGAGCAGGTAGTGCTCTTAACCACTGAGCGGTCTCTCAGGCCCACTCTGATCATTTACAGAAGTCTGAAGTCATTTATAGAAGGTTGAAGGAGTTCCCACAGCAACAAACAATAATGAGCCACCTCTGTAAAAGTGGTATACATTCTTAACTGCTGAGCCATCTGTCCAGCCCCAATTAACAGACTTTTGTTTTGGTTTAGACAAGACAGGACCTGGTATATTGCCCAGGCTGGCCTTGAACTGGTGATCTTCTTGTATCAACGTCCCAAGTACTGGCTGGAGTTACAGATATGCACTATAAGACCTGGAAGATGTTTTAAAATTTTTTATTCTGATAATTGTATGCATGTGTACAATTGTCTTGATTGTATCCACCCCACTTCTCCCTTCCATTCTACCTCACCCTCACTCCTAAAGTCCCCTCCTGCCTTCACGGCATTTTAATATATAACTTACTGAGTCCAATTAGTGTCACATGCATGCACAAAGGTATGAGATCACCCAGTGGGCATAGGTAACCTAGCAAAGGCTACACCACCAGAAGAAAATGGACTCTCTCTTCCTAAGCAGCTATTACCTGCCAACAGTTCCTCAGCTAGAGGCCGGGGCTGAGGACTCCCTTCCCCTTGTCCATGCTGGGATGTGGCTGGCTTGGTCTTGTACAGGTGACCATGGCTGCTATGAGTTGCAAAGACCACATCATGTTCAGAAGACAGCACTTCACAGTCCTCCTCTCCACCTCTGCCTCGGACATTCTTTCTGATCACCATGAGTTCATTTTCACATTGCCATCTTACCTACAGAATGAAGACAAACTGATCACTCCATAGACGGAGCGTGGAGTGGGGACAAGGTTGTCCTGAGAGATGAAATGCTGGCTAAGTGCACTGTGCCGAGTCCCGGCTAAAGTTTTCTATCTTAACCCATTGTCAGTCTCCGTCCCCATCTCAAAACAACAAACAAAATCAACCTGACAGAAAGAATACTTTAAAAATAGACAGTCAAAAGGACAGGTCTCCACACCTATTCTGCTAAGGCAATTCTACAATATACTATCTGCTAAGGCAATTTGATACTATACTTCAGTGACAATTAAAAAAAAAAAACGAAATGCTCACTAGATTTGTAACCCTAAAAAAAAAAAAAAAAACAAATCTTCAAAATCATTCCTTGTATGCTCTGAGATTTTATTAGGGATCTATAAAAGCAATAGATTACAAAAAAAAATCCCTGCATTTTCTGAAACAATGTTGTTGAAATCATTGTCCAATACATGGCCTCATGTCTGTTATAAAAATGCTCCTACATCTGCCAGGCGGTGGTGGCACACGCCTTTAATCCCAGCACTCGGGAGGCAGAGGCAGGCGGGTCTCTGTGAGTTCGAGGCCAGCCTGGTCTACAGAGCTAGTTCCAGGACAGGCTCCAAAACCACAGAGAAACCCTGTCTCGAAAAACAAAAACAAAAACAAAAACAAAAACAAAAACAAAAAAAAAATGCTCCTACATCAGTTGTTACTAGGATTGTGAAAAAAGCTTCTTTCTCAGTAAGTATTGACTACTTATTAGATTATAATTATGTCCATCATCTTATTTCTCCTTTTCTCTTGGCTATGAGAATATTCAGGTCTTACAGTGAAAGTAGTCAAGATGGTCTCACACACACACACACACACACACACACACACACACAGCCCCGCCCCAACTCCATTGTTATGGTTTGGATAGGAAGTATTCTTATGCATTGAAAACTTGGTCACTAGCTACTTAGAGGGTTCTGAAAACTGTTGGAAGTGGGGCCTCAGTGGAAGAAGTAGGTCAGTGTAGGGGAAAGGCATGTTCTTGGGGCTGTATCTTGTCCCTGGTCCCTTTCTACGTCTCTCCTTGTCTGCCACACATTCCTCTGTGCTAATATTCTGCCTATACCAGCATCAGCAAAGTCAAGGAATACAGACTAAAACCTCTAAAATCATGAGCCAAAATCAACCCTCCCTCCAGATTACATCAGGTATTCTGTCATACTCATAGACAGTTTAAACTACCTTGGTATGTAAGAAGTATTCTATATATGTTCTTACTGTCAAAAGCTTCTTAAAGTCCTTTTTAGTAGAAGGTATCCTCACAAAAAGTAAAGTAATACTAACCAGTGTTATCACAATATGGAGCTAGTAATGATTCACTAGATTGGGACACCAAGACATTTATCCAAAGGAAGCAGAATGAATTGAGGCAGGTTGCTGGGAAAAATGGATGCTATGGTTTAGATCTTTAATACTCCCTGAGAGACTGAGGCCTAAACACACAGTCTCAAGGTAACAATATGAGATGATACTTGAGATATCAGGTGTAATGATTTGTCCTGGCCCTTTAAGAGGCAAGCCCCGCCCACTCCCCCCTCATCTGCCAATCTTCCTTCCTCTTTCAGCCTGAGCTTTCTTCCTTTCTGTCTCTCTCTGAAAGAGGCAGCTTCTGCTTTCTGTCTC
>NC_022020.1:23893228-23912931 GCF_000317375.1 Microtus ochrogaster
CTCCCTTCTCCCCGCTTCTCCCCATCCCCCTTCTGTTTCTCTCTCTCTCTCTCTCTCTCTCTCTCTCTCTCTCTCTCTCTCTCTGCTCTTCTCTCCTTTCCCCCATTTCCCTTCCATAACCCACTAAATAAATATCCAACCTCACTGCATGGCGTGCCTGTCTATTCTCACCTGCTGTGGCTGCTGCTCCCTCTCGGTCTCTTACCCGCCACTCGACTCCCTGCCTAGGACCTGCTGGCCCTCACAGCCTGCTGCCTGCTGCCACTCGGGGATCTGTGGCATTTTACTTCTACCATTACAGCAGGGAAGTCAGGTATAGTGGCTCATACCTGTAACCAAAATACTCAGAAGGATGAGGCAGGAGGATTGCTATGAGTTTAAGACCAGACTAAGAAATACAGTGAGTTCTAGGCAAACATGGACTAAAGAGTGAGACAATACTCAAGAAACAAAGGGGCTGGGAAAATACCTCCATCAGTGAAGTGCATACCATGCAAGCATGGAAATCTGAGTTTGGCCAGGCAGTGGTAGTGGTAGCACATACCTTTAATCCCAGTACTTGGGAGGCAAAGGCGGGCAGATTTCTGTAAGTTTGAGGCTATCCTGGTCCAAAAGTGAGTTCCAGGACAGCCAAGGCTACAAAGAGAAACCCTGTCTTGAAAAAAAAAATTGAGTTTGATACCCCAGAACCAACATACAAAAGTTGGGCATTGAGGCTCATGCTTGTAATCCTAGCACTAGGAAGGCAGAGACAGGTGTCCCTAGGGCTTGGTGGCTAGTCGGCACAGCCAAATTGGAGTGTTGCTGGTCAGTGCAAAATGACTCAAAAAAAAGGAAGGAAGGAAGGAAGGAAGGAAGGAAGGAGAAAAAGGAAAAAAGAAAGGAAAAGGAAAGGGAAAGGAAAAGGGAAAGGAAAGGAAAAGGGAAAGGAAAGGAAAGGAAAGGAAAGGAAAGGAAAGGAAAGGAAAGGAAAGGAAAGGAAAGGAAAGGAAAGGAAAGAAGGAAAGGACAACATTTGGGGAATAATACCCAAGTGGGCTTCTGGCCTCCATGTCCACCTTCAACCTATGCATGTGTACCACGACACAAATAAGCATACACATACATACACAAAACTAAAAACCAAAAGACAACAACCACCACCACAAGAGTAGGACAGAGTAGAAATATGCCCTTGAAAGTGACGTGAAATCCCAGGCCCAATTTCGTTCTCTTACTACTCAGCAATGAAATGACTTACTTGATTCCATGTGTGCTTCTATCTCTGTGTGCTACTCCTTACATACCCCAAGCAATGGAGTCAGCCCATCACAGGCTGAACCTCTCTAAAATCAGGAACCCAAATGAATCCTTTCTTGCAAATTAATTATCTCAGGGATTTGTTATATTAACAGAAAGCTGCCAGCACACAGAGTAACTCAGGAACAGTAGGGGGTAAAAGGATATTCAATTCCATTCTTTCCAAAGAGTAGATTTGAACTGAACAGAAATTCCAGACAGGACCAATATTACTTTCTGTAGTTTAAGGAGCTAGGTGAGAGGGGGCTAAAAAGAAGGCTCAGCAATTAAGAGTACTTGGTGCTTTTGTAGAGACCTTAGTGAGAGGGTTGGGGTGGGGGGCAGATCAGAGCCAAGACAGGCTCCCCTAGTAGCCTGGATAGAGATCAGGCCTTAGTTTTGATTCACTTAAATGGGACAGAGCTAAACAGACAATCCTCAGGAAAACTTAGGAGCAACCAACCAATCAGGAGGTGCCCCACAGCCTTCCGCCAGCTCAACAGCACCACACGACCCCTTCTGCTGGCTCAGCAGGCCCCCCTAGTCTCCTGATAACTAAAGATAGCTTTCCCTACCCTGCTGCTGGAAGGTCCCTAACCACCAGGCCCTCCCACCAATCGGCCTCAGATTAGTCTCTTCTCCCTGGAATTCCCCTAACTCTGCTTAAAAAGAACTTGTGACCTTCTTTGGGGGTTGCTAAGTGCCACCCCAACTTTGGAATTAATAAAGCGCTCTTGTTATTGCATACATGGCTATTGGTCTTTCCTTGGGAGGCTCTCGGGCCCTAACACTTAGTTCAATTCTATCACCCACATGGCAGTTCACAACCACCTGCAATTCCAGTTCCTGGGGATCCAATGCCACCTTCTGGCATGCTTGGGTACCAAACAAGCACATGGTATACATACACACACGCCAGTAGAAGATTCAAACATATAAATCAGAAAGAATGAGGAAGGGAGAAGGGAAGGAGAAGGGAGAGGGGGAACAACAAGTTCACCAACCTGCCCATGTCTTGGCTCTCTCCAGTGTCCCCAGCATAGTCACTGCTGTAAAACTGAGCTCCCACAGACCTGGTAGGTTCTTACAAGGACCTTAAAAGACAACTCTAGATGGGACAGAGGTCACATTTGCTAATAAATGAGTCAGTCCAAGCCACTAACACCTCAACCCAGTATGTACAGAGAATGTGAGACTGTACAGGAAGGAAAAAGGAAGAGGGCGGATGAGATCAAAGCAGTAGTCACTCAGGACTTGCTGGTGCTGGGAAGTGGAGCTAATATATACACTGTCTAAGCTATTTTCACAGAAAGTATATGAAACACATATTTCCATTTTACAGATGAGAATTCTTTGGTTATACAACTAATTACAAAATACACAAAAAAAATACCAAATTAGCAGACATTTTGCATCTCACAACCCACAGTGGTGCCTGCCTAGAACAGGCTGGTAGAATTGGGTCTTCATCTAGACCTGTCTAACTTCACAATCAGTTTTCCATCACCTGCTACTGCTTTCCCTCTGCGTCTGAGCCAGACAAAGACACGGCGGCACTGACAGTATCTCAGGAACAATCAAAGCCTAATTAGTTGAACCGATGCCCTCCCTGTCCTGCTCCAAGAAAGCTGACGGAGTTCAAGCAGCAAAGTCTCACTATGTGCTACAAGTCTTTCAGTACAAAGACATGTCTGGGCTCTAGGATTGGCCTTGGAGGCTCTATAAAGCAAGTATCAGTGAATCTCAGTAGAGACCCCATTAAGAATAGATAAAAATAATAAGATACCTCAGTTCCTTTGGCACATGGTAGATCAGTTTGTTTGTTTGTTTGTTTGTTTGTTTGTTTGTGACAAGTTCTCAAAACATAGCCCTGGCTGACCTGGAACCCTCTATGTAGAACTAAGATAGCCTAAACTCAAAGAGAGATCCACCAACCTCTGTCTCCTGAGTATAAGGATTAAAAGCATATGCCACCATGCCCAATATATAGGTGATTTTGAGGGAGATTCACCCTGGATACTGGTGGTACCATAAGCTTGAAAGGGATAAAAGAAGAAAGCCAACTACCACAAACACTCAAATTTATATCTATTCTTCAACACCCCTCCCCCGCTTGTGCCCTGGTGAATTCTGCTCCATCATGACCTCCCTGACATGACTGAAGCTTCTGAACCCATAAACCAATATATATTTTCCATTCTTTTTGTTTGTTGGTTTGTTTTTGTTTTTTGAGACAGGGTTTCTCTGTAGCTTTGGAGCCTGTCCTGGCAATAGCTCTTGTAGACCAGGCTGGCCTCGAACTCACAGAGATCCACCTGCCTCTGCCTCCCGAGTGCTGGGATTAAAGGCGTGTGCCACCACCGCCCAGCTTATATTCTCCATTCTTAACAATTTGTTTCTCTTTGGTATTTGGTCACAGCAAAGAATGATTGATTAAAACAGAAAACTAGAACAAGAGATGTGTGGGGTCATTACTATGATTACTGACATAGTGGTGCAAAAGTCTTAGAAAGTGTTTTACAAGACAAATTAGGAGAGGGCTGGAGACTGAGGTTAGAGATGCTATAAGCAGAGCTTAAAGGGGGCAGGGAGATAGCTAAGCTGCTCGAGTACAACATGTATGCATGAAGGCTTTTCAGATACCTAGGAAACAGAGTGAAAAACTGGGTAATCCGTAACCCTAGAGTTGGGGACAGAGTCTGGATCTCGATGGCTATCAATGAGTACCAAGTTCAGTGAGAGATTCTGTCTCAAAAGATAAAGTGAAGAGTGATTGTGTAGCATGGAGACCAAAGGTAGACTTGAGGTGTCTCCTGGCCATTGTGTCTTTTGAGTATAAAACCTGATTTTTATTTTATGGGGACTGACAGTTGAGTCTGCCTTGAGTCTCAGAGGATTTTTGGGTTGTTTTAATTCGTTTTGTTTTTTGAGTCAGGGTTTCTGTGTAGTCTTGATTGTCCTGGAACTCATTCTGTGGACTTCTATAGATAAGGCTGACCATGAACTCAGAGACCACCTGTCTCTGCCTCTCAAGCCAGCACTGCCTGGCACGTCACAGAGAATGTTTAAACAATATGGAAACTGATAAGACTATGAAAACTCTTGGAGATGCAGTGAACACACTTTACACTGTGAGTGGGACATGAACAGTTTTGAGGTAAGAGTGAAAATTATGATATAAGGAAATGTATTTAGGTGTTCAGTTGACAAGGGGTAGACTTGTGTTGGTCAACTTGACTGCCAACTTTATTGGATAGAAAAGCACTTAAAATATTAGTAAAGCACATGTTCATTTTCTTATTTTACAAGAGCCCTGCCTTGTGGTACAACTGTGTGAGTGTTTCCTGTACAGGATCAACTAAATGGAAGACCAATCCAGAATGTAGGCAGAACAATCCCATAGGCTAGGGGCCTGGATGGGATCAAAGAATAAAAGGAGAAAGATATCACCAGCTAGCATAGGTATTGATATTCATTCATTCATATTCACCCTCTACCTCTCCTTTTCTCTCTCTACTACCTACCATAAAGATCTGACCCAATAATAACACAATTTCTCCATATCTGGCTGAAACCATACACCAAAATAAATTCTTCCATTTTACAATTGTTTCTTTCAGGCTATTTGGTAACTGTGTTGAAATGGAACCAACAAAGGGACAAAGTCAGAGGCTTTTCTCTCACTCCTGGCAAGCCTGCAGCTACCAATCCGCATGCGAGTGCTTTGTGCCTTTAGGGACTGCTGAACTCAATTGCTCTAATACTAGGTTCTAATAGTAGATTCTCCTCTAGATCAGCAAAAATACACAGAGATTTCCAATTATATCCCCATCAATCATAATCAATGGGATTCTACTCAGGAAGCTAATAAGAATTAGAAGCTCATCAATCAACCCCATCAATCACATAGCTCTGGCCAGAGAAAGGTCAGACTCTTTAATCTCTCCTAAACTACATGAGTGTGAAGGGACCACAATACCCAGATACACCCAGAAGCATGGCAGCCTATTCAACAAAGTTTTGCAGAACACGCTGATCACAGGCACTAGGCTGTGTCCTTCAGGGGCACAAGAATCCAAATAGAATAGACTACTCCTGATTCAGGGGCAACAAAAATAAGGCAATGCAAATCCACAGTCAGATGCAATCCAAGCACTGATGTGAACATCACACTGTGGGGGGAGGGGCACAAACAAGAGCACGGGCCACTACAGGACCTAGGAATGAGAACACATAGGTATGACTGGACTCTCTCCCCACACACACCTTTTTACTTGCATTATCTTTCTGCTTACTATAGACTAGACAATCATTGGTTTTTTTTAAGTATTAAATATCACCTTAAAATCTCTTAATTATTACCTTTCTTCAAGGATAATCATTAATAGGGCTTAGTTTTGTAAAAATTTTCTCTTTATACATTCATCTACATTTATTAGTACTTATAATTTCTTTAAGAATGAAATTACAGTGTCAGTGCTTTATCACTACAACATGCCTTGAGTATCACTTTGGCAGCACACACCCATCTACCTTCTTTGCACAACGTCACAGCTCTCATTCCACTGCAAAGAACACACATCCATGTTTTTAACAGGTAGAAACTATGTAAGCTAAGAGCCTAGAGAGAGAAGTGGAGCAGGAACTACAGGACAAAACAACACAAACAAAAGCAGGGAAACTGGAAAATCCAGGGTATAATCAGGGGAAACGGAAACAGATCCATAACTCCTCAAAACTGAAGGAAATGGTGTGCTAGCTTGTTTCTATCATCAACATGACACAGCTCGGGAAGAGTTAACCTCAGCTTAGGGGCTGCCTAGACCAGACAGGACTGTGGCCGTGTTGCGGGGAATAGTCTGGATTACTGATTGAGGTGGGAGGACCACTGTGGGTGGAACTATTTCTCTGGCAGCCATATAAGAAAGTTAGCTATGAGCAAGCCGGAGAATGAACCAGTAGCAGCATTTGCCCATGGTTGCTGCCCCCAGGTTCCCACACTAACTTCCCTCAATGATGGAAGTATAAACTGAAAAAACACTTCCATCCCTGCTAAGCTGCCATAGTGTTTATCAAAACACCAGATAAAGTGAAAATAGATGAGCATGTAAGGATTATAGGACGAGCAGAAACAAAGGATGTGGGGCTTCTAGTCCAAGTCCACAAGCCACAGCTTAACTCTCTAAATAATGGGAAAACAATCAGGTCTCAGAACAAGTGATTCAATAGTAAGTAAGTAATAGTAAGCTACACCTGTTAGTAGAAATGTGTGTGCTTAGAAGGATTTCTGCAGCTGAAAAAGAAGTCATAGGATGGAAACAAGAGAAGACAGTGCACTGGAAGCAAGAGATGAAAATGGCAGAGCAAGGTGACTGATGAAACAGATCCTGGAGAAAAGGAGGAGGGACATATCAAAGTTTCAGAGTGAGGTACCTAGGAAAATGATGATGCCATAATTAAATAGAAAAAAATCCAGGGAGAAATTATATTTGGTTTATAAGGCTATCTGTAGTATCACACAACAGACAGATATATATCAGGCAGCAAAAATATGAAGTGGAGTCCAAGGGGTGAGTCTGAGGCAGAAACACGCAAGTTTGGAAGTCATCTACATGGCAATGAGGGCTGGTGCCAAAAGATACCAGGGCAGAAAGTAAACAGAGAAGAGACAATGCTCATAACAACCGTGATAAATGACTACACCTAAAAAATATGGAGGAGAAAAAGGAATCAGGAGAGAGAAGAATGGATGCCAGTGAAATAACACGGAGAAGCAACTAAACACTGACTAGGCAAACCGGCTCATGCTTGCAATCCCACAGGCTAAAGCAGGAGAGTGGCTGAAGACAACCTAGGCTACATTCTGAGTTCCAGGCCTGACAGGGCTACAGATTAAGGACATGTCTCAACACACATGCAAGTACACATGCACCAACTTCATAAATGAGAGTCACTAAAATAAAAGAACTACATTTTTCTTCCCTCTCCAATCTCCCTGTTTCAGTATCGGGAGTAAGTAGACACCAATACTATGCAGACCCCAAAACCCAATGCCGGTTTTCATTTCCGGTTTAACATCATCCTTTGGTCCTGATTCTTTCTCCACAGTTCAGTAAGGTGAGAAAGCAGGGAGGCTGGCATCTTGGAAATGAAAGGCCCCATGAGGGCCCTGCTATGGGGGGAAGGCACAAAATAAGAACCAAGACAAGATGAGGGGGGGGTTACAGACCTAACAGGGTAGGTATAACAAGCTCTAGGAACTGGCAAAGGTGGAGGGTGGGGGAGTAGGAAGTAATTATCAGTGGACAGAGAGGGAGATCAGTTACATTGGTTTATAGTCAGTGGGAGGAGAGAACGGGAGATTGGGCCCTGAGGCTTTGTGAGGAAGCTTCCGATGGGAAATCACAAGAAGCAACTAGGTGTCTGAAGATTCTCAAGACACAGGAGGAGTAGACAAAAGAGAAAATTTTATCCCTTGTACCGAGGTCTCAAACAAGTGAGAGGGGAAATCCACCCCAGGGAAGTGTTAACAGTCCACACCCTCCACCGCCCAGCCACACGTGACAAACACCCACTCTTTCCTCCTCTCTCCTTCCATCCAGCTGAGGCAGTTGGCACCACGTCTACTGTAGCTGGAGTGGCTCCGCCCCCCGCAGGAATGCTGTCCATCACCCTTCCTTTCCATGTCGAGCAATTATTAAAATCCCCGTTGAGCTGCTGCCGCTCAAGAGCAGAGCCCTCAGAAAGACGACACGGATTCTGACCCTCTGCTTCCTGCTGCAGCTCTCCCACCACGCTCCTTTCAAATGTTTGCTGACTGCTGACTAGGTGCCCTCTCCTTTCTGTCATCTACCTGACAAAGAACACTGAAATCAAAAACATCATGAAACATTTCAAACTCCAAACCGGGACAGTTGATTGGCTAAGAATAAAGCCTTTCTAATGAGGGAGATTTCGTTCCCCATGGGAACACATGCCCTGTCCTCAAACGCAATGGCTCAGCTATTCCACCTGAGCAGCAGTGTGTAGCTTCAGCAACAGCCTACCTCGCTGCTATCAGCTCATTTTCTGAGAGCAGCTTCAGAGGTGGGGAAGGAAGGAGCCCTTCTGAAGTCTACTTCCCATGTATCCCAACCCAAGCTCTCCAGCCGGGCTCTCAGCTGCACTGCCTCTACCGTGGCAGATACACACAGGCTCCTTTTCAAAAAAAGATTTGCACCAGTTAACAGGCAGCCTGCGGTCTGCCTGCCTCTGCTGTAGAAAGCTACTTTGTATAGGGTTGTGACCCTCTGAGCTAACTAATAACTGGCGACTAAGCCAGGCATGGCTATAAACAACTAAAACCATTTCAGTCAAATGAAGGCAATCCAAAAGACAATATTCTCCAGAATATCTCAATGGGATGGGGCCAAGGATTCAACAGACTTACAAGTCTGACTTCTTTGTTCAATCCTGCTCCTTCCTTTTATCATAGGGATTGATCCTTAGTAAACAGACTGAACCCCAACTGTGATCTTACCATCTGCTTCAGGAGAACCCAATCCCCAATTACAGGACACTTTTTAAACTTGGGAAGCAGCTGTATGTTGTGGCTCTGATTAGTGTAGATAATCTCAAAACTCTGGTATAAGGAACACCATCACGAAATAAGGAAGCAGCAATAATAAACAGCCCTTCTGGGTCTACGCTAGTATGCGACATGAGCAGGACCTCCGAAAAGATCTTTAAGAAACCGAAATAACAGTGGGCCAAGATTAACAGCATCCAGTACCAGCCGCAAATTACAACCACGACCTCTGGTTAGCACACTCTACTCATTCACTAGTTCACATCTCTGCCCTTCTGGAGAACCACTGACTGAGTAGAGGCCTGGCCTTCCGTACACAGAGCTGACAGAAGGTAGCACACGGGGTCTTCTTGGCTTTCTACTTTCAAACAAATGTAGCCTTCACTTCTAAGAGCCTTGTTTACTACCTATCCTCTCTCCTCAATCTTGCACCTGGCTTTAAGTGCTAGAGTATTTCCATCAGCATTTATACATGGTCTCTAGTTCTTTGTTATTAAAAGTTTGCACAGAGTTCTTTAGCAGATAAATGGAAAAATAAATTTATTCATATGATGGTATTAACAGAGTATTCTTAACTATAAAATAAACAAAATATTGGTATATGTTGCATCATGGATGCATTTTTAAAAATAAAAATGAAAAAAACCCAGATAATAAAAAGTCACATACGACTTCCAAATTGAATATGAAATACCCAACCAATAAATCACAAATACAGAAAGGAGCTTGGTGGTTACAAAAGGAGAGTTAGTTAGAATGGGAGTAACGACTTAATGGGTATGGAATTTTCTTTTGTGATAATGAAAATGCGGGAGGCAGTAAACAAATCTGTATACATACTGCATGATGTTAAACTGTTTGCTGTAAAAAGTTAATTTTGGGGATGCAAATCCAGTCCCAGAAGCCAACCCAGTCTCAGGACACTGGCAGATCAGAATGAGCCAGTGACTAGATCCTGAGTCAGCGATCTCCACCGGAACAGGTACAGGGGAGTAACTGCTGGGCAAGTGAGCCAGAGCCAGAGACTGCTGAGGGTCTGGACGTGAATCTTCAAGGGAGTAGACCTAAGCCAAGACCCTGGTGGGTCTGGGCATGAGTCTAGGACCTTCCACGAACTAGGCCTGAGCCAAGACAACTGCTAGTCTGGACGTGAGTGAACCTGGGACCTCTGAGGGAATGGGCAGGAACCAGAGATCTCAGTGGGCCAGTGAGTCTGGGTTCTCAGAGGGAGTATGCCTGAGCTAGGACTTCTGTGGGTCCAGGCATTGGTCTGGGACATCAAAGGGAATAGGCAGGAACCTGGAACCTCGGCGGGTCAGAGTGCCTGCATGAGCCTGGGACCTCTGAGGGAGTAAGCAGGTCCTCTGCAGGGCCTGGCCCACCAAAGCCTAGGACCTCCGAGGCCGTAGACCAGAACCAGAAACCTTTCCAGGTCCAACTCCAAACCAGGAACTTCTGTAGGAGGAGTTCCAGACCAAGATTGACAGAAACAGGGCAAAGCCAGCAACCTAGGGCAAAGTAGGCCTGAGACAGTAAATTCCAAGGGAGCAGAGCAAAGTACAGGAACACTGAGCTATCTCCAGGAACACGGAGTAACCAATGGGGTAACTAGGACTGTCACACTGACTGTACCATGGGGAAAATCTGAGCTTTGGAGTCACTGGCACCTAGAAGAATCTCAGACAACCCCAAACACCCCAGTAGAGGAAAAGATGAGTAGAAAAGTTAAGAACACACACAACATCGCAAAGAGCAACACAACACCAGTAAAACCTAAAGACCTTACAACAACAAGACCTGAACAACCAAATGTGGATGAGGCAGAAGAAAATGACCTAAAAAAATAACTGCAAGAGAATGTTTGGAACTCTAAAACAGGAAATGAGAAATCCCCTTAAAGAAATGAAAGAAAAGGCAAAACAAAAAACTGGAAGACATCACCTCCCACTCACCCAGACCCAGGCCACTCAACACCCAAGGACAGCCACTTCAGCTTCTCACTCCTCACCCATGAGATTTCAGGCAGCCCCAACACAGAGAGCAGGATCTCATCCCAGAAGCCTGCAAGGCAAGGCACGGACTACACTGCACACCTCAGAGCAGCACCTCCTGCAACACCCTTTTCCTTGCCAGGTTCCATGCCAGTCCACCCTTTTCTAACTGACCTTCGAGAACTGAATTTCTTACAGGTCATCCTTGGCTCTCTTCTGGTGCTGACCAGATCTCACATCCCCAAATACTCTCTCTCCATCCCTCCGTCCCTCCGTCCCTCCATCCCTACCTCCCTTCCTTCCTCCCTCTCTCTCTCATACACACACAGCACAGAAATAAAACCAGAAGAATTTACCAGATAATAAATACGTTGCAAAGACTCTATACTCAAAAATGGTTTGGTTTAGCACTAGAGTAGATAGAATGACCAATGGAACCGAAGAAATTAAAAGCAGACTCATTTGAATATGGAAATTTAGTATTTAAGAAAAAGTAACATCTAAAACTGTGGGAAAGGGACTGCTCTCCAAAGGATCCTGCTTCAATCCCTAACACTCATATGGTGGTTCAAAGCTGCTGTAACTCCATTCTCAGGGGATCTAAAGCCTTCTTCCTGTTTCCTTGGGCACCAGGCACACTTGTGGTACACAGACATATATGCAGGTAAAATATCCATATACATAATAATGGGTAATAAAATAAATAAAACAGAATCTGTGTGAGAAAGGACTGACTTAAAAGAGCGGTTTATTTATTCATTTGTGTGTGTGTGTGTGCATGTGTGTGTGTGTGTTTTGTGTGCGTTCACACATGAGCGTACGAACGTAAGCCATAAGGGTACTATCCCTCTCTACTGATTCTTCTGAGACAAAGACTCTTGCTGAATGTGGAGTTTAGGTTTGCTCAACTATGCTAGAAGCCTGTAAACCCCAGAAATCATCCTATATCTTCTTCCAATGCTGAGGTTATGGGCAGGTACGAGATGCCTTGCTTGTTAGTTAGATGGTAACGGAGATTTGAACTCCATTCAATCATTCAATAGCAAGTATTCTAAACCATATAATCAATTTTCTAAACCAGGACTGCTCAATTTTTTTTTTCTTTCCTTTATTTTTGTTTTTATTTTGTTTTGGTTTTTTGAGACAGGGTTTCTCTGTGTAGTCCTGGTTGTCCCAGAACTCACTCTGTGGACCAGGCTTGCCTTGATCTCAAGAGATCCATCCACCTGCCTCTTCCTCCTCTTCTGGTATGCTGGGATTTCAGGCTTGTGCTACCGCTGCCCAGTTGCACTGATAAAACTTTTAATGAACAGTGTTATATTTAAAAAGGTAACTTTAAGTCTACACATCAGAAGAACCCCAAAACAAATCAGGGTTTAAGTATGAATAATGAAACAGGAAAAAAAAACACAGGTGAACTGCTCTGTTACCTGGGGATAGTGATTAACTTCACTGATTATAATTCAAAATCCAGAAGCAATTAAAAATAAATTTGCTTATGCAAAATTTTTAAAAACAGATCTGTGAGAAAATATCACAAGCAATATAAAAGACAAATGACAAACTGGGTAAAGTATTTAATATCATAAAACTAATAACTGGCATAAAGAATTTAAAATAAATAAAAAAACCTTTATTATAAATAACAGGACATATGACTAAGCATTTCACAGAAAGAGAACCACTATGTCTTTGTGATGGTCAATTTTATTATCACTTTAATGGGCTCTAGAATTAAGTGGTAAGTCTATGGGCATGCCTGCAAGGAATTATCTAGGTTAGGTTTAATGAGGTGGGAAGACCTGCCCACTGTAGGTAGCACCATTCCCTGGGCTGGGATTTTAGATAAAAAGAAGACAGTAAGCTGAACACCAGCATTCATGGCTCTCTGCTTCCTGACTGCCTCAGGCTCCTGTACCCTGGGACTGAAGTCAAAGTAAATCCTTCCTTCCTTAAGTTCCCTTGTCAGCTATTCTGTCACAGCAGTGAGACAAGTAACTAACACAGCCTCCTAAGAAGGTGGAAACATACTCAGCTTGCTCAAGATGAAAGAAGTGAAGTAAGACTACAACAGGATATGCTATTCTTACCTTCATCTACTCTGTGGCCACTGGCACATGGGTACTTGCGATGCAAAAGGGTATGCTACACAGCAGGGAATTTAAGGACATGTTGTCAACCTTTGTTTAACTTTGACCCAGTAACTGACTTCTAGGAATTGGTGCAAAGACATGCTGGCAACAATGTGAATAAGCTTGGAAAGCAAATTTCCTCCAGAGCTTCAAAAAGGGAACAAAGCCCCGCTCAGTCCCTGGTTTCAGATTGTGAGGTTCTCAGCTAAACACATCCGGACTCCTGACCCACAAAAACGGAAATAGCACGTGGGATAGGGTATGAGGTCACTGTGCTGTGGTCATTTGTTTCCAGCCTGTATTAGCACTGTCACTGCCCTGCACAGGGATGAGAAGAACTGGCGGTGTGCGACGTGGGGTCATCTAGCCTGGCTGCAGCATCAGGCAGGGCTAAGCTGCTGCGCCTGACTGTCCACTGCCATGGAGTAGAAAGAAAAGGAGAGCGGTCAAGGTGGACAGCCCCTGCATGCTGACCACAAGTGAGTTCAGAACGCACAATCATTGCGACTTTCAATAACCCGCAAATATTTCTAAGTATTATTGTGGGGGTTGTTTATTTCTATCTCCCTCCCCTCCCCCACTGTCTTTTATAGACACCTAGACTTCAAACTGGACAGTCTAGAAAAAGGAAAAGAAAAAAAAGAAAAAAGAAAACCTTAACAAAAAGGTAGTCATATTTGGTACAAATTTAAGTTTTCCTTTTATCTAAGTCTGTTTCTGCAGATAATTGAATCCAACTGTGATATTTGAATAGTTTAAGGAAAGTACATTCTATTTTACTTGCAAAGGATGGAAACCCTTGGCCTCTTCTGTAAGATAAGCAAAATGGAAGGGCTTGCAAGATACCCTGCTTATTTCTCTCCAAAAGGAATCCAAGCCCAGGCCTAGCACCATTCCAGTGCCCTGCAAGGAATGGCCCTTTGTTTAGTCAGCACCGCAGGGTGGCAGGCACAGCACCTAAAACAGAAGCCAAACCAGCCACATTCCTCAGCTCAGGACAGGAGGACGGCAAAACAACAGGAGCTAAAAGTGCATTCACTGGACAAGGGAAATAGCTTTTATCCTCTGTTACTGATCATGGCTTTATTTGGGCCTCAGATCATATGACTCTATTCTTTGGAATGAACACTTCAAATACATTATCAGATAAATTATGTTCCAGCACAGAAAAAAGCAGGTGTTATGAACACACACAGCCAGCAGTCCAGAGCCCACATCCTTTCCCTGAAAAAAAACAAAAACAAAACAAAAAGAACTCCAACAATGTAACTCATCTACCAGCACTCCTCATTAACTGTATCAGGGACATCATATGGTGCGCTGGCACTGGAGGCAGAAGACAGATCCTTCTCCATGATGTGCAGCGGAAGTCCTCTGGATTCTCTTCCCATTGTTCACTCATCACATTGCTATTACCCCAGCACTACTTCACGGGATTCTTAAATCCATACTTTCAATTACATATTTATTACTATGTGATGTATATTTTCTTTAGGTTGTCCAAAATTTAGTCCACTTGAGATCAGGTGGTTTTGTCAGGTTCTGTTGTCTCAGATTTGTCAAACCCATTCTCATTCTCAATATCTTTAGTGCTCAGCATGCAGAGAAGCTCAACACAGCTATGACTAAACAATATTCCTTCTCTGGATTTCTTCTGAATCAGACAGACTCATTCCCCTTCCTCCACGTCTTTAGATCCACATATAGCCCACCATCTGTCATGGCTGAATTGGAATCAGGGCACAGTCCTGGATCACCAGCTTAAACCATCACTGGAGGGAGGTGTGTACACCGCATAAATCAGGAGGAATAGTTGCTGCTAGGATATTAGTAAATGAACCCATGCATCTGTCCTTCCTGCTGGTGGGGTGAGTGTGGTGGAAGAATTTCTGACCTACCTCCAGTAGGACTTGCATTTCTATGCTTTATAAAAGTAGAAAAGAAGCCAGGTTCAACCCCCATCCCCAACACTAAAACCAAAAACAGCTAGAAATCCTAATAGAAAACAGAAGACACAAACAGACACCCTCAAGTTGCTTACAGAAAAAAATGATGATACAGAGGACACTATTCCTTCATTGGTGAACAAATATCTATTAAACATACGTTAAAAGCTGTCTTACTTGGGATTTTTTATTGCTGTGAAGAGACACCATGACCCTATCAACTCTTATAAAGAAAACATTAAATTGGGGTGGCTTACTTAAAGTTTCAGAGGTTCAGTCCATTACCATCATGGCAGGGAACATGATGGTGTGCTGGCAGATGTGGTGCTAGAGGAATAGCTCAGAGTTCTAGACCTCTCAACAGCAAGTTGACTGACTGTCACACTCAGGAAAGCTTAAGCAAGAGAGATCTCAAAGTCTGCCCCCACAGTGACACACTTCCTCCAACAAGACCACACCTGCTAATAGTGCCACTCAATTTGTGGGTCATTTCATCCAAATCACCACAAAAGTCAAGTACAGTCCCGATCCCTGAACAAGCAAGATGAAATGTCCTCTCAGAGCTGACACCCTAATGTGGAAACAGACAATAAATGCCTAGGGTAAAATATACAGTGTTGAGCCGGGCGGTGGTGGTGCACGCCTTCAATCCCAGCACTTGGGAGGCAGAGGCAGGTAGATCTCTGTGAGTTCAAGGCCAGCCTGGTTTACAGAGCTAGTTCCAGGACAGGCTCCAAAGCTGCAAGAGAAACCCTGTCTCAAAAACAAACAAACAAACAAACAATGTTTAATCATACAGTGTTAAATCGTATGCACTAAGGAGTTACAATATAAGAATAGGCATAAATATCGAGAAGAAGTAAAACAAGCCTATGACTCTAGCTACCTAGAAATCTCAAATCCAAGACCTGCTTGAGCTGTGGAACTTTGTGAGACCCAATTTCCAAAAACAAACAAAAAAATTATTTTGGAGCGTGGACTGGGAAGCTGGGCATTGTGACACAAGCTCAAGATCAGCCTGATCTACATACCAAATTCCAGGTCAGCCAGAGCTAACCAGTGAGTTCCTGTCTCCAAAATAAAACAATTACACTCATGCTTGTACACACGCAAAGGAGATGAGGCAAAGAATACGGCAATATAGCTCAGTGGAAATGCTCATGCCTAGCATGTGCAAGGCCCTGGGTCTAGTACTTCCTAAAATACCAAAACCTAAGTGAGAAAAAGAAATGAGAGGAGGACATGAGTACTCCCAAAGTCTGGGGAAGCTTTTAATTGTAGGTATAAGGGAGAAAGTAGGCAGACGGAAGAGTCCGGGCTGCACATGGCCAGCAGACTAAACCAGAGCGTGAGAGGAGAGAGTGGGGAGGGAGCAGAGAGCTGACAACCAAGAGAATGCATGGCCAAAGCGGCAGGTTCATATAGGAATGGGAGCTGAGGAAAGGGAAGGGAAGGGAAGCCCTTGGGCTGGGGACATTTAAGGTAGGGCGCAGTGAGTAGAGCTGAGAGGAGCCTCAGAAATGAATGAGACTTGAGACCTAACACATTGCTACCTATGCCCTTCTCACAACACACCTGCCAGAACCAAGAAAGCATGGCATCACTGGCTCTCACTGTACTTCTGTCCTTCCTTGTTTTGTCCGTGTCTCCAATTCGGACTACGCTGGTGTTATGGCTTCTCAGGCTTTGCTGTCCATGATCAGGCCTGAGGAATAACGGCTCGTTTTGTAGCATGATCCTTGACCTAGTTTCATTCTGCTGGGATAAAACACCCTGACCCAACTCAGAGGAGAAAGGTCACTTTAGCTCCTTATTCCAAGCTACAAAATATCACTGTGGGGAAGTCAAGGCAGAAAGCTGCTTGCTCAGTGTTAGGTCCTGACGACACCAGCGACAAAGGGCTAACTGAGGCGACTATGAACACATCAAAGCAGATGCTGGCCACCTCTTGGAACTTCTCACCCCACCCCTACCCTAAACTTCACCAGCATCCGCCCCCAGCCTTGCTTCCCTTCCCCTAGCTTCTCTGATTCCTATTTAATCCAGCATTTTGCCCACACACTCTCTTTGTTCCTCTCTTTGTCCATTCCCCCTCTCTCCTCTTCCTCTCCCCCTCTCTCTCCTCTCATGGCCTGATCTATTCTGCTGGCCATGCTCTGTCTGGACCCTTCCAGATGCCTCTGGCTTTTCTCTCCCTTATATCTACAAACAAGAAAAACAAAACCACCCTTCTCAGCTGTTCCTTGGGAATGGCTATGTCCTCACTTTCACCCTCTTAGCACCCAGCTAGCTTCCTCAGCTCTTGTTCAGACCAGGGCCCACAATCAAAGAATAGTGCTGCTGCCCACTTTCACCCTGGGTCTTCCCACAGCAATCAAGAAATCCCTCCATAGTCATGCCTGTTTGGCTCGGGGCTTCACCCCAGCTCCTGGCATAAGCTCCCTCCTCTGGGAGTTGCCTCAGTCCAAACTCTACCTCCAAGAAAGCCTGCCAAACAGGTAACCCCTCCTCAGGGAGGGTCAAGAAAGCCTACCCCAGGGAAGGTCAGGACCACCCCCACAGGCTATTTAAACTGCCCCCAGAGAATGAACACTTGGTCTCTGGATTACCTGTGGTCTCCCCTTCTCTCTCTTCCCCTCTCCATGTTTCCCCAGGGCCACCGAGGAGCACTCCATTAAACATGGACATCTTTAATTAGGTCTGATTTGGTCTCATTGGGATTATTTCTGTGGAGGAGAGGTTCGTCTAAGAGAAAATACTTAGCAATGCCCACGATCCAACCTGACCTGGACAATTCCTAATTGAGATTCTCTTCTTATCTGATCTTAGGTTGTGTCAAGTTGAGAAAACCAAGGGGCTGGAAAGGTTGTTCAGTGGTTAAGAACATTGCTGCTCTCCCAGAGGACCTAGATTCAACTTTTAGCACCCACATGGTGACTTACCACTATCTATAAATCCAGTCCCAGGAGAGCCAATGACCTCTCCTGGCCTTTGCAGGCACGAGGTATGCATGTGGCACCAGACATTCATCACGGAGACAAAGCACCATATACATAACTGTTTATTTTTTTGGAAACTACCCAGCCCTTTCTCTTCTGTGTCTGACCTTACCTCTGGTTTCTCTGGTGCTACCAATTTTGAGAAGGCACACCACAGAAGTCCTCATTCTCTTTTACAGGGGTACACCATACCTGCCCAGCAACACTGGTGATGCTACCACTGACCTCCGGGTATTCTTGATGCACAGAGCAGGCACCAAGTTTCCACAGTTGAGAGTCACTATTTAACCCTTTCTCAGATCTGTTCCATGGAGAGAGTCACTAAGTTAAAGCTCCACCTCCTGGAACAGACAGCGTCTCACAGACTACTGGTCTCCTCTTGGAAAGTTTTATCTTTTATCCTTCACTTATTTATTCAATCATTTATTTGAGTTTAGATTAATAAACATTATTTTATAGTTTGGATTATAATCCAATGTTATTGATATGATCTGGATATGGCTTAAGAGTGTCCCTGATAGATGTAATAATATGTGCCCTTTATTCCCAGAGTTTAGAAGTCAGGGAAGCAGAGACGGGAGGATCACAAGTCTGAGGTCATATAGCTAGGCTATATAGCAAATTTTCAGACTAGCCTGAGTTACATAACAAAACCTTGTCTCAAACCCCCTCTCCAAAAAAAAAAAATAATAAGAAAAGGGTTCCCCCAAAGCTGGTCCCCAGCAGCAATGCTCAGGGATGGTAAGATCTCCAAGATATAGGTGACTACTGTAACATGAAGGGCTATCCTAGGAAGGAGTCATACTGTTTTCTCAGAAACCTGGCTAGATGGTTTCTATAAAAACACAAGGTTGCCCCTCTCTTTTCTTTAACTTCCTGTCTTATCAAAGACCTCTCACAGATGCTCACACCCTCCATGAAGTCTTTACCAGAACAGAGCTGATGTCACAGCAATGCCTTGAACTTCCAAAACTACAAGCTAAAGTGTTTAGAGTTTTTAGGGTTGTTTTGGGTTTCTTGTTGTTGTTTTAGTTTGTTTGTTTTGATATATGACCTTGGTTAGCCCAGAAGGGCCTAAAATTAGCACTGTAGACCAAGGAAAGACAAGTTTAAATTCCTGGTACTCCTACCTTCTTCACCCATACAGTGCTAAGATTATAAATACGTACCACCATGCCTGGTTAAATTTATTTCCTTCTTAGAAATAAGGTTCTTTTTTAATTTTCCCTTTCATTACACTTTATGTTATGGAGAAGCTGTGTGCATGCTGCAGTGTGTGGGGTAACAGGACAACTTGTAGGAATCAGTTCTCTATATGATGTGGTCTTGGAAATCAAACCCAAGTCACCAGCTTGGTGGCAAGCTTCTTTACTCAGGGAGCCATATCTCCAGCCCAAATTTATTTTCTTTCCCCAGAGTTATGTATTTTGATACCGTAACAGAAAACTGACTAATCCAACTACCTGGTTATTTTGTTCCATAAATAAATTCAGTTTCTGCTACTAAAAGAGGCCTTCTGTAAGTGAAGACCTGAAGAAAATGAGGGAGCCAGGCACAGGGCTTGGAAAGGGGCGTGGTACATCTCAAGGTTGTGAGTTGGGTGTTCTAGAAGGCGAGAAAGCCAGGGTAATTAGAGGACGGGAGGAGGAAGGGTGAGCATTAACAGATTAAATTACAGAGGTGATGAGACACACCGCTGGGTGTGGTAGATAGGGAAGCAGCCTGTGAGAAGGAGCGTCAAAGGGTATTTTTAGGGACAGGAAGAGGTAGCAAAAGGACCACTGGCTACT
>NC_022020.1:23913244-23930447 GCF_000317375.1 Microtus ochrogaster
AGCCTTACTATAAATCTGGTAAGAGATGATGGTAGTTATACAGTGATGAAAAGCAGCCAAATTTAGGGTGTATTCTGAAGACAGTTTTCAGGATTTGTTGTCAGATAAATGTGGGATGTTAGAGAAAGAATAGAGAAGAGAATGGCTGGGAACATTTGATGTGAATAATTGAAAAAAATAGAGTGCTGCCGTTAATTTAAGTTACAGGAACTCACTTGCAGACACAATAAAGTTTAATCACTCACTGACGTAGAAACTGTCTGGTAGAAAGAGACCCGGAGTTCAGAGAAGTCACGCTTAAATATTTGCAGATAAATAAGCATACAGACACAGAGCTACGGGGCTAGGAGAGATCACAAGTCCAAGGATGGGCCTGGAAGCACCATAGCACAGGAAGAAATTAAGGCTTTAATCAAAAACAAAGTTGTAACTTTCTTCTCACTACATATCTACAATAGCCATGGATCCCATAACTCTGAAGTTTCAATATGCAACCCTATAACCTTTCCATGGTCCCTTATAACTCTACCCTCACTCTCTGTGCTTGAACTGCCATACGGATGAGAGTCGTTATTAAACAATCATTATTACCACCCCCCACGTGGAAACCCTCTCCACTCCACTTCATCAAATTCCAGCTATTTTTAGGCCACAACTATTATCCTATCTTCTCTCTGAAATTTATCTTACTCCAGTGGATGATCTTCTCCTACACAACCTACAGTGACTACCAGCTCTCTAGCATCCTGCATCTATATGTCACTTACTACCCTATGTGGCTAGAAAACTTGACCTAAAACTATGGCTTCTCTTAAGAACAGCTTTGAGAGGAGAAAGAATGGTGAAAGGGAAGAAAAGACGGAAAGGGGGGAGGGGAGAAAGAGAGAAGGGTCAGCACAGCTGGAGCTCAATATATTAAAGGTATAATACCCCTTAGTGATAGCACAGGGGAGGGGGTGGGAGGCAGTAACTGGCCTGAGCGACGTAGTTAGACACTGTCTCAAAAAGAGCAACATCCGGGGATGTGTTTTAATGATACAGCATTTGCCTAAATATAAAAAGACCTAGGTTAGATTCCCAGCATGGAGGACAGAAAGAGTGTGAGAAAAAGATAAGGAAGAGGAGGAGAAAGAGGAAGACAGCCTGGTCTGTGCCACCATGCTCCCTCCCTTCAACAACAGCCTCAGTAAGTGCGCATAGATGAGCAGGCTTTATGCCAACTCTGTTACCCAGACATAGAAAGTGTTTTGTGGCAGAGGCCTGCTCGTGTCTCTTCTCTGTCTGGGACTCGATAAACGTTTACAGTCAAACAGGTTGATGACAATGTCTCTGTCCCTCTGTACAATCTTGGTACAAGAAAGTAAAGACATGTTCTGCACTTGCTGCTCTGTCTCATTGGAAGCTAGCTATTTCCTGGTCAAAGAAGGAAAATTCAGGGACCAAACAGAGATTATATCCCAGGGAACCTGATACATAACGCAAAACAACTAATGCTCAAATCTCTGTGTAAGTGAGATACATACACAGCCCAGAAAAGAGGTGTGACAGTATGAATGAAATTGGCCCCCATAAGCTCATAGGGAGTGGCACTGTTAGGAATTGTGGCTTTCTTGGAATGGTTATGGACTTGTTAGAAGAAGTGTGTCACTGTGGGTACAGACTTTGAGGTTTCCTATGCTCAGAATACTACCCAGCATCTCAGTCGACTTCCTGTAACAAGATGTAAGACTCTCAGCTACTTCTCCAGCACCATGTCTGCCTAAATGACACCATGCTCTCTGCCATGAAGATAACAGGCTGAATCTCTGAATCTATAGGCAAGCCACCCCAATTAAATGTTTTTCCTTTATAAGACTTGCTGTGGTCATGGTGTCTCTTCACAGCAATCAAAACCCTAACTAAAGCCGGGCGGTGGTGGCGCACGCCTTTAATCCCAGCACTCGGGAGGCAGAGGCAGGCGGATCTCTGTGAGTTTGAGACCAGCCTGGTCTACAAGAGCTAGTTCCAGGACAGGCTCCAAAACCACAGAGAAACCCTGTCTCGAAAAACCAAAAAAAAAAAAAAAAAACCCTAACTAAGACAGAAGTTGCTATCAGGGACTGGGGTATTGCTGTGATAGGCCTGACCATGTTTTTGTTTGGCATAATATGGACTTTGGTGCTTCGAGTTAGGAAAGCAGTAGAATGCTGAAAGCACTGCTTGATGGGTCAGACTAGTAGGAGCATGGAAGGCAGTGGTGCTGAGTGTGATTTGATGAACTGTAGTACAATTAATAAAAATCCAGAGACAGAAACAGGAGTTCAACCTGGGGGTCAGAAAAGCAAAACAGCCAGCCACTTGCTTAGTTCTACCTCAGTCTTAAAAGGTGATTGATCCTGCCTCCAGGAATCTCAGAATGAGACTGTATGTGAGAGCTGTCTCCTCCTGTTTTATATTCCCCTCTAGGACTGGGATTAAAGGTGTGCACCACTACTGCCTGATCTGTATGGCTGACCAATGTGGTTGTTTTACTCTCTGATCTTCAGGCAAGCTTTATTTATTAAAATACAAATGAAATATTGCTATAATGAACTGTGGGGATTAGGAGGTTTCAGAATAGAAGCATGTTAGTATGTGGTCTAGAGATTGTTCTTGAGACATTTTGGTGAACAAAATGGCTGCTTTTTGCCTTTGTCTGAAGAGTCTGCCTGGGACTAAAGTGAAGAGTTTTGGATTATTACTTCTATTGGCAGAGGAAACCTCAACACCCTAGCATACAGACTTTCTTATGTGGTTATTAGTGTTAACTCTGATGATTTACAATGAAAAGGAGCAAGATGAGCAAGAAAAAATATCTGAGGAGAAAAAGAGCACCAGGAAGTGGAATAGAGCTAAATTCTGTATTCAAAGAGCTAAACAGATTAAGAAATGAAATAAAGGGAGTGGTGACTACCCAGCTAAATTTCCCTCTTGTAAGAAGGAACTAAAGAAAAGCTTGGAGCCAGGTGTGGTGGGCCACACCTTTAATCCCAGCACTGGGAAAGCAGGGGCTGGCAGATTTCTGAGTTTGAGGCCAGCCTGGTCTACAGAGCAAGTTCCAGAAAAGGCAAGCTTAGGCCGTGAAAGACAGAAAGCTGGTGAAGATGTACTGGAATGAGGGGACCGTGTTTTCCAGTCCCAGCCAGCAGCAGAACTTGGTAGCTTCAGTCACATTGTTCTGGCTTAAGAGTTAAGGATAAATGAAGAGGTTATGGAATCTGCTCCTGAGAGAGACTAAGGAAAGCCAGTGAGACCAGGCATGTGTCAGGGGTTTCCCTGAATGGAGGGCTAGACTAGGCCATTGCGAAAAGCGGTGAAGTCGAAGCCTTGGGTAATCCAAGATTTTAGAGATGCCAGAGCCATGGGATACCTGCCAAGGAGAGCTGCTAACAGGAGTGGAGCAGCCCAAGAGAAGTGAGTTACAGTCAACACAGCTGAAGGAGCGGGAAACGTAGAGAGCGAGACACAAGGATTTGTTTGAAGTTTGCCCGGCTGGTTTTTGATCTTGCTTTTGTCCAGCATTTCTTCACTATGCTCCCTTCCCTACATTTTAGAATGGTAATGTATATCATGTGCCATTATATGTTGGAAGTATGTGATCTGTCTTTTGATTTTTACAGGTGATTATAGTTAAGAAATTTCATGAATCTCAGAAGAGATTCTCATGAATCTTGAACTTTAAAACATTGTTGAGACTATGATAAATAAGACTATGGTAGCTTATTATTTTTTTTTTTTTTTTTGGTTTTTCGAGACAGGGTTTCTCTGTGGCTTTGAAGCCTGTCCTGGAACTAGCTCTTGTAGACCAGGCTGGTCTCGAACTCACAGAGATCCGCCTGCCTCTGCCTCCCGAGTGCTGGGATTAAAGGCGTGCCCCACCATCGCCCAGCTATGGTAGCTTTTGAAGTTGGACTAAACGCATTTTATCAATATCATTTTGCATTATGATACTGTTATAAGCTTATAGGAGCCAGGAAAAGGAATATAGAAGATTGAATGTAATTGGCCCCCATAATCTCACAGGGAATGGCACTATTAGGAGGTATGGCCTTGTTGGAGGAAGTGTGTCACTGTAAGGGTAGACTTTGAGATTTCCTGTGCTCAGAATATCACGCAGTGTCTCAGTCAACTTCCTGTTTCCTGCACGATATAGGACTCTCAACTCCTTCTCCAGCTCCACATCTTCCTGCATGCCGCCATGCTTCCCACCATGATGATAACTGAATCTGTAGGCAAGCCACCCCAACTAAATGTTTTTCCTTTATAAGAATAGCTATGGCTATTAAATGACTATGGCAATAAAAACCCTAACTAAGACAAGATATGCTGAGATACTAGGCAAAATAAACAAATAAGTAAATAAATTAGAGATACAAGTGCTTCTACTTTGGTGTATCCTTTCTAAGAACTTAGAGAATATATAAAAACAGACACAAGAATGTTCACTGAAGATTTTACAAGGTGAAAAGTCGGAAGCTCCCTACCATGCAAAATCAATAATCAATTCAGCATATTTTATACTGAATTAAATGTCATGTTCAATACAACACCCAGGAAATCTTCAGCACACACTTAATCATGTACCAGAGGCTTTAACCTTCAAAATTCTCTGTCTCAGAAAAGGAGAGATGGTTTAATGGATAGATAACACCTGCTGCTATTGCAGAGGTCTGGAGCTTGGTTCTCAAGAACCCATGTCATGTGGTTTACAGCCACTTGTAACTCCAGTTCCAGAGGAGCTGACACCCTCTTCTGGGCTCCTCAGACACACACGGAAGGAAGAAGGAAGGAAGGAAGGAAGGAATGAAGGAAGGAAGGAAGGAAGGAAGGAAGGAAGGAAGGAAGGAAGGGAGAAAAAAATCTTTCAAAAGTATCTCTCTTGCTGGGTGTTGGTGGCACACACCTTTAATCCCAGCAGCACTTGGGAGGCAGAGGCAGGCGGATCTCTGTGAGTTTGAGGCCAGCCAGGCCAGCCAGGATACATAAAGAAACCCTGTCTCAAAAGAAACAAACAAAAAGTCTCAAGCTGGGCAGTGGTGGTTCATGCCTTTAATTCCAGCATTCGGGAGGCAGAGGCAGACAGATCTCTGTGAGTTCAAGGCCAGCCTGATCTACAAGAGTTAGTTCCAGGACAGGCTCCAAAGCTACAGATAAACCCTGTCTCAAAAAAAAAATGAACAAACAAAAAGTCTCTCTCATTTTATTACATTTATTTATTTGGAGGGGAGAGGCCTGCTAGTCCATGGCCTGGGTGTAGAGAATAGAAGACAATTTGCAGGAGTTGATTCTCTCCTTATATCATGTGGGTCCTAGGAAATGAACCTTCTTACCAGTCCTTGTTTTGCTTTTTGAGATAGACTCTCCTGTAGCCTAGGCTGGCCTGGAACTTACCATGTAGCTGAGGACAATCCTGAACTTCCAATCCTCCTTAGTGCTGAGATTACAGGAATACAGCACCATACTTTTACGTAGTGCTAAGGATTAAAACCAGGGTGCCCCCAGTCCCATCCCTACCCCAGGCTCAACCCCAGCCCCTGATCCAGCCCCATGCCCAGTCCCAGACCCAGACCACTGCTTTTTTACTGTTTTTTTTTTTTTGTTCTTGTTGTTCTTGTTCTTTGAGATAGGGCCTTGCTTTGTAGCCCAGGATGGCCAGAAGCTTACTATGTAGCTAGCCAAGGCTAGTCTTTAGCTCATGAATGATCCTCTGGCAGTCTCCCAAGTGCTAAGATTACAGATGGATGCCACCAAGCTTGGCTTACAACACTCTACATCTATAAAAGGAAAGCAGCAACAATTTTAAGTTCAGTATGAGGCCACTTTGGTCAGCACACTGGAAGGAAGAATAGGGCCATGGTGCTAATTTTACAGTTGTATAGCAGGATTTGGGCAGTTCTGCTATTGTTTTATTACTGTTTCCCTTTGTTTTTCTGTTTTCTAAGTTTTCTGCCTTAAATACTTACTACTTTTTCCTCACTGGGGGTGGGAGAGAGAGTAATTTTAAGAAACAAACATGTAAGAGCCAAGTTCTCAACTCTCTAGGTATTCAACTGCCACGGGGCTCCCACTTCCATATAAAACGCAAGCCTCTTAAGATCCAGAACCTCCCACCACTTACAGCCACAGGGCCAGCACAGGAAGGACCAGAGCTTCTGAAGGGCATGACCCTCAGACCCTGCACCCAGCTAAGCATGCACCTAGTGGTTAACACACAGGGATGGGAAGAAGGGCCACAAACAGAGAAAGCAGGCGTCACTGGTACAACACCAGTGCCACATTCAATGCTCCTCTGACTGCTAACCTAGGCTGAGCCCTTCCTTTTCTGTCTCTCGGGCATTACCCAGACCTGCTAGGAGTTGAGATTAATGCTGAACTGACTGCACTGCAGCATCCATCCTTTCTCCCTCTTCTTAAAAGGCAACCTTGCCTTTCAGCTAGTCCAATGCACTGCACTGAGCCAGCGTGCCAGTCTGCAGAGAATCATTGAGAGAATGAATTTGAATAATAAAAACCAAAGCAAGGCAATACCTTGGAGAGAGCCTCGGTATAGTACCTACAATTTAGAACCTCATTTTGCTGCCTAATGTGGCCGTTGCAGACATTAGCCTAATTCTTGCTAGGAGAGTCCAGCAACACAGCAGTACTAAACATGGGCACAGAGGGCTCTGCTCAGCTCAAGACAGAGTGTGAGAAATGAAATTAGACACACTTCATTCCTGGTGCAGACGAAAGCAAACCCTCACTTTTATCCCCCAAGTCACTGCCAACCATGTTTAGAATGAAAAACACAGCGATTCGTATGGGAGTTAGCATAGGTATTAAGTCAGGGTCACAGAAGACTCTCCCATGACACTTATGAGTGTCTGCAAAGTTAATTTCAAATGACATTCAGTAACTGCATCCCTACAATAGATAGTGTTATTGCCAAGACAGATTTGCTGCAGGTCTAGGAAGGCTCCAGAACCTGCTAGCAAGTCAGTTACCTGGGGCCAGAAATGGGAAGAAATCCTACAGAAGCCAGTGCGGAGGAGAAAAATTCAGCTTGAGACCTCCACTGTGCTGACCCAACCACAGGCACGGGGTTTACACAGGAGCTTGCCGGTGGCTCAACTGAGAAAGAAAATACCATGCCTGGTCCGGCGGCAAAAAAAACTGACATAGGGAGAACCCAGTATGACCAGCAACTCTAGACCAACACCAGAAGTCCTCAGTGACCTTGACATGTCAACATTCCCAGGAAGGAGGACACTGTAGTCAGACCCTGGGAGCGGTTGGTGGTAGGACTGTCAACTTGTTCGAACAAGTTCCCAAAGGGGCCAAAGCATTCGCTCTACCTCCACTGCATTTAACAGGTGACAAGCACTCAAGGAAAATATCTCCAGCTGTCAACTTGACTTTATCAATGGAGTCTCTGAAACAGTGTCCGGCTGCAACTGTCCATCCTTGAAGAGAAGAAAACACTGCTTGGGAGGGGAACAAAAGAAAAAAGCTGGATCCCCAGACTCCATCCAAGAGGCATGTGCAAAAAAGGGAGCGACACAGGGATGAAAGGCAGGACTTGCTCCTCATATACGCGGCACGCTTGCATGGCAGGAGTCCTCACTGTGTGGGCGAGGATCAAGTCATGTTATGAAATTTCATTTTTCTAAACAGCATGTGAAAATTTCTCCATTTTAGGAAGAGAAGGTGGGGAGGAGACGGTGCTATGCCAACAGGGCGGTGGTCTACAAGGGAAGTACAATTAAATCCTAACGTTAGAGGAACGTCCCCAGAAGACGGAATCCGCTCTGGAAGAAGCTATCTATTTAGGTGGGGGTAGGGCAGCTGTGGTTTTGGATGGAGGAAAAATACCACTGCTGTGAAACTGTATCATTACAGTGTTGATAATTTCCCTGTAAGAAGCAAATTTTCCCATAACTATAAATCAATCCCTCACTGCAATTTTAGAAATCTACCCCCCCCCACCAAAAAAAATCAGCTATTACCAGAAACTCTAAATGTTCCGCACTAGAAGTATAATTAGGGGAGATTCTGAGCGGTGCCCTGAGGCAGGCCATACAAGAACAGGAGTTATATACACTTAGGAAGCTCATTTAGAGAATGGCTGTTCATAATGCATGCAGGCCCTGGAGTATGGACTCTCCCTCCTGACAGCTTGCTCTGAGGCAGGCTGCAAGCCGCAACACTAGCAGATGGCTGCCCCAATGGCAATTGTGCATGCTCCAATGGCCACCTCTTCCTGTCCACCCTTCAGCTCAGGCTTTGCTCCCACAAGGGGCAGGGAGTTCTAGCAGACATTAACACTAAAGAATAGGGCCTTTCCCTGGGGAAAGTAAACATTCCCGTCAGAAGGCAGAAGCCAGCAGAGGCAATTTCTCTCTGTGCTGGGAAAAGGAGCTGCAAGCATAAAGTTGCTCATTCAAAAGAGACAGATGATCTCTGCGAGCCAAGCAGTGCCAAACCGTCTGTAAAAGGTTCGCACATCCATCAGCACAAGTGGCTGTGGGCGGAGGGGGAGGCAACAGCAAAGACAACTAACCCAGGGCTCTGCCCTAGAAGCCCAGGAGAGGGGTCAGTCTCCTGTCTAGTGGGCTCTGGCCTGAGCAAAGTACAAGAGGCTGATTTTCAGTGGATTCTCTCTCTCCTACCACAGGCATTTTCAATCTCCCAGTCCCCACCCCAAACTTGTTCATCTTAAACCTCTGAACTCACAGTTTGAGAAGGAAGGAAACTACTATTCAATCCTGAGCCAGACTTCTCCTTCTCACCATCATTCCCTGTCTTCTTTAGTGACATGAAATCACAGTTCAGTAGCCTTTTGCATAAATAACCTGTACAGAAATAGAGTTATGAACTCCCCCATGATACAATACATAATTCAGAGCCGGCCATTTGTCATACTATTGAGTAACCTGCCTGCATCCCAAGGGTCTAACAATAAAATATGTAAATCAATAGCAGAAAGCAGAACACCTCAGTTACTCAGCTAAAACACAAACAACATTTTTTAGCATTGATTTTTTTTTAACTTACAAAATATGAGCTGCTGTTGGTAAATATTTGTAAGGGAGTTACGGGCTAGAACAGAAATATATTTCCCATACCCCCTGACAGCTAACTTCAAAGCAAAAACAAAAAGCAAAAAACTCACATTCTCCCAATGGTAATAACGGCTTTCTTCAACACACCCTGCTATTAGTGTGAGAGATGGCCACATCAGTCTTAAGAAGAGCACTTGTACCTTTTGCTCGCAAGAAAAGCAAGCAAAATACCTGCTTTGTACAAAAGCAAGACACTTAAAACAGGAAAGAAAATAATAAATTATTGTAAAGCTGGGTTTGAACTTATCTTTCTTTCTTCTGGATGATCAAACAGTGAGCGTGGGGGTAGAAACTGTAATCTGGAAACATATTGCCATAGTGACTGGTGCTTAGATAGAAGGATAAAACAGGCAGAATTTAAATATATTTCAAGGAACTGAGACAAGTGCCCGGATCACTCTGATGCTAATGAGTGCCCCGCTACAGGATCAGACTGAGATGTCTACACTGATATCTGACCAATCACCTGTCCAGGGCAGCCATCTCCTAAGGATACAGGAGGTGGACAGGCACAAAAGAGGCTGGTAACGGCCCTTTACTATGAGCCCTCACTCTGCCATGGGGATGAAATGGAATCTGGTGTCATTTGCTATACAAGTGACAGGGCTATGTTCTGGTCAGTTTCTTTACCAAATAGGTCTCCTGGACATGTATTTACTGTACTTTAACTTTTTATTCTGAAGTAATTTTAGACTTTCAGGAAAAAAAGGTACAGTTATCACATTCCTTTCACCTGATTCCTGAAAGTAATAGCTTATACAACTATAAATCAATTACCAAAACTAAGAAATTAACATTGATAAAGCAGTAGCAATTGAACTATATTATTGATTTGCATTTCATCAACTGCCCACTTTTTTCTGCCCAGAATCTAACCTATGACCCTGTATCTGATTGTCTTATATTCTTAGTGTCCTCCAGCCTGTGACCATCCTCCATGTCTGCCATTTTTAAAATCTGTTCGTGTGTGTATATGTCTGTGTGCAGGTACACATGCCTATACATGCACATTGATCATAAGAGGGCACTGAATCCCTCAGAGCTGGAGTTACATACATTTGTGGGATGCCTGGCTTGTCACATGAGTCATGGGATCCAAATTCTAGTCCTCATGATTGATTGCTCAGCAAGTACTCTTAACTGCGGAGAGATCTCTTCAGCCCCAGGTTTGCTATTCTTCCTTTTGTTGTTACTGGGTTTTTTTTTGGGGGGGGGGGTGTTGAGAAAGGGTTTCTCTGTAGCTTTGGAGCCTGTCCTGGAACTAGCTCTTGTAGATCAGGCTGGCCTCGAACTCACAGAGATCCGCCTGCCTCTGCCTCCCGAGTGCTGGGACTAAAGGTGTGCGCCATCACTGCCCGGCTGTTGTTATTGTTTTAGGGTGTGCTGGGATTAAAGGCGTGCGCCACCACACCTTCCGCACATTTGCTATTCTTGACCTATACACTTCTGTGGCTGTCACTCTTGAAGTGGCTTGGACACACTTGAAGAGTACCGGTGAGCTGTTTTCAAATTATCCCTACTCCATTTTTGGAATCTGTTACTATTACCTTTAGTGTTGGACCAGACAAGTGCTCTACAAGCTACCCCCCTCCAGCCCTTGCTCAATTTTGATTTCTCTAGTAATACAACAGAAACAAGAGCATTATTGTGAAAATATTATAAAGTATTTGCTATAGTGCCATATTAATATTACTTTCTCAATAAATTTTAACTGTTTCTTTTACTATATCTATTTTAGGATATAAAATGGGCATCTTTCCTTTTAAAAGATTTACTTATTTTTCTGTGTATGTGTGTGTGCCTACATGAGTTTGTGTGTACTATGTACATGCACGTACCTGCAAAAGCAGGAAGACGGTATAGGATCTCCTGGAACTGGAGTTGTAGGCAGTTGGGCACTGCCTGATATGGGTGCTGGAAACTGAACTTGGGTTTTCTGCAGGAGCAGTAAGTGCTCTTAACAGCTGAGCAGTTTCTTCTCCACCACCAATTTCTTTTTTAATGAGAACATATTTCATTAAATATTTCATTAAATTTTAGTGGAATTAAGTAAGCTGCCCAAGGCTACACAGCTATAAAAGACATAGGTCAAAGTATGAACCTCAGCAGGCTGTGGCATTCAAGGCACCACAACAACAACCAAATGCCAAAATACATCCCAAGCTCTGTTCTCTGGCCACTCCTTCCCTAAAGAGCTTGAAGAATTGAAACGAGGGGGGGGGGGCATTAATTTTTCTTTTCCATGGGAGATAAACATTTTAGTTTTGTCTTCACAACCAGATGACTTCTTTCTCTTAATAAGAAGCAGATTGCTAGACTTGGACAAAGAGGCTAAGATAGCCTCTCTGAGACCTCCCTCTGGACCGGGCCAAGGCAGAGGGGATACATGGTAATGGTCATAAAGCCATGCATAAGTCAAGAGAACTCTAATAAGGCCTTTGCAATACATGGAGCTGTGAAGTCACGGGATGAAACAGACTGGAGAGATGATGCAGCACTTACAAGCACTTGCTGCTCTTAAAGGGAAACGAGGTTCCATTCCCAGTGCCCACACTGGGAAGCTCATAGCCTACTGAACTTGTGTCTGGAGATCTGGCCTCCCCAGGTACTTTGCGTGTACATGGTACACATACAGACAGCCAGGCACACACTCATACACATGAAATTTAAAAAAACAAAAAACTCTAGGATTCCTGTTTTCCCATGTCATGCCTAGAAATATCCAATGGTGGGCAGTCCAGGCCAGTACCCCTTCTTCAGTCTGAGGTTCTTTAAAGCTGGGCATGTGTCATTTATACAGCACATGAGGTTTTCATCAAGGACCTGGCCATGGGAGACTAGGAAATACTGCAACTACAGTTCAAGATTTGTTTTTAATGCAATGACTTTAGATCACTCAGTTCCACAGACTGGATTTTCCCCAAATCCCCTCTCTGGCAATGCTAATGTGTTTTCCCTCTCATTCTGATGATCAATGAAATGTATGACTGGAAGGGCTGGCTTGGAAGCCATTTCTTTGATGCTAACAGAATTAAGAAAATATTCCCTCAGCTACATACATCCCAACTATCCATCCCTGCCACCTGCCACTCAGCTACAGGTAGAAGCCACTACAGTGCGGCAGGAGAGGAGGCAACAGTGGCAGGGGATGCTGGAGAAAGGGGGACAAGCCGAGAGCATGAAAACCAGAGAGGAGCTGGGGAGATGGCTCACCCGACAAAGGGCTTGTTACACAAGCATGAGGCCTGAGTTCAGGCTCCTGCCCCCATAAAAGCAATGAATGATGACGTCTACAGAGTAGCAGAGACAAGCAGATCCCTAAAGCTCACTGGCAGCCAGCCTCGCCAAATTAGTGAGCTCCACATTCAGTGAGAAACCCCGTCTCAAGAACAAGATCGAGTGATAGAGCAGGACACCTGACACCCTCTTTTGGCCTCCATACAGGTACAGGCAAGCATGGACACCACACACACTCACATCCACACAATCCCCACACCTGTGCAGACACACACACAGTACACACACAAACAAGAAACACAGAGGAGGGCTGGAGAGATGGCTCAGCAGTTAAGGGCATTGCCTGCTCTTCCAAAGGTCCTGAGTTCAATTCCCAGCAACCACATGGTGGCTCACAACCATCTGTAATGAGACCTGGTGCCTTCTTCTGGCATACACACAGACAGAATATCGTATACACAATAAATAAATAAATAAATAAATAAATAAATAAATAAATAAATAAATAAATAAATAAATAAATAAATAAATAAATAAATAAATATTTTTTTAAAAAAAAGAGACACAGAGGAGAGACAGGAGTATTTTGCCAGTCACTCTAAAACCAAGACAGTAACTGACTCGCTTAATCGCAGTCAGAAAGTTTTTAAGTAGGTGGAAAAAGTCCTAGATTTGAAGGCAAACAACAGCCCTCTAACCACCCTGCAGAGAGAGCTACCAACTCCACTGTCTTTGGGGTCATCTGGCTCTAACCCAAAGATCTAAACTAGCAAACCAAGCACAGCTTGAAGAACGTTGCATCTGCCTGAGTACCCGCTCCCCTCTTCCTATCAACAGCCTCCAGATGCCGCATTATTCTGTTCCCATGTGGTCTTCAAAGGGTGGTGTTTTCAGGTTATCTTTCCGCAGGTCTTTTGTCTGTTTTGTTGTTTACTTGCTTGCTGTTTTGAGAGAGGGTCTCCTATGGCCCAGGCTGGTCTTGAGCTCCAACTCACTATATATAGGCAAGAATGACTCTACCTACTGGCCAGGTTTCAGGTATACACAAACCACCATACTCAGCAGATGACTCTGCTTTAAGCAAGGTGCACAAAGAACGCAAGGAAGGCTTTAAGAAAAATCAAGAAATAAAAAGAAAAAAGTTTTCTTCTCTATCCAATTCTAAACTAAAATTCCTGTATCTTATTAATTCTCAATTATTCTTAGCCATGAGAAACATAATAGACAACCTCTGCTCCTCTGCCTAAAAGTCAGAGTTGGCAAACCCAGGAAATGCTAAGGAGAGGTTAAGCAAAGGATGTTCTCGAAACATCTAGGCTGTTGCTAGGATGAGGCCCAGGAGATTTCTCCTTTCCATGCTCCTGGGGTGGGAGGACTTTTACAAATATACTCCATTACTATTCCATAAACACTCACCTCTGCCCTGATAAACTAATTATGGGCACAGGAATCCAATTTTAAATTTTTTAATCCAAAGAAATAGTTCTCATCTTCTAAACAACATCATTATATACACTATATACATACTTTTCTGGGAACTGAAAAATATTAAATAAAGTTCAATTTTGGTTTGTCCAAATTAACAAAGTATGGAAAATAAGGGAATATCAGCAGTTTGTGAATTATAAGCAATAACAGTGAAACCTTAACATGAGCAAAAACAGTCAGCTGGACCACAGCACAAGCACCAGCAGCCTGCAGGGCCCCTGCACAGTGTCCTGCTTCCGGTACTGCCACTCTTCCTAGGCATGCTGGACAAGCAGAGGCTCACGGGGTGCAAACGTCACTCTGCCAAGCCACTGTCAAGTTCTCAAAGCATCCCACAGACTTTCCCTGTCTTCATAAGAGGGACGGTCAGAACTAGTTCACAGGGAGAGCCTTACAGCACTCCAGTCTACCCGAGACCTTCCTCACAAGGCCCACAGCTGATGCAGACACAGCGTCCTCAGCAAGCTGTGGACAACGGAGCAGAGACCTGCCGCCTACTCCTCCGCTCCCAGCTGCCCCACTCTTCAGCATCCACTGTCCAGAGCTCGCTGGTGAAAACCTCACCAGACTCTCACATTCAAGGTGTCTACTAGGCTCTTCCTGCACTTGGAGATACTGAGCTCTGACCTCCTGGCTCCCATGTTCTCACATTACTTCCTGCTGACTCCATTTTTTCTAGCATACAATCAAGCCCCTCTTTTCCATTATCCGAGGCAGGACCCGCCCTCAGTTTGGCTCGTATAAAAGGAAGCTTCCTCAACTTCTTTCAAGTTTTCTCACCTTTCCATGTTTCCTTTCCACCCCTCCCCCTAATTTCTAAAGTTCATCCTAATCAAGAGATCGTGACTTTTTCATTTGGTACCAAAATCACTTTGTCCTATCAGAGACTTCCTGGATCTGTTTGTTTTGTCTCGAGACAAGAGACTCTCTACATATCCCTAACTGTCCTGGAACTCACTCTGAAGACCAGGCTAGCCTCACACTCAGAGATCTGCCTGCCTCTGCCTCCTGAATGCTCAGATTGAAGGTGTGCTCCACTACACCTGGCTTTCAGCCCGGATTTTAAATCCATCTGTGTTGCTTCTTTTCCAAGACATACAAAATGTCTCTTCAGGAAGCCTCAGTGACTCTATCTTTGGGAAGTCTTTCCTTCAAGTCCTGCTATGTTGTCCCAGAATCATATCCCCATCTTCCCCACCATAGCTCACACAGGCAGGCCTAGGCTATGCCTTCACAGACTTCCTGACATCAAGAACTACACGTGAAAGGCTGTAGGAGTTCAACTAATCAAACATGAAACAAAACAGTAATTTTTTTGACATGGCTCTCTTTGAGACTGCACTTCAGGTTTCAAACTTGCTCTCAAACCCGGGCATCTATATCATTTTCTTGTCTGCTACCACCACCCCTGGCTGGGCTCAATGACAGATTCATGGTACACAGACTTTTGCACTTTTGAAATCGACCAGCTATTGGTTCTCCTCACTTCTTGTCTCTTACAGGGTCCTATCTATAACAAAATGGACACTGCCTAACACTATCATGTCATTATTTTCCAACATACCTTGCCTTTCTAGCCAATAGAAAGCAAGTAAGTATGCGCTCACATTCAGGTTTATGGGATTTCCCCTCCACTCTTGCTTCCTCCCTTGCCCTCTCTCCTCATCACTAAGTTACAGATCAATTCCTACATGTGTTCTACAAAAACAAAACATGCAACAAGTTCTAGAAAAGGGCCTCTCGCTCTAGCTCTAGGCCAGTCCTTGAGAGCTGTTCTAAGCACTTCTTAGTCCCCTTGGAGATAGCTCAGCAATCTCACCAGCAGGGTGGCTAATACTAGAAAAAGGAGGGCAGGTGGAGCTACACAGATTTTCTGAACTGAAGCAGAGCCCTTGGCATGAAGGCTAACACTGGTACTGACAGCTCATTCTCCATCATCCCTGTTCAGTCTAAGTTTTTCATCTCAGCCATTTTGGGAGTTGACCTTTGAAAGGTGAGACTGTGCTACTCCAATAAGTACTCTTGATTAAACCTTGGAGAGAACAGGTGGATGGAATCAGAGGCAGTGGGGAGAAGAGACATAAGGTAAGCATTAAGCATACAAATACTTGTTTAAAAAAAAAAGAGGCTGGCCAGCAGCTGCTCTCTGTCACACTCAAGCCCACACAGACTGCACCCTGGACCCTGTCCTGTCCTGTCCAGGCAATGAATCCAATCCTAGGCAGATATGTCCCAGCGGCGGCGCAGAGCTCAGCCAACACTACAAAGCCCTCAGCCTTGGCAGTGCCTGCAATGGAGGGGGCAAGTCTTGTTGTCTGGGCTTCGCCTGCTCAGTGTGGCCGTGGGGCTCAGATCTGCTTGCTGAGAGGCAGCATAGCTATCCAGGCAGGCTAGGAATGAAGAAATCTTCATGTCCTTACAGAGTCTTCTGGGACCTTCGTATGTGTGACCCTACCACTCTTCTCTGCCAGGCAGTCACTTGTCAGCCTACAGAAGCCTGGCATCCTGATAGTCCTGACAAACCAGGGCAGCTCTGTTCACGCCCCTGGCCCAGGCCCAAACCCAGCACCCCCACTTGCCATGGCTGCTGGGACATCCATGAGGGCTCAGAATTCCTCATCTCTGAGCTTTCTGGTCACTGGATTCAGTTTAGCAGGGACTCAAATGTCTGGGTATTGATAAAACTGAAACATTGTTTTGTTATGTTTTTATCCCCACCCCCTGAAACATTGTTTTATGTTGTTCTGCTGTATTGAGAAGCTGGTTCTGAAGCTGGAAAGTTTCTGTCCTATGTCAGGTAGCCACCTGACTTTGTGACAGCTGGGGAAGAGGGGGATGACCAAGGAAGGCAGAGCAGCTAAAAATCTAGACTTCTGGTTTCATTTAACTGCCTACAATGTTTGCTAAGATATAAACCTTACCTCAAGATCTGCAAGACTATTATACCTATTTTCTGTACCTAGAAATTTATAAGTTTAATAGATATGATTAAAAATCTGTAAAACTGGCAGAGGCGCGCAGTCGCGGCGCAGAGGCATGCAGTTGTGGCGCAGAGACGCGCAGTCGCGGTGCAGAGGAGCGGTGCTGCAATCAAAAATAGGCTTTGGGGGACCGGCGGCAGCGACAGACGCAAGCGGCGGGGACCTGCGTGGTGGCAGAGGCAAGCGGCGGGGACCAGAAGGGTCCGGGGTGGCAGCCAACGCAAGCCGGCACAGCGACAGAGGCAGGCAGAGGCACCCACGAGGCGGGGAAGGGCACGCAATAACGAGAGCAGAAGCCCCACTGCGGTTGGATCAAAGAGGTAGGCCCCTTGTTGGCAAGGTCACTGGCAAACGGGGAGTCTGGTCCTGATCCTGAAG
>NC_022020.1:23936553-23950042 GCF_000317375.1 Microtus ochrogaster
TTAGCACGGGTGTAACTGTAAAGTTCTAATCTTATAAAAGCACAAACTTGTAAACTGTTAAAGATAATTAAGACATGCAAATCAATAGTCACCTTATAAATAATCAAAATTTTTTTTGATACTCAGAGTCATGCTAAATACAAATATAACTCATTTACAGGGACAAGCTTTATTTAGACTCCTGTATGTGTTCAATGTTAAACCTAAAGCAGTAACTAAAAACAGTTTATTTCAAGTCAAGTATACTTAGTAGACGGCCCTCAAGACTTTTCAGACATCTGCTGAATATGGCACTTAAAATGATTAATAAAAAATGCCCGTGATTGAGAGAAATACAGACTCCCAGTAGTAACGCTAAGGTCTCCAAAGATGACGGGGCACAGAACTGAATTCTGGTAACATTAACCACTGGGCAAACCTGCCCCAACTGTGGACACTGTTGGGTTGACTGCCCTACGCTGCCTTGTTAAAGTGAGGTCAGTTTTCCCAAGTTCCTCCTCCACAGGAAAATCTCTCTCAGATCCTGTGCTGTCCTGTCGGCAGCTGAAGATGCAATGCTGTCCATGGGAGAGCTGAAGACCTACAACCTCTGGCCCCAACAAAACCATCAAGACCACAGGAGCCTAGGGCAATTGTCCAGACAGCTGGCGAGTCTGTCATTTTAATGAATACACAGGCCGTGTGGATTACACTCACTGCTGTAATTTATCCTTCTCTCTGATGGTAATCACAGCTAATTGTAGCTCCGACACTTTTCTAGAGCTGTTAGGTCTGCTGCTGGAAAAGGCAGACACTGTTTACTTCACACAAAACAGGTTTCAGCATAACTTTTACAATCTTTGTTTTTAATAACTGATTAAGTCAATTTATTAAAATAGTTGACTTAGGCATCTGCAATAGTGACTTCAACGCCTGGCTCAGTACTGATGGAAGTAACCCTGTTTAACAATCTCAGAAGGACTGTGTAAGTCAATGGGTCGCTTGTGGATTCTCATTTGGAAACCACCCCACGTCTTAGAACCTTCACTACACGGTGTTTTTCCTGTAGTGATTCTCATTGTCTTGGTGAGCATATGCACCAGTTCTTTGGGTTTCAGATACTTTTCCTTTGCTTAAAACACAGTACACAACTTCTCCCTCAACTTCACGTTGAGGCGGGTGAGCGTGATTCGAACTTGGCAAATCACCTCCTCAAGTTCCACAAGCATTTTTTTCCAGTATCTTCACAAGCCATGTCTGAGGCACGGCTGCAGACAGCATGAGTCAGGATCAGGGCAGACTGAACAGAGCTCCAGAGCACGCACCACCTCATCTCAGAAGGTTTTCACTATTCTTCCAGTTAACATAGCTTGCCCTCCAAAGACTACTCTCAATAATCAACCACTTATGCGTGTCTAATAATAATCAGCTGGATAAAAAATTTAAAGTTTATATAAATTATAAAAGTCTAAACATAATTTAAGTTATAAACATCTAAGGATATAAAAGTCTTATAAAAGTTACGAGGATCTAATAAAATTATTTAATATATATAAATATAAAGACATAAAAATGATTTTAAAATGAGCTATTTCAGATTTCTTTTCCCCTCTATGCTATTATTATACTAAGATTTCAAAAGTTCAAAGTTTAACATTAATCAATAAAGTTCTATAAATATATAGATAGATATATATAAAGATGGTAAATTACTACTATTATCAGTCACAAACTCAAGATCTTAAAATTCCCCTAGTTGTCTTTAAAAATACAGATGCTTCTCATTATGCTTTAAAAAAAAAATCTATGTACAATCTATATACCCAGCCCTCGGGGCAGAAAAAAAAAAGTTCATGAATTTTAACCCAAAATCAGAGCTTTTGCTATGATTCAAAGATGTGAGTCTACTGTCTGTTTCGCAAACACCTGTTAGCTGCTTTTTCTACAGTGTGGATTTCAGTACAGACTACAAACGATGGCAATGTAAGCACCAGGGAATCAAAATCATGAGACTTAGATCCACCTCTCACAGGCCAATGGACTCCAGAGAAGCTCCTGTCAATCATCAGCCTAAACTCCCTGCCTCTTGCCTATTCCCGAGGGGGAAGCTCCAAATACAAGAGTTTCCTTTACGTTTTTTAACTCCTGTCCTTAGTCTCTGTCTTGTCAGAGTTCCACTCAGATGGTGGACACCACACAGAAATCAGCAGTAGACTATAAACTGCTCCAAAGGTGATTTACTCTACCCCAGCCCCAGGTAGTCCTACAAAACCGGAAAGTCCTGGACTTGTTGAAAACTTAAGTAAACCAGTCCAGTTGAAGTTGACTGCCACCTGACTCTTCAGCTAGGCCAGCAAACCAGATGCTTCTGATGAATGTCCCATTGATTCCAACCTTCCTGGGCCCTGACAACAACACCTAATTCAGCTGAGAAGAGAACAAATGGCCCCTTATCCGCAGCAGAAGGCTGGAATATTAGATAAGATGGAAATTCCCTTGCAAAGGGAGCAAAATGGCTACCTCCAGTACCATTAATAGTGATAGTACCAAAATTATATGGCCTTTAAAAATGTTGTTCTTTCTATGCTAACCAAACATATATACAAGTAGGCTATACATCTTTCTATGCATGACACGTTGTGTTTCCCCCAGATAAAGAACATAAAGACTCTATCAAGGATTTGGTAGGGACACATAAGAGAAGGGGGCAATGACAAATCAGTCTGCCTCCATCTTGGACTTGAGACCCATCTTATAGTAAAGACAAACTAGGTTTATTTCTGTTTATGATTAAATCTCTGATTCTCAAGGATTGGGCTATGACTCACCTGAAACCTTAACTACAAATAGTTTTGACTGCCTGTTCCAGGAAACGGCAGCCATGCCTTTGTTTCAAAAGGTTATTATGACCACCTTGTTATGACCACTTTTCAACCATGTCTTTGATACAAGAGGTTGTTATGACTAATTTGTTATGCTTATGTTCTGCTTCTGTAACCCTGCCACCTACTCCTGAACTCTAAAGACCCTTATTTTCCCCATGTCTAATGTTGTTTTCATGAACCAGCCTTTAGGGAGAGACAGCCTATTAGACAAATTTTTAAAAAAAAAAAAAAAAAGTTTGCTTTAATGAGTTTGGCCACGATGATTTGGGTCAGTGATCTTTCTCCTTAAATCTGTGAAACTGTAGTCCCTCTGATAAACTTGCAGTACCAAGAAACAGAGCGGATGCTCAGAGAGGATAATGCTTGAATCAAGGCTGGGGAGGTGACAGCATTAGAGGACAAGAAACCAGAAATATGGGTAGAAAATAAACAAACTCCATTCTCAGAGAATCCCTACAAGACTTGAAAGGCCCTGAACTAGGAAAGGAAAGCATTGTACAGGTGTCTGATCCAAAGATAGGCTCTTCTGAGCATCTCATTTTGAAAAGAGGATAGGGGCAGCAACTTGGGCCAAAAGGAAGCAGAACCAAGTAAGATGTGCACACTTTCACCAAAGCAGCAGCAGGCAGATCTCTAAGTTAGAGGCCAGCCTGTTCTAATAGCAAGGTGTAGGCTAGCCAGGACTACATAGTGAGACCATACAAAACAAAAACAAACAAAACCCACAAAGCTAGTTTTTTCTCTCTAGCTCCTCCTCCACATTTTCAAAACTACATTTAAGCCAGAGTGGAAGATCATCCAACAGATGACTTCCTTTATACCATTACCTCCTGGCGTCAACAAAGAAGTCTCATAACTCCACTCTGATAAGACACAAACTTTAGGCATGGACTGGCCTTCGTCCTCTCCTAGGCTCCCATCCATTGCTCACGGACACCCCATGCCCTGAGTATATTCACTGTTTCAGTGTGGGATGAACTGAACAGGAGAGGAAAGACTTCTGACGGCATCCTGAAGAGTAGTAACCTGTAAAGATGACCTCGGAATGGAAGGTCATTCTGTCTCTCAAGCACAGATCGGAGATTGCAGAAATAATAGAAGGGCTGTACCCTAGTCTTACCTCAACTGCAACTTGTAACACACACAAAAACTGACCTTTCTTGTCCTGCATCCCTCACCACAGTGCTCCTAAAATGTACAAAATTTCCCTATATGGTAAGAGACTTTTGCTACTCACAACAAATTGCCTTTCAACCCATGCCAGAATTTATGCTAATAAGTGACTCTTGGTGGGGACTTCAGCATGAAAACTGGTCACCAGAAAAGACTACTTCATAATTGGAGGGTTGGAATTTTAAGGCTCATCCTCTATCCCTGGGGAGTGCAGGGGGACTCAAGATTGATTACTTATGGCCACTGCTTGGCATCAATCATACCTATATAATGAAACTTTTATTTAGGTCCTAAACAATAGGCTTCAGAAACTACCTGAAAGGCATTTGAATTGGAAGACTGTAGACATACAGAGGGCATGAGAGCTGGGCAGACTAACGTCCAATTGAGTCTAAGAGCTCACTGTCTGTATCTCTTCCCCTTAACTGCTCCTAAGTTGCATTCTTTTTTGTTGTTTTGTTTTGTTGGGTTTTTTTTTGGGGGGGGGTTTATTTGATTGATTGATTGATTGATTGATTGATTGATTGATTGATTGATTGATTGATTTTTCAAGACAGTGTTTCTCCATATAGACCCAACTGTCCTGGAACTCACTCAGTAGACCAGGTTGACCTCAAACTCACAGAGATTCATCTCCCTCTGTCTCCTAAGCGCTGGGATTAAAGGTGTGCATCACCACCACACAGCTCTGTGTTGCATTATTGACACCACACAGATATACATAAGCAATGTGTTCTGAGTTTATTTAGTTAACAAAATTATCAAACCTGAGGAGAGGGTGTGAGTGAGAATCTTGAGTAGTGAGAGGTACAGGTAACCCAAGATTTAGAAGTGACATCTGAAATGAGGGCAGTCATGGGGGAAACTGAGCCTTTAACCTGTGAGATCCAATAGTAAACCATATTAGAATTGAACTCATTTCTTGGACACAGAAAATGAACCACACGCCCCTCTAAGACAGCAAAGAATAAAAGGCCCCAGAGAAACAGCCCCACTGTCACCCTGACTAGGGTCAGGTGCTCCTTCAGACAGATGTCCAGAGCCTGCAGGAAATCAGGCTCCACTTTTAAATACTTGAAACCAGAGTAGATGGCCTACTATAAATGAGGTTTTTAAAATTCAATTCCCTCTTATTGCTCGTGCAGATCTGAAATGATCTGACCAGATGGCTGGCGCTCTATAATTCTTGGATTGCTCTCATCAGTTGTTGATGATTTAGATTTTTTTTCTCTTTTCCATCCATCACATAAACGTGTTCCTGCACAGACTTCCTGCATGCTCCTATTGAGTGGGATTCTCACAGTCGCCCTGAAGTCAAATCAGGTCATAAGAAACCTAAGCCCAGTGGGGACAAACAGGTGAGACTGGAGTGGCCTTTGTCCAGGTGTCCTCCTCACTTCCACTTCTCCTTCAAATCCCCAGAGAAAGGGAGCAAAGGCGTATTTTTTTTAATGAGAATATGTTGAGTATGTACTGTTTGTCAGGCCCTTTGGGAAACAGCGCACACACACACACACACACACACACACCTCACTTTATTCTCGTACCACTTCTGTGAAGTCATTATTTACATTCCTATTTTCAGAGAAGGAAACTAAAGCTTAGAGATTACAAGCAACCTGAACCCACAAGCTCAAAGGAAACCACAGTCAGGCCCAGTATCATACAGTCTGACCAGTTGCCCCACTGAGTTCTCAGCACTGGAGAAGCCCTGGTCCTGACACACTAATGGTGTTTTTGCTGTTCCTGTATTGTCTGTGAGCCTATAAGCTAAAACACAAGGGGTTCAGGTCCATTTTGTTCCTTAGGAAGACAGCATGGCACAATGTTTAAACTAGGCTTAAAGTTGTCTGAATTTCAACTCCCCCACTTGTTGGCTGTTTGTCTAAGTAATTTCTTCTCGCTGAGAATGAGTTTTGTCTGTGAAAATGAGGGCAGTTACAGCATCCACTCTCCAAGGATCCCCAGCAGAGGCAATGCTTAGTAAATGTGAGCTCTTATCTATATTTTGGCTACAAACACAGTACCAAACAAAAAACAGAATCTCAGAAAATGCTCAGAAAGACAAAATCATGGGATCTGGCTGTCACCAGTGTTCTATAATAACAAATGCACAGGCACAAAATTCTGGAATCCAGGAGTCCTTAGCTCCAGGACAAATGTCTCCATTCCCTGCCCACAGCCAGAAGGACCTGCCAGCAAACAGCTTTCCCCTGCTTGCTTACAAGCAGCTGTTGCTGGATCCACATGTGAATGCTTGCTGTGCCTCTGCTAGGTGAGGCAGATCCCAAAATAAACCAGAAGAAAGAGCGACAGAAAAATCACTTCCAGGAACAACCAACTCCCAGTAAAGATGCTGACAGTAATAACAGAGGCAGGCCGACATCAGGGGAAGGAGCTGTCTCAGTGCTGTGTAGCTGAAGCCAAGTTCCCACCTGGCCTCATGGGAAGACCTAGGAAGTCATGTGTTACTACCCTAGTGTGCCAGGCTGTAGCATGTAATCTGCCTATCTGCCTGCCTTCCAATGAGCCGGCCCGTAACCCAAGCTGCCTGCATACTCTAATATCTTTCCTTTGAGGGAAAAGGGAATGAAAGGTGCAGCCTTCCCTTAAGAGGACAAAAGTCCTTTGAACAGGAGGGCAGACCTGCTAGGCCTGGATAGGAACACAACTATCTACACAAATTTACCATTGTTTTAAAAGTCCCCAGCATGCCCACCATTTTCCTGTGTGTCTGCCTTTAGCTCTCAAGCAAAAAAACACTAAACTTTTTATTTGTGTTTATCCCTGCTCCCTTTTCAAAATTACTATTGGAGGAGAAAGGGAGAGCATCCCCTCCCCCAGGCAGGACCACAAGCGAGAGAAGGCTGCACTCTCATGCACTCAGTGGCGTCCAGTCCCACAAGTGCACTGAAGATGTGTGCAAGCGAGGAGGTGACCTCTGGAAACCAGAGCATCTAAGCGATGCCTTCAGACATGCACTGGATAGAGGGCTTTGTTTCCACAGTGCGCTCAGCTGCAACAGCTCTGCAGCAGCCTCAGGAGGGTTTTGTATAGAAAACTTTCCCAGGAGCTCTTGAGAAACTATGCGTAGGGTGTTGTCAAAGGAGCATCAGTTAAATGGGAGACAAGAGCTTCTCTCTAGTTCTCCTGAGGCTCTCAGAGCCCACTCCTCACTCTAGGCACAGCCTCTGGCTCTTCCTTCCAAACTACTCATGCAGGGGCTCTTGAGCTGTCAGCAGCAAGCAGCTCTGCTGCCAGAGGGTTAGGTAAGGCTCAAGGTCAGAAGTAAGAGCCCTGTTCTGTTTGCAGTGTGGACCAAAGGTTTGCAGGGTGCTAGTGACCCAGCTGAAGGAGTGGAGTAGAAGCAGGAACCCAGAAGAACATCAGCCCCATCTATGACAGGGGCTTGCCTATTTAAAAAAATATATCAGCAACTCTACATAAAAGCAGAGAATATAGCCACATCTTTTACCTCATCACTTCTGAGAGCCTCTCTGAGTTATTCCTCAAAGACCAAATTCTGTTCTCAGAGAAGCTAAGAGAAGACAGGCAGAGCTGGACCTGCTGAATCAAATACCTCTATTCTTAAACTTCCCTCTGCCTGATGCCATCAGCTTCCACTTGGCTTCTGGTGCTTCATCACTCTTCAGTGGCAGCAACTACCCATATGCAAGCCTAGCAGGAGTGATATTGCTGGCTGGCACAGCAAATGCTATCCCTGGCAGCACAGCAGCAATGGGGGCTGTGAGGACACAGTGATGAATTCGGCAAGGACCTGATGAAACGACACTATGCCTGCTGCCAGAACTTGCCATGGTCCAGAACACAAACAGCTTGCACCTGAGAAGAGTCTCAGTATTAGCAGAGTAGGCCCCAGGCAAGGACAGCTGGAAATGGGAAGGAGGAGTGGGAAGAGAGCAAGCAGATCTAGGCTCTGAGGTCAATGACATAAAACAAGTTAGATAAATAACAGGACAAGTTATCTAACCTCTCTGAGCCTCAGTATTTCCACTGGGCAATAAAGACAGTAATAATTCTATGGCTATGAAGATCAAAGACTGCACACAAGGAAGTTAGCTGTGGACCTGACTGTGGCAAGCATTTCACAATTGCAGGCTACTGAAACCTTTGACTCAGGGTCATGAAAGGGCTAGAAAGCAGTTCTTTCTGAAGACACCCCAATTATGATCAGGCAAGAACGAGCCCCCTTTTTTCTATGGCATGGGTTCCTTTAAAAGAAGATTTGGGGCCCTGCACCAGTGCTCAGGATTCTCCTGTGAACACTATTTCAGCAGCACTGAGCAGAGCAGCAGAGCCCAAAATAGCATTTGCATAGCAAGGCACGTGTCACTGCCTCCACTGTGCTTCAGAAGTGCAGGGAAAGAAAGTTTCCCATCACGTGCTCACCCACCATAAGCCTCCCTTCCAGGGCACTCCCATGGCACAAGCCCTGTTCTGCTAGAGAATGAAGGTCCCTAGGCCCCAGAGCAGCAGCTACCACTCTGATGGTCACGGTGACAATGGCCTCTCCCAACCTTCAAGAATAAAAGACATTTGTGTATTTCAAAGGACCAGAGCAGGTCTGGTACCTGGCTGAAGAGCCTGCCACTCTTGAGTCGGCTGAAACACCTCAAGGACCTCAGTGTCTTGTTCCTCTTCTCCTCTGGTTTCCTTTGTCTCCGATTCCTTGTGGATACTCTTCTCTGTGCTGGTGAGTGCAAAATCATTCTGAGAAAAAAAAAAAATAGTGCATGACCCTCCATGACAAGGCCCAGGCAAGAGGAAAGCAACAGCTTGAGGCAATCCACTCTCCCTGGATGCCCGTCCCACCTTCAGACACGTTTAGACACATTTAGACACGTGCAGTTCCTCTCACAAGGTCAGCCTCAGAACCAGCTTGTGAGGCAGTAAGCTTCTGGGTTTTACAGTACTTTAATACTTGTACAAGGGACACCACCAGAAGAGTCCATGCTCTCCCAAGGGAGTTAAAGAAAATGCTAGGGAGAAGGTTAGCACAGTAGCCACTTTCTATGTAACTACTTGATACAGACAAGCTGGGGCTGAGGTCTAATTGATTCCCAAGCAGTCTGGCAAACCCCATGGGACTGATAGGGCATAAATGTCCCAGGACATTCCAAACCATAGAGTAAGAGTCATAAGCAGGAGAGTGGGATCTAACTGGGCCAGGCTAAGAGCATGTCCAAGTTGGAAACTGCTTGCCCAACCCTGCTGCTTCTTTCTACCCCATGAACATCAGGGAAGAATAAGATGGGAGTCTGTGAAGCACTCGGAGGGAGGGGACATGAACACCAAGTATAATTCATTTTGCCTCTTCCTGGTCTCCTTTTTTTAATGGTTAGCTTTATTTTATGTGTATGAGTATTTGCCTGAATGCCTGTATTCATGTGTGCCCAAGTGCACACGTGTGCCTGTAGAGTTGGTCTCCCATTTTCAAACTTATATAAAAGAAGTCTTGTAAGCCTCAAGAAACTGGAAGCAGAGGGTTCCAGAGCTTGGGGAAATTACATTTAGGACAGCAAGGAGGCGTTCACACTAGCACCTAGGTTATCCCAGCTCTCCCACCTCCTGTCATTACTGTCCATCCATTTCCCAATTCCTATTTCGTAGAGTCTCCCTTTAACAATCTGTGCTGAGTACTTTACCTCACTTTGATTTCTCAGCCATGCTAAGCCTCCTGGGAGGTGTCATGTTCATGCACTTCCTCAGGTAGTACCTTAGCACTAGAAAGTGGCTCCCACCTGCCTGGTCCCACAGTGTCTGATCTTTAATTAGCTGTCAGAGGAAAGGCTAAGGTGTTGAGGTGTTGCTGATGACAATACCGAACCCCTCCAAGAATCTTCACATTCTAACTAGAAATAAAAGCATGAAATTTAGGTGGCAGAATTTCACACCTTGTTAAGGACCAGAAAAGAAAATAACTTGGGCAAAAGAGGCTCTTAAATCGTCTCACAATGAGTGAGACCACTGACAATGCACAAAGGTAAAGACCACAAGCTCTCTACACAACACACAATTCAGACCTCATTTTGTGTGGGTGTGGTTCTGAGCAACTTATTTAACTTTTGAAGACTATTGTAAAGTAGAAATCATGACCTCCAGTTCATATTTTAGATGTGGTTCTATAACATAAGCACTGGCCCTGAGAACAAGTAGTTATCATCATCATCACGCTACTTAGAAAAAGCAGCCCAAGGTTCCAGGTCAGAGAAGTCTTGCCATGACAACTAAGAGTAGCTACACAATGCAGCTTCACTCGGGCAGGAGAGGCTGAGGTGGAGATCACACTGCGCAGGAGTTCAGCCTGGCTCGAGCACCTCTTATCTATTCAATTTTAAGTCTGCACAAAAAACAAACTGAAAAGAAAATTAAGGGCTGGAGAGAGGGCTTGGTGGTTAAGAGCACTGGCTGCTTTCCAGAAGACCCTGGTTCAGTTCCCAGCACCCACATGGCAGCTCACAACTGTCTGTAACTGCACTCCCAGGGGATCCAGCACTTGCTTCTGGCTTCCATGGGCACTGCACATACCTGGTACATAGACATAGTTATAGGCAAAACATCCATATACATAAAAATAATGTGTTTTTTAAGGAAAAGAAAATTAGACACTGGGTACACAGTGGGGGCTGGAGAGATGGCTCAGCAGTTAAGAGCACTGCCTGCTCTTCCAAAGGTCCTGAGTTCAATTCTCAGCACCCTCTTGACACAACCATCTGTAATGAGATCTGGTGCTCTCTTGAGAAAGAGACCTGATCAGTCGTCCTCATCAACTTAGAGCATGAAACCCAATATGAGCAAATTCAACGGAACTGTCATATACATTGCAAAAAATAAAGTGATACATAGTACACATCTGTAATCATAGCACCTGGGAGGTGACGTGAAGGCAAGAGGGTCAGGAGCACTCAGCCCAGCCTCAGTTACATGAGCAAGTGCAAGGCTGGTATACGCTATATAAGACCCTGCCAATGAGAAAAGGAAGAGAGAGGAGAGAGAACAGTGGGTAGTGAGGAGAAGAGAAGGAGGGAGCGAGTGTGACTTAAGAGCAGGAAGAGAGCCTGTCAGGAAGGTATAGCCGTCCAAGATTTCCAACGGCCCAGTCTCCTGAGGCAAGTACTGGGTCCATCCACTATCACTGTGTGCCTAAAACCTAGTATCTAAGAGAGAGAGAGAGTGTGTGTGAGAGAGAGAATGAGTGAGTGAGTGAGTGAGTGAGTGAGTGAGTGAGTGAGTGAATGAATGAATAACACTTCATAGGAAGGTGTGACTTTGAGGCCTTAGGATAAGGCAATCCCCAAACCCCAAGTCTTCTGCAGACAGATAGCAACCATATTCTAGACTAAGACTACTTTATCTGCTAAGTATCCAGAACTATGCACTCTAGGACCAAGTCATGCTAGCCAGCTCCTGGCCAAGACTGCTAGGTGACAGGATTAGAACGATATTAATAAAAATGTCCTCAGAGCTGTACAAATCAAAGGCCTCCAGCAGCCAGGCAAGAATGGATGTAAATGAGGACTGCAGGCCAGGCAGACACAATGGGGAGCACCAGGTCTGCAAAGCCAGCCCTCCCACCTTCACTAGCACAGCTGCGGTTCCTCTGTCCACTCCTGTATATGACTGGAGCACAAGCAGAAATCTGCTCAGTTTTAGAATGTTTAAAAACTGGTCTACAAGAGCTAGTTCCAGGACAGGCTCCAAAACCACAGAGAAACCCTGTCTCGAAAAACCAAAAAAAAAAAAAAAAAAGTTTAAAAAAAAAAAAAACAGACCAAATACCTAAGCTCTAAACTGCAGTCTTGCTTTAGTGTACCAAGAGGTAATTCCTGGATGTGTGACAGGAAGCAGGAAAATGATTCTCACAACCTAGAAAAGCAAGAAGTCCTCTGTTGTATGACAGACTTTTGTGGGGAGATGCAACACACAGGTCTACTCATGCCAGGAGGGAACCCAGGACAGACTAAAGCAATGACTGCATCAAAGTTCAGTTTGGTAAACTCATGAGGTCTTTTTCAGAGGTTACGAAGGAGTATTGGTGAGAAATTACTACAAGGACTGGGGGTAACTCAGAAGCAGATGCATCACCAAAAACCCACACCAACAAGGTGCCCACTCACAAAACCTGCAGCCTGGCGCTCTCTACACAGCTTATGTGCAGCTCCACAGCCTCAGTCTCTGTGCAGTCTGCAGCCACACACAGCCCTGAACTGCTCACTCCCTTTTACACTGTTGTAGGCTCCCTAAGAATCTTCCAAGTTTTTATTCTTCCTGGATGTGTGACCTGTTTACCTCCTGTCTACCATCTGAAGCTCCCCAGCCTCCCCCTCCTTAGACAAATGTTACAACTTGGAGGGAATGGTGTACAGTGGAAGAAATATGATACCCTTCAAAGTCTGAGGACTAGAAGATAGGAAAAGCTGCTTTTTCTGGATTTCATTAACAGATCAGGTTCACCCGGCAACAGAGCTGACTACAGGTACCTGACATGCTTCCCTCCATAAGACAGGACCAACATGTGCAATAGCTGCTGCACTAGTGTTCAAGGCACAGCACTTTAGAGTAGTGGGGATGCAGCACGGTCTTAGTGGGAAGGAACCAAGTATACACAATCTACTGTCCCTCTCTTAAACCACCTAGAACCAAGCAGTGGGGAGCGAGCAAACAGGAGGTTCATAAGCATTTACTGCAGAGAAGCCTGTAGTTCTCACAGGTCCTGAGCCCCATCTGGAGAGCTGTCACTGAGTTAGCACAGAGAATGAACTCGGTCGTCCTGTGGCCTTCTCTACACATGCCCCTGTGCTGTCTTGAGGCTTTGTCCACTTAGGATCCGGAGAAGTAGTTGGATACCCACCCCCAGCAGTTTAGCCACTCAGCCCTGAAGGCAGAATGACAACCAGCACCAAGCACTGTAGCTGGCTAAGCTGTGGTCCTGTCATCCTCCTGCAGCCAAGACACAATTAGGCTGTGCATCCTCAGTATCTCTGCCTACTAGAAGCCCTGAGACACACGCAGACAGCCTTTCTTAGAAGAGTGTTCCTTTGAAGCACCGTCAGTAATGCACCTTGGTTACACATACAAATACCCTTTCTGGGCCCGCTGGTGCAACCCAGCCCTTGGGGAGTGCTCAGACACGTGGTCCCTACAAACAGACAGGAATTATGGCTGCCATGCTTCATATGCCCAGTTTTGTGGCTACTTATGTACTCACATCTAAATATTTGGAGCCAGGAATGTCTCATGAGAAAAAGCATAAGACATTTGCCTTTCTGGGTCTGGGTTACCCTCATTCAGTGTAATCTTTTCTAGGTTCACCCATTTACCTTCAAATTTCATGATTTTGTTTTTCTTTGCAATTGAATAGTACTCCATTGTGTATATGTCCCACATTTCCATTTTTCTTTTGTTTATTGGAGGGCATTTAGGCTGTTTCC
>NC_022020.1:23953013-23964507 GCF_000317375.1 Microtus ochrogaster
GAATAAAGCTATTTTGGCCAAAGGCTTAGCAGAGTGAAGCTTGGCAGGAAATCTGAACAGAAGGCAGGGTCAATGAGACACCATGTGGCCACCAAAGGAGAAAGTTGCCAGAACATTACCAGTAAGACACAGCCTCATGGTGATACATACAGTAATAGAAACCGGTTAATTTAAGGTATAAAAGCTAGCTAAGAATATGTTTGAGACATTGGCAAAAGCTTTGTAATTAATATAGTTTCTGTGTGAGTATTCAGGTCTGGGTGACCAGGAAACAAAACTGTAGTCTCAGTTCACACATAATTTCCAAATCTAACATAAACATGAATAACCATGAGTATAAATAAATTAAATTCCCCACTTAAAATAAGCAAACAGGTTAAATGGAGTTAAAAATAAGATCCAATGATATGCTGCCTACAAGAAACTCATTTCACCGGTAAAGTAGGCATAAACTGCAAGTGAAAAGATGGAGGAAAAATATCACACAAGCAGAAAAAAGAAATGAGCAAGAGTAGCTTCATGGGTATTAGATAAAATAAATTAAAACTTTAAAACACAGATAAGGTCACCATATAATAATAAATGGACCATTTCAACAAGATGAAATAGCAGTTATAAAGGTATATATGCTCAAAGCTGGAATACCCAATTGTACTAAGCAGGCTCTGTTTGTACATAATTACACATAGTCATGGGGAATTTAAACGCACTTTTGTCAAAAGAGAGATAATAGGCATCAATAAAGAAACCCTGCAGCTGAATTATACTGTAGGCCAAATAAAGTAACAGATAATTATAGAACATTTTATCTAACAGCTTCAGGATACACATTTTTCTTCTCAAGAAACAGAGTTTTTTTCAAGATAGATTATATGTTAGGCAGTAAGTCTAAAAAAAAATAAAAGATAATAAAAACTAAAACCTGAAATATTCTGTATTTTTTCTGCTAACAATTGAATAAAACTAGAAATGAGTAAGAGGGACTCTAGAATTATATAGAAGGAGGCTATCAAGATAGCTCAGCAGGCAAACGCACTTTCCCCCATGGCTGACAACTTACATTCAATCCCTGGTGTTGTGGAATTATCAGTTGAAAATGTGTTACGTTTGTTTATGCTGTGGAACATTTAATCATGCAAAGATGTGTTGCATTCTTTTATGTTGCATTTGTTTAACTCTGTGAAGCTGTGTTACTTTGCCTGCCCAAATCACCTTATTTTTAATCAATTTTGCTTGAACCAAGTATGGTAATGAACCCCTGTATATGTCAGAGTCAGGAATATAAGTATACCAAGAACCCCCTTAACTACACACAGCAATGCCAAGGCCACTCGAGAATCTATCTCAAAAAACTAAGTAACAAGCCTTCTTGAAACAAATGAAAATCAGACCATGACATATCAAAACCTTGTGATGAAGTATACAATACTAAGAGAGGTTTACAGCAACACCTGCTCACATTAAAAAAAGACTTCCAACTATGTAACAGAGCAACAAGGAACTAAAAGAAACCACAGGTGGTAAAAAAGGTAGGGGAAACAAGAGCAAAGCAGAGCAAAGATACACACTGAAAAAGAAAAAAAAAGTATCAGTAAAAAGAGCTGTGGCTGGTTTTATGAGACTTGTAGCCCATGTAGCCCAATCTGGCAGTGAGCTCATAGGAAGCGAAGGCTGGATCTGAACTCCTGATCCTCCTACTTCTGCCTCCCAAGTGCTGAGATTACAGAAGCATGCCACTATGACCAGCTGTGGAGAATTGGTGTTCTTGAAGATAAACAAAATGGACAGAACATCAGGTAAACTACTCACAATGTCATGGCTTAAGTTTCCTCCCCGTGCTCGTGTTCTGAACATCTTTTCACTAGCCCATCATGCTGTTTTGGAGGCTCAGATGCCTGTATGAGATGAGGTTTCTACTAAAACAGGTCATGAGGAAAAATGCTCTGGAGACTATAGATTCTGGTTGCCATCCCTTCTCCCTTTCTGCTCCTGGTCCACCACAACATCAACAGTCTCCACCACATGTTCCTGTCACCACGGTCACTCCACCAGGCGATTCCTGTCATAATGGATCCAAAATCCCTAGAATCATCATTCAAAACACAATTTCCTTCTTCTCTACCAGGTAATTTGTGCACACTAATGTAATTAATATAATTAGAAAAGAGAAAAGAAATAAATAAAATGAGAGGTTTAAAAAGATTTACAACAGACACTACTACAGAAATATAAGTACTGTTATACACAACTAAATACTAACCATTGGAAACTCTAGAACAAACAGATCCATTTCTAGACACACAGCCTATAAAGCTGAACATGACATAGGAAGCTGAACAGACCAATAAAAATAGTGAGACTGAATGATTACTATAAACTCTCCCACCAAAGATAAGTGTAGGATCAGAAAGTTCAGTGGTATGGGTTACCAAACCTCCAACAAACTAAAATCAATTATCAAACTATTCCAAAGAACTGTTTGGTTCAGAAGCCTTTCAACCTCATTCTATGAGGCCAGCATTATTTTAAATATCAAAACTAGGTAAGAATACAACTATGCAATGAAACTAGAGACCAATATATGTGATGACATAAATACAGAAATTCTTAACAAAATGATGGCAAATCAAGCACAACAGTCTACCAAAAACAATAATAAATTAAAAAAAAAAAACCTACAAGTCTATTGAGATGGCTCAGTGAGTTAAACACTTGCCCCACAAGCCTGATGACCTGAGTTAGATCCCCAGATCCCACACTTGAAGAAGAGAAATGACTTCCCAAAGGGGTTATCAAGTAAGATTTATTCCACAGGTGCAAGTATGGCTCAACACACATAAATCAATAAACATAATTAACCACATCAATAAAACTGAGGACAAAAACCACATGAGCATTCAAACAGATATAGAACAAGCATTTACTAGTATTCAGTTGTGCTTATGATTCAAAAATCTAAAACAATTAGGTTCTAGAAGGAGCAGATTTCCAAACAGTAAACCCACAGTTAATAGCATGCTGCAGTAGAAAGCTGAAATTGACTTCTCTCAAATCTGGAACACAGCAAGGATGAAGAAACACAAAGAACATAAAACCAAAAAAGAGGTCAAATTACCCGTTTGCAAATGACATGATTTTCAATAGTTACAAGATATAAATAAAGTCAATATATAAAAACCAAATACCTCTTTCATATATCAACAACAAAATTGCAAAGAAAGAAATCCTAATTCATACAACAATACAGAGAGGTGAGGGGAATAAACTTAGCAAGGAAGTAAAGAGTCTCTACAATGAAAATTATAAATCACCAATAAAAGAAATTAAAACACCCCTTCTAGGAAAATGGAAAGTCATCTTATGACCACAGATTAGACTTATTAATATCAAAATGTCCACAGTACCCAAAATGATCTACAGAGTTGATGTAGTTTTGCAGAACTGTTTTTTGTTTATTTGTTTGTTTGATTGTTTTTTTAAAGACTGCTAAAATTTGGGCTGGCTAGGGCAGCACAAAGCCTAATGATGGATGTTTGATCCCTAGGCGCCATAGAAAAGACCAACTAAGTTGTACATGTGTCCCCACAAACAACATCATAAACACAACAATAATTCTCAAAAAATTAGAGAACTGGAGAAAAATATTTGCAAGATTCTCAGCCACCAAGATATTACTAACCAGAATATATAAAAGAAGACTAAATAAATCACCAGGAAAAAAATCTTAGGGGGCTAGAGAGATGGCTCAGTAGTTAGGAGCATTGCCTGTTCTTCCAAAGGTTCTGAGTTCAATTCCCAGCAACCACATGGTGGCTCACAACCATCTGTAATAAGACCTAATGCCCTCTTCTGGCCTGCAGACATACACACAGACAGAATATTGTATACATAATAAATAAATAAATAAATATTAAAAAACAAAACAAAAAAATCTTAGTGAGCAAATAGGACTGGGATATATCTCCATGGTAGACTACTTGGCTGCATATATGAGGACCCTAGGTTTCACCCCCAGCATTGTGCTGCTAAGAATGAGGATAGCCACACAGGCTCCTATGTTAGAATGCTTGGCCCCCAGTTGGTAGAACTGTTTGGGAAGTATTAGGAGGTATGGCCTTGTTGGAGGAGTATGTGTCTGTCTATCTGTCTCTCTCTCTCTCTCTCTCTCTAGATGTTTGAATAAGAATGGCCCCCAGAGGCTCATATATTTGAATGACTAGTGATCAAGTTATAAAGTATGGCTTTGCTGGAGTAGGTGTGGCCTGGTTGGAAGAATTTATCACTGGGGGGTGGACTTTTGAAGTCCAGTGTCTCTCTGATCTCTCTCTGCTTGAGGATTAGGATGTAGCTCTTAGCTATTGCTCCAGCTCCACTCCACATGTGCCACCACGCTCCCACCATGATGACAATGCACTAACTCTCTGAAACATTAAGTCCCAGATTAAATGTTTTCTTTTGTAAGAGTTGCCATGGTCATGGTATTTCTTCACAGCAATAGGACAGTGACTAAGACACGTGTGTGTGTGTGTGTGTGTGTGCGCGCGCGCGCGTGTGTGTGTTTCTGTCTCCCCATGTTTGTGGATCAGCTGCTACTCCAGCGTCATGCCTGCCTACATGCTGCCATGCTTCCTACCATGATCGTCATAGACTCTAACCCTCTCAAACTGTAAGCTTCCAATTTAAGACTTCCAAATATAAGACTCTTTATAAGTTGTCTTAGTCATTGTGTCTGCACAGGAACACCATCAGCAGAGTACAAATCAAAACTGCAATGAATTGTCATTCTACTGAGTTACCATAGAAGAAATACGCTTTATGCCCAACAGAGGCCTAACATTTTCAACAATCTTTTTGCTCAGCCTGTTTTTTTGTTTGTTTGTTTTTTGTTTTTTTTTGTTTTTTGGTTTTTTTTTTTGTTGTTGTTTTGAGACAGGGTTTCTCTGTAGCTTTGGTGCCTGTCCTGTAACTAGCTCTTGTAGACCAAGCTAGCCTTGAACTCCCAGAGATCTGCGTGCCTCTGCCTCCCAAGTTCTGGGATTAAAGGCGCGCCGCCACCACCGCCCGCAGCCTGTTTTTTTTAACATCATTTCTTAGTATCATCTTTGAATCAGATTTTAAGATACCTCGAATTTTAGTGGAGAATGATACAAATTTGATGCTCCTATGTTCAATCTGTTCTCTCTGTTCACCAGATTTAGCCCCAAGTGACTAGACATTTTCCCAGGTCTCACAATTTTCTCACAATCCTAAAAGATCAAGGATTCAGAATCACAGAGAGCAGTGACATCAACATCCCACAGACTGGACAGTTGTTCAAAGGGAAAGTTTCAGAAGAGACTTTGTGGAGAAACAGCATTGTGAGGATGGTGTTATAATAATCATGGCAGCAACCATTTATCAGGCCGCCCTGACTAGAGCCTTTCCATGACTCCCCCCACCTGAGCCTCTTGTGAAGCACAGACTATTCCCACTGTATATGGCCTATTCATAATCACACTGCTCAGAAAAGCAGAGCAAAGATTTAGTTCTGGTCAGCACAGCTCCAAAACCCATGTGAGAAATCAGACTCAAATGTCTTAACTAATGGTTGCACTCTCAATGCTGAGAAAATCAAGCTGGCACAATGCGACAGACCACTAATACACTTGCCAGCACACCCCTCTCCTCAGCACAGATGTTCACGAGTCAGGCAAAAAGACCACAGGGAAAACAGTAGTACTAACTAAGAGAGAAACCAAGAGATGAGAGGGGCAGGCTGCTTTTGGTCATCTCAAAGGAAACCTCGTGCTTCTGTGCACTCACGGCTGGCTTTTCAAGGCTCCTTATGCCGGATCCTAACACTCTCTCCTCCTTACCATATCAAATACCAACGGCCTCACTACTGACTAGCAGGAAATCCCAGCTAAGGTGTGAGCTGACAGCACCACACCACACTTTGCAGAGCCTGGAGATGAGGATGATGGTCTTAACAGCCTAATAAAACCTTCAAGATCGAAGAGATGAGCACATCCTATCCTAGTTGGTAGACACCGCGAACAAAACGTTCTGAGAAGAAGATGCATCTGGTTGTGTACAAAAATTCCCAAGAGGAGTCTGTGTCGCAGAAACTGATTGGCTAATTAGAATTTCAGTATTGTGGAGGGATTGGAATATCCAGGTCCAGAGGTTAATTACCTTATCTTGGGCTAGTTCTGGCCTTCCAGAACAGCTGTGCCTTGCTCCCCACCCCACACCCCTACACAGCAGAACATCTTGTGACAAGAAATAAAAACCTTTTAGAATCTGCCAATTAGCAGACAAGAGCTCAGAGTGTCATCAGATAGTATCTTGAGCCTGTAAGAGAGCTTCACCAATGAGTGTAGCTACATCTCTGATAAACCCACCAGTGTATTTTAAACTTGCCTTGATTTATGAGCTGTAAAATCTGTGTGAAACTGTTACCATGTTGGAATATGGAATTTTGGGTAACCTGTTCCTAAGTCACAGTCACTCAAAAGACTCCCAAATAAACTCTTATTCCCTTTAAGATGAGAGCTGTGATTTTTGTGTCAACACCATGACATAGAAAGACTTGTAGGGTAGCATATTAGGACACTGCTTGAAAAATTAACCACTGGAACAGCCACTCCCATACTAAAAATCATATCTGATATTTATTGGCCACATTGTGCTGGTGCCAATGCTAAGTATTTATCTAATTAACCACATTTAATCTACAGCAAGTTTTTGAGAAGGAGACAGCAGCCAGTCTCTCAGATGAGAGACGGTCACAATGTTAATGAGGCAGACAAAGAGAATAAAAAGGCTTGTGCTCTTTTCACTAAGCTCCACAACCTCCCCCACTCAGCCACCATGGTTTTTGAAGGCAGGTGCCTCACAGCCACAGTCCTTCAGCTCTTATACCCCTCTTAAGACATGGCATCCGGGCTGGAGAGATGGCTCAGAGGTTAAGAGCACTGGCTGCTCATCCAGAGGTCCTGAGTTCAATTCCCAGCAACCACATGGTGGCTCACAACCATCTGTACTGAGATCTGATGCCCTCTTCTGCCCTGTGGGCAAACATGCAAGCAAACACTATGTACATAAAAAATAAATAAAATCATAAAAAAAAAAGACATGGCATCCCAATTTAACCCTTGTGGTTACTGTAAAAGAAGCCACTTAAAGAAGGAAGGGTTTATTTGGGCTAGTGTCTTAAAAGGGGACACAGTCGTCAGTGCCCATCATGGATAAGGGATGCTGCAAGGGCTTAGGGTGCCAGCTTCACTGCATCCTCAGTCAGGAAGCAGAGAGAGATGAATGCTGGTACAGTTTGCGGCTCTGTAGTCCAGGACCCAGCTCACAGAATGGTGTCATCAAGAGCTAGAGTGGATCACACCTCACCTCCATTAACTCACTCCAGAGACTCCTTCACAGACATGCCCAGATGTCTGTCTCCTAGGTGACTCGCTCCTGTCAAGGTGACAGTGAATATTAACTACACACCAGAGAAGTACTACAGCAGGTGCTGGGAGAGACAATGTCCCTAGATCATGCTGAGTACTAACCATCACAAACGCCTTCAAACAGGACAGTTCCAGGTCACCAAGAACACTTGCTTGAACCCCAGGCTCTGGAGAAAGGATGGGATACTGGGAGGGTGGCTGCTGCATAATTCAGATTTTAAATGCCATCAGGGCAGCACTTTTATGGTATGAGAGAAAAGATGCCTTAACTCCTACTGCTCTTAGCACATGATGAGAGATTATGACAAACAGATACAGCTTTGGAACAGGCAAGGATAAAAGCAGCTTCTCCCGATGAAAGTCAGTATTAACATTTTCTGAGACTAGACTCAATAGAGCTAATATAAATGGGCCAGAATAATTACGGTTCTGAAAGCTCATTTATTTGGTTAGACTATTATCCAAAAGGGACTTACTAACACACAGTCCTTAAGTAAATTCATCATCATGCTTTGTTAATTGAGCATCTGCTAAAGCTCTCAACAGGGAACACAGGGATCCTCCTGAGCTGTAAGATGAGAAGGGGACACATTCCTGATCCCTCAAGACTACTGGGTTCCTTTCTGAACAACTAGGCTATATCAAAGACAGCCCCAACATCATGCTGTAACTCGTCCTATCCCCAGGAATCCTGGGAGTCCATTCTCACTGTCCTTGAAAAGCCAAAAAGAAAGAAAGAAGAAATAGAAAAGAAAAAGGGGGGGGGCAGACCTGCACCAACAGGATCTTAGTCAGGGAACATTAAAAGCTCGAAAAGATTTGTGACTCCTAACCACATTCTCCACTCCACAAAGGGGGCGGAGAAGGAGGGAACACAGATAACTTCAGAGAGAAGGTGGAAGCTTGCCCTGAGCCAGAGGTGAGCCTCGGCTGAGCTGGACTGTCAGTAAATTCACCACAATTGTCATTTGCACTTCAAGGGCCTCTAGTTCCAAAGCTTTACCCAACATTCTCTGAGAGCCCTGGGGGTCGGGAAAGGTGGCCACGGAGGGCAAAACTGTAGGGAAGGGAGATGCTTGGAGCTGGTCAAGGGCAATCTATTGCTAGGACAACCCAGGGAAAAAGAAAACGGCCCTGCAGGAGCTTCAATGTGCTGCAGTCAGGCCAGGCTTCTGTGGGCATTCCCTGTCTACCAGTGACAACACAGCAGCTCAAAAACAACGAGGTCCAGGCTAACCAACAAAGGCCCCAAAGAACAGGAAAGGAGACAGAGATCTGGGTAGAAGAGAAAGCACAAGGACAAAGAAAGTAGAGGAAGAAGCAGTCTGTTTGGGGCTAGTGTTCTCCACCTGGCCATCTAGTTCCTCAGGACATCCTGATCCCTGCCCCGCCCTCCAGCTCTTTCTCAAGCGGCTTTGTGATTCTGACCCTCAGTCTCTTCCTTTTTGGAATGAGGATAATTAGAGTTGCCTACTTCATAGAGTTTCTGGGATGATACAAAACATTTAATACAATACTTGGTGCATGGATGCTGATTATTATTTTATTATCATCATTGCTATCGCCATTTCCCCCCAAGGGGAAACTGCCATGACCTTTAAACAGAGACTAAAGGAACTAGAAATAAGAAAAAGGAGATCACATTTCCATAAAAAGAAAACTCCAAGTCTAGCCTATCCCATAGTGCTCTTGGAGACAAGAAGGCTCTCCCAGGCCGCCTCCTACCACTCCAATTGATAGGAAGACACTTACTGAGTTCTTACAGCTGAGGCAGACAGTGACCCAGGAAATCACCAGCAGTCCAAGCAACATTCCTAGAGCAGCCATTCTAGTTGAAGGCAGGTGCTGAGGAGCCATCATCAGGACCTGAGGGGACAAGCGCAGAAAACAGAAGGTCAGTGCCTGGCTCCCCATCATCGGGATTCCCATAATAGCTCTACTGCACAAATGTCGGTCATTTCCTGCGCAGACGTGGAACAGGCCTTCTACTTACTACTAGATAAATCAATGCCTGTAACTCAAAGTGATAGTCCCTGACTAGAAATGCATATGCTGTGACAGCCCCGGCCCTCCTTCCTCGTTCATAGTACTGGGGCTGTGGAAAGTGTTGCTGGCTGCAGTGGGAAAAGGAGGAAATTCACCACTGTGCTACATGTGAACAGATACAGAACCGAGTCCATATAAATATCTGCAACCACCTCCTTTCAAACACACCCACTGTCACAGCTGATGACCACCAGCGTCAGTGTCCTCTAACCTAGCAAAGCTCAACATTTCTAAGTCACAGAACCGTGTGCACTACTTTTTAAAGGCCAAACAAATCCTAGTGTAAGTATTAGTACATGTTAACAATTTCAATATATAAGGACTGAAAGACATCCTATATTCATGGATTTTTAAGATGGCAATCCTAACCAAAACAGCATACAAATTCAATGCAATTGCTATCAAACTCCATGGTGCTTCCTGAAGAAATAGAGAAATTTATCCAATTCATATGGAATGTTAATGAGCACAGAACACCAAGACAACCATTAAAAAAAATAAGAAAGAAAGAAAGAAAGAAAGAAAGAAAGAAAGAAAGAAAGAAAGAAAGAAAGTAAGAAAGAAAGACAGAAAGACAGAAAGATTCTTTTTAATCTGCAAAGTTAAAGAACCCAAGTGTGGAATGAGCAGGAAAAGTCATACAGACTAATGAAACAGAAATAAGAGCATAGACATAACCTCATATATGGTCAGTTTTCAACGAAATTGTCAAAACTATTCATTTAGGAAGAACAGGAGTAACTATCTTGAAACAAAGCTAGGACAACTCACTATCCGTAAGCAAAAGAATAAAGCCAGACCCTTCCTTTATAATACACACAAAGACTGACTCAAAATGGACCAGAACTGAAAGTAAAAGTAAAAAGCTTTTGGGAGTGTTTATGGTGTTTTTTTGTTGCTTTATTTGTTTTTTTGAAACAGAGTTTATCTGTGTAACAGACTTGGCTGTTCTAGAACTTGTTCTGTAGACCTGGCTGGCCTCGAATCCACTTTGAAGCAAGGTCCTATGTAACCAGCTGTCTTCACACTCACCATATAGCTGAAGTGACACTGAACCCCCATCATCTCTGCCTCTCTCTGCCTTCCAAGTGCTGGGATTACAGGCACGTACTTCCACCCCTGGGAAAAAGCTTAAACTATGCGAAGAAAACATAGGTACAATCTTTATGCTATTGGGTTCTGCCAATGGTTCCTTAAAGGTGACACCAAAAGAGTAAGCAACAAAAAATATAAACTGGACTTCATCAAAATTAAAAAGCTTTGTATCTCAAAAAACTATTTTATTATAAGCTTGGTGATACAGGTCAGTTAAAAGCATTAGCTTAGTATGCATGAAGTCCTGAATTCAATTCCTACCATCACACGCATACTCTCAGAGTACATGAACATACACGAATATACACACATAATCAAAGCCACTCATCATGAAAAGGCAACCTACATTATGAGGGAAAAAATTTCAAATCACCTAAATAATAAGAATTTAATATCTAGAACAAGGCTTGAGATTTAGTTTAGAGGAATATCACTTTCCTAGCATGCAGGAAGCCCTGGGTTCAATTTGAGCACATCAAAAGAATACAAAAGAAGTCAGCAGCACTTGCCACCAAGTCTGACCACCTAAGCTCAATCCCCAGAACCCATGTGGTAGAAAAGAACCCATTTTCACAAGTTGTCCTCTGACCTCCACACATAAACTATGGCAGGTCACAACCACATACACAAATAAATAATATAAATGTGTTTTTATACATGTAAATATAAATATCAAAATATAATAATTTAATTTATAAATATAAGATCAAATTCTTCTGGGTTTCAATAAAAGACAGAGTAAAAGAGTCTAGGGAGTGCAACTCAGCCAAAGTGGGCTTGCTTAGCATACCTGAGACCCTGAGATCAATACCAGTACTCTCCAAAACAATTACAATTAAAAATTTCAAAACAACAAAGAACTAAAATAGGCATTTCTCAAGTAAGAGAAAGGAAGGAAGGAAGGGAGG
>NC_022020.1:23964997-23984170 GCF_000317375.1 Microtus ochrogaster
GGAACTAGCTCTTGTAGACCAGGCTGGCCTCGAACTCCCAGAGATTCGACTGTCTCTGCCTCCCGAGTGCTGGGATTAAAGGCGTGCGCCACCACCGCTCAGCTGATAATAAACACTTTGATAAGGATTAAATGAAGTCATCATAACTATCGAGGGGAATGTAAAGCATCATGGTCACATTGTAACACAATTCGGTTTTTCAAAAGACATTTGAGCCAGTGAGATGGCTCATCAGGTAATACGCTTGCCACACATGTGATCACCTGAGTTTGATCCCTAGAACCTCACAAAGTAGGAGAAAATTGATTCGATAAAGTTGTCCTCTGACCTCCGTACATGTACCATAATATGCTTGTGCCCTCTCAATACAATATATAACCATAACTTTTTAATTATTTTATTTAGGTATATGTGTATGTGTATTCTGCCCATGTGTATGTCTGTACTACATATGCATATAGTACCCTCAAGGACCAAGAAGAGGGCATCAGATCCCTGTGACTGGAGTTACAGACAATTATGAGCTGCAATGTGGGTGTTAGGAATCAAACCTAGGTCATCTGGAAGAAGAGTCAATGCTCTTAACCCCTAAGCCAAATCTCCAACACCAACTTAACATATATATAGAGAGAGAGACTGATATTAAATATATATTAATTTATGTATATTAAATTGATGTTTATATGTGAATATATTTAATATATTCATATATATATGAGAGAGAAAGAGAATTTTAAGCTACATGTGTGGTCAGAGAAATGACTTACAAGTTAAAAGTATATATTGACCAGACGTGGTGGTTCCATGCCTTGAATTCCAGCACTCAAAATGCAGAGGTAGGAGCATCTCTTGTGAGTTCAAGGCCAGTCTGGTCTACCTAGTGAATTCCAGGACAACAGAGTTACATGGTAAGACCTTGTCTCAAAACAAAAAGTCTGCACTGCTCTTGCAGAAGACTCAGTTTCAGCTCCTGGCACCCATGTCAGGTGGCTATCAATCCCCTGTAACTCCAGCTCTGGGGAAGCTGATGCCATCTTTTGGCCTCTGTGGCACCTACACTTGTGTTCATATACCCACACTGACACATAAGTACATGTAGTTAAAATCAAAATAAATATAAAACAAAATAAAAACAAACAAACAAACAAAACCTCTAAATTTAAGCCAGATAGAAGGATCAAGAATTTAATGCCAGCCTGAACTGCATAGTGACACCCTGTTTTTAAAAAAAAAAGCTATATACCAATTTTTCTCCTAGGAGTACACCTAAAGGAGCTAAGAAGTAGGAATTCAAGCAGTTACTTATGCATCTATATTCAAAGACGCTATTCACAGTTCTCAAAGAGTAGAGCTAACCCAGGTGTCCAACAACAGATAGACATTTAGCCTGGCACAGTGATTCACAACTGTAATCCCAGTAGCTGGATGGTACAAAGAGAAGGATCAAGACTTCAAAGCCAGCCTTAGCTATATAGTGAGTTCAAAACCAGACTGCATATGTATAAGATCCTGTTAAAGGAATAAACACAAAAATTTTAAAATATACTATATAAACAATGGACTATTGCCCAGCCATATAAAAAGGTGAGAATACATACAGCAACACAAATAAGCCTCAAAACATTACATCAAGTGAAATAACCCGGACACAAAATGACATATATGATTCCACCTTCAAGAAATATCTAGAAATCACAAAGAAAGAACACAGAATCCACCTTCAGGGGTTAAAGAAAGGGAGAGTAGGGAATTCATGCTTAATAGAAAGAGAGCTTCTATTTTAGAGTAGTAATAAAATTTATAACAAAAGTTGTTCAGTAGAACAGAAAACAGGGCAACTTTACCAAAACTAGCACATAATCTACAAGAGGCAGGAAGGCAAACATTAAGCAAGAACAACAGAAGAATTCAGAATGTATTAGCCCAGACTCTTGGAAAGGGTTTCATGCACAACCCTCAGCTCTGATGGGACTCGCTCAGCATTTTACTTGGTAATGGTGTAAGCGAATTACAGAGGAGGATTTCTGAAGAGTATGATGTTTACACTTCTCTCCCCATCCCTGCCACACTCCACCCTGCTCTGACTCCCTCACATACTGCCCCAAGATGGACTCAGTTCTGCCTGGATCCACTCTCGGAAGTTATTACCCCTCTGGCCAGCCCATGTCTTCCTAGGGGCAGACAGAAACCTTCCCTAAGGACATCTGCAGCCTTGAAAGAAAACAGCCCTGCTGGACCAGCACTGTGCTAAAAAAGCACAGCCAAACGGAAAAGCAAAGGCTTAGGACTAAAAATAGCTGCTCCACTCACCCAGCAGCAACAGCTTTTGCTTTCTGCCAGTCTCCCTCTCCATTTTTTTTATCACAAAATGGAACTGCTGAGTGCCACACAAGTTCCTCCCAGCATCCTGGCTTCCTGGGGGCACCAATCACACTGAGAGACAGAGAATGGGTTCACAGCAACTGCACTGTTCTGAGCAGGTGTCTGCTCATGTCCAGGGTGATGGAGAGGTGCCAAGCTAGCTAAGGATGAATAAGGGAAGGGGTTGCCACATTAAGAGAGGCTAGGGAAGCCCAGGGAGATGGGTCTCAAGAGGACACAGTCCTAGAGCTTCCAAATGCTTTTATCCTTCTTATCCCCGCAACCTTGACTTGAGACGCAGGATAATGAGAGGGACCTAGCACTATTAGAACATAAAACAAAAGGAAATAGCCAGCCATGGTAGCTCACATCTGCAATCCTAGCCCTTGGAAGGCTCAGTCAGGAGGATCACTAAGATCTCAAGGCTAGTCTGCTGGACCACAGAGTGAGAAGCTATCTTAAAAGAAAGGAAGTGGGGTGGGGGGAGAAAGCGCATTAACCCCAAAGCCACACATGTCCTTCCTCATGTGATAGTGTTCATGCATATATGCATGTGCACACGCAGTCAGGTATTCCCTTCCGACAGCCAGAGATAAACATGGGACCGGCGATGGTAAAAACAAATGAGAAGTCAAGGGCAAGATGACAAATAAACAAGAGGCCCAGAAGAGACTGAGAACAGTAGGTCAGGGACAGCCAATGCACACAGCAGCTCCTAGAGTAGGAAGGGGAATAGAGGGCAGAGAAATGGCAGCTCCCGCAGGGCTCTCATGCCAGCAGGAACACTGCTGCCAATACAAAGGATGAGAGATCAATTGAAAAATGGATCCTTCATCTCCCCTCAATAATTCCACAAGGACCACACACCTGACCTACTTATTGCTTCCATCCGTTTTCCCACAAAAGACAGCAGGCATGGAGTTCAGTGGGCTATTGGGAAGACTGAGGAGAGAGGGAAAGTGAGGTTGGGTAGAAGAATGAGTTCCCCAGGCATTGCTGCGATGCCCAGAGAAGAAGCACAAACCCTGCAGCATGTAGCAGGGGTAAGTGTCTGTCCTTTAAGGCCTGGCTTGCAGCCAAGTCCCTTGGTTTTGGTAGAGAGAATGCCAGAAAAGCTTGCCCTGAGCTTTGGCCGAAGTTGAGGCAGAGGGAGAAGGAACAAGTGGAGGAAGGAGCACCTAGCTGCACTTTGCCAAGATGACCTGAGAATTGCAAGCAAGAAATCAGGCAGCTGGGACCACCAAAGGGAGCTTGAACATAAAGCCAAATTCATAGCATCCCACTAGGCCTGAGGAGAGTGCCCTCCCAAAGCACTTGCTGCCCACAATGCCAAGTTTACCCTGCATGGCCTGCCAAACAAAGCCTCCCATCTCACTTGGCCTTCACAGAGAACAGATCTGCAAACTTTACGTGTTTGGCCTTCATCCAACTTCAGCACCTCTCAGTCCAGGAAAGAGGAACTTTGTCAGCGCCTCCCCCTCCCCGTAACTCTTTCCTTAAGTGCTCGGAGACAAGGGAGACAATAGGTCTCCAGAAGGCCATTTGTAGGCGGGGCAATCTGTGTTGTCAGTTTACTGTGGCCCAGAACAAATGCTGGGGCAACATAGAGGAAAGGCCTTGGAGCTCCACCTCCCTCGTACCTCAGGCTGCTTTGTCCTCTAATCCACTGCACAGACTAGAGGAGAGGTCTGGGCCCTGTGTGAACAAGACTACCTCCAGTAACTTTAGTCTTTTCTGAGGATAGAAGACAAGCAGCCAGTAAAGGGAGGGAGAGGGGACTATTGGGTTCACGCACGTTCTGACATGGCTGGCTAACATAAATAGTGGCTGCCCCAAGCCTCGGGAACAGGGCATGGGGATGAGAGAGGCTGAACATATGAAAATATCCAGGACAAGGCTCGTCACACCAGCAGCCCACCTTGAACTCTCTGGAACTTGGTCCTACCTACAGTACACAGATACTGATTGTTTTCCTCATCTTCTAGAAAAAAAGGGAAAAGGGAAGAATTCCAATTGTATTTTATAAGAAAAAAAACTGAAAAGATAAAAAGATTGGGTAGAAAGCATAGCACAATGATTTAGAGTAAGACAGATCTAAAAAAATCAATTCTGATGAATTCCTAGACAGTTGATCTTAGACACAACTTTAGAAAGCCAGCAGGGTGGCTCACTGGGTAAGGGCACTTGCTAGACCCCCACGGCAGGAGAGGACTCCCACAAGCTGCCCTCTGACATAGCACAATCCGTGGCACACATGCACCACACACATAATAAAGAAACAAATGTAATAAAAAATTAAAGACAACTTTGCTAGGCTTTCCTTTTCTCACCTATAAAATGATCATAATAAGAGTTTCTACTTCAAAGAGTGGACAGGGGGAATAAATAGGTAATGGAAGGGAAGGGTTTAGGGGCACTTAGCTATCCCTCCACTGCCCAGTCAATGAGGGCAAGCCAGGAACCCCAGAATCACATTCCAGAGCCCACACCTCGCGCTTCCAAGATCCACAGTTTCCAGCTGACACATGAGGCTTTAGTTGTGTACCTGCTCCCGGGAGGTGAAGAAAACAGATATTAAAAAAAAAATCTCCACACCTGAGCACAGCCAGTTCAGAGCTGAAGTCCCAGGCAGACCCAATCCACTCAGAGCTTTCTCAGCACACTAGCACCCAGAGCCAGGCCCAAGCACACAGAACCGCCAGCTGCAGAACCAGCTGTGAAACAATCCTGCGCTTTCAGACTGAAGGCTAGAGGATGCGCTCTTCCCACAGACACAGTCCATTACTATATACGGGCCGTACAAACGCGGACACACCATCACTCACCTCACAAACAGAGGCTCACCATCTAATCTAAGCAGATAAATAGGAAATGCAAAGGGGATATTGAAAGGACATCCCTGACATAGAGGAACAATGTAGCAAGGCTTAAGGAAAGAAGAGAAATGTTAAAAATAACTGGAAGGACAAAAGAACTAGGTTCGGAGTGGTCAGACAAATAGGCTTCCCAAGATACAAACTAAGCACAAAGTCAAGAAAGACAGAGTCTTTGACTATCAAAAGAAATACGGCAGCTAACAGTAGTCCACCCACTAGCTGGCCAGACTGGACTCAGAACTGGCCATTTGTGCACTATATTTCCCCAAGTAGAAAGGTCATTCCTAGGGTGAATCAAATAACAACTTCTCTTAAATCCAAGGCAGTCAAAAGCAAAAGTAAGAGACTGTTGGAAGACAGTTTCCACTGCACACAAGCCTGTTCTTCTCTGAAGAGGGCTGAAGAGACAGCCCAAGAGGCCTTTCCTACAGCAGCACAAGAACAGACTCTGGCTCTGCCAGAGGACACAGGGGCCAAGAGAGTTCTACGGGTCCACCTGGAATAAGAGCTCTGGAAGAAGAGAAGTAAAAGCAATGAAGACACATTCTTGGCTCTTTTTAATCCTTTGTACTCAAAGAGGTGGGAGGACATGACCCACCTCATGCCCACTCTAGGAGAATGACGTACATATTTTCAAGAAAGAAGCTAAATAGATTATCAGAAAATTGCAATCTTAGAGACAAAAGATAATGGCTATATATAAGAGCAATCAAGAGACAAATAAATGATTGAATAAAAGAAAGCCTCGCCTGTCTCTATCCAGATTGGTCTCAGCCTTCAAAGAATCTGAATGTTGGAAGCTAAAGCTCAGTCTTCATTTGGATTGCTGAATCCAGATGACAAGGCAGCTGCTCCATCGGCCACAGAGCATAGCAGGAGATTCATAAAGGTTCTGCTGGAAATAGAAAGGGAAGTGAGTAGGGCAAGGACTTTGGTGCCATCAGAACAGGAGTGAGGACCAAAACAAGAGTAGAGGCACTGTCCTATGGAGAAACCTCAGAGCAAAGGACAGCAGACCAAGAACAGTCCTCAGTGTCCATGTCAGGTTAGGGAAAGAAAAGCAGCAATGAGACGAGTGTGCTGAATCACACAGTCCAGGAGAGCAGAGACTGCACGGATCAATAGTGCTGCTCCTAGAAACCTGGGTTATTAAATGAAAATCCCAGTGCCAAGTATGAGACACCCTCCCGTGACAGGGAGTTCCCAGGAGCACCCACAATAATAGAGGCTAGCATTATTTGTCTTGGTTACACACCGAAGAAGATGGTCAGCTCTCATGCTGAAGCTATCACACACTGGATGTAGGACAAAAGCCAGGCTGGGATTGATCTGAGAACTTACTCCACGCTGGCCAGCTTTCGTACTACTGCAAGGTGCTGTGGGGAAAAAAATCATCATCAATGATCTTATCCAACAGTGGCCTGAACTGGAGTGCTATAAAACCAGCTTACCAGGCAAAATGTAACCACTGGGGCAATAGTGGCATGACCATATGAGGGGAATTAACTGCTTTCTAACTGGATTTGAGACCCACTCCACAGGAGGGAATGCATAACTGGTACTGTAAATCTGGTCAAAAGTCCATGACTAAAGAGTCATAGGCCCTAGTGCGGAATCTGCTGTGGTTTGGCAGTGGACCTGCTAGCAAACTGCCTTTAATATGTGTTTAAATCCATAAATTAGTGCTGGTCTCAACCTTCATCAGCGAAACCTTTTGTAGTAGGCACAGCTAAAGCAGACTTAAACCTGGTCAAAGTTCTAGGGAAAACTGACTGTTGAGTGCTGTGGAGTATCCCTAAGTGGGACATCTGCATCGTCACATATACATGCACACACACTCCTCTGTGGCTCCAGGAACACCACCAAACATGGGGTGGGGAGAGCCAGAAGATGGCAAAGAGTGCTGAGAAACACCCTCTTCTGGACATGAACTCCAGCAGCTGTGGTTAAGTGCATAAGACTTACCTAAGACCAAGCCAGTCAACTCCAACACAGATGGGAGAGGGACTCATGAGATCCCACCCTAGCTGAAGAGTTATTGGCAGATAATAGCTAGCTACTGGGGGAGTTGTTTTTCTTCGGTGGTATAGCCACTGGTAAGTTATCCATGTTCTAGGAAGTAACCCAAAATCTATACTCATACAAGCAACCAGAATTAAACTGAGTCATAAAAAAAAAAAAAAAAAAAAAAGAAGACATGAAAGTAGGAGAGGAACTTGTTGGGAAAAAAGGGACTCAGAGAAAACAGAAAAGGGTAAAAATGGGCTAAGAAGGAGTGGTTATAATCAAAACACATGTCTTTCTGTTTGTCTGTTTCGAGACAGGTTTTTTCTGTGTAGCCCTGGCTGGTCCTGGAACCAGGCTAGCCTCAAACTCACAAAGATTCACCTGCCTCTGCCCCCCCAGTACTTGGAAAATCTGTCAAAGAATAAATTAAAATATTTTTAAAAAAAGAGAAGGAGGAGGTGTTGGAAAGATGGCTCAGCAATTAAGAGCATCTGCTTTCTTCCGGAGGAGTTCAGTTGCTAACACCCATGTCAGATAGCTCAGAACCATCTGTAAACCAGCTCCAGGGGTTCCGACACCTCTGGCCTCTGTGGGCACCTTCACTTACATGCACATACCCACATGAAGATACATACACTTACACATAATTAAAAATAATAAAAATAAATATATTAAAGAGAGAAGAGCGAATCACAGGAAAAACCAAGTTGTAAATAGCAATGCCAAACGAGGAGTTGATCACTGGATTTGGTAATGAGGCAGCCAGAGGGTCATTCAAAGAGGAGCCACGTGTAACAATGAAGTTTAAAAACAAATGGAGGCCATTTTCAGTATCCCACTGGATTCTTAATTTTAAAAGGTACACTTCAATAGTATGACAGAAGGGTTCTCCAATGCCTTGGAGCAGGTTCCTACAGTAACACACAGCCATGTCCCAGAGCACACATTCCCGGGACAGTGAGGAGCAGCCACACCATCAGAGACATGAGAAACGGGAGCAAATTCTCCAAGGAGACACTCATGTCAGACATAATTCCGTGTACTCTGAGCCCCAGCCACGTCCCAGTCTGCTCAGCAGCTTTGTTCTTGGTTGAGTTGTACTGAGTACAACTGTAGAACGCAGCATCAGTCAGACTCCTTCCCCCGTCTTCCAACACAATAACTAAGCATCCCAGAGGAAAATAAATTCTGTCAAATAATAAGTACATGCAACATTTATGGAACACTGTCTCCGTTCTAAGCACAGTGCTGAGCTCCTTTACTCTCCACAATAACCCTCCGAGGTGTTTCTAACGTGCAGCTCGGTTTACCCACAAGGAGACAAAAATTCAGAGGTTAAGTAACGAGCCAGAGTTCAGGCAGCCAGAGAGCAATAGAGTGTAAGATCCAGGGCTGTGAAATCAGCCACAGAAACTGGATCCATCATTTTATTTGTTCTGAAATAACATAAATAAATAATAATGCTTTGTGTTATGACAAATTTTTAAATGAGCCTACTGGGGCCCTCTTGTGGCTAGACCTGCTTCTATCATGCCCAAGCTACTGTGGCACACACACAGCACACAGGCAGGGGTGGGTGTAGGGTAAGCCTGGTCAATATGCCTTCCACTAGACAAGCTTTTAACAGAGTGGCAAGAACACACTCATTTATAATTATTCCTTGGTGCTGCCTGAGGTCCTGAGAATGATCAGTTAGTGCTAATAACAATAAAAGTTACAAGAAACTCCACTCCGTCTCACCTCTACTCCAGTACAATGTTCTAAGCACAGTGCTGAGCTCCTTTACTCTCCACAACAGCCCCAAGGTGGCTCTGACATGTCAATATGACAACTCTGGATTGATTCGGGTATGACTGACTAGCCGTGTGACTTTGGGATAGATGATCAACATTGTCATCTTTATACACAAAGACCTGATAATAACTACTTGGTAGTACAGTTATCAGATTAAATGAGATAACAAAATATAGAGATCAGTGCCTGACACAAAGTGGACGTCAAAGAATCTTGGAGCTGAGCATAGCATTGTGGTGCAAACCTTTGATCCCAGCACTCAGGGAGCAGAGCCAGGCAGCTCTCTCTAAGCTTGAGGCCAGCCTGGTCTATGTAACGAATTCCAGGCCAGCTAGGGCTACATGGTATGATCTTTTCTTAACAAAATAAGAATTAAAAAGCTTGTAGTTAAATATCTATTATTAGAGGAAATTCTGAACAGAACAAAGTAGTAAGGACTCTGCCACCATCCGACCCCTGCCTGGAGCCCAGTCCTGAGCCACAAGTTACCCACAAACCTGGACTATACAATGGATGGGCACACACACTGAAACCTAAGTGATACTGGTCTTTCCCTCAGAGTTAGAGCCAGCTGGTCAAAAGCTGAAAGATGCTTCAGAGTTCAGCTTCCTAATGACTTAGTTCTGTCTTCACATTCCTGCTGATGCTTTTGTATCTCTAAAGAGTATCAGGGATTTCAGCAGAAGCCACAACAGGCACAGCAGAGCAGGGATCAGAATTCATCATTCCTTTCTCCTAATGCCTCTAGGCTTTCAGAGGACAGCAGCATCTCTTAGTGGGACCAGAAGAGTCTGGAGGAAGGGAAACCTCCAGTTCATAGCTTCAAATAACATACCAACTCTTGCCGGGCGATGGTGACACACGCCTTTAATCCCAGCACTCGGGAGGCAGAGACAGGCGGATCACTGTGAGTTCGAGACCAGCCTGGTCTACAGAGCTAGTTCCAGGACAGGCTCCAAAGCCACAGAGAAACCCTGTCTCAAAAAAAAAAAAAACAAAACCCAAAAACATACCAACTCTTATTCTGTGCTGGTTTATAAGTACTTGGTATTCATACTCACACAGATACCAAGTGTGTATATGTTTTTAAGTTTATATGTTTACTTATCTTTATTTTTTATGTGTATGAGCATTTTGCCTGCATGTATGTAAGTGTACATGCATACAGTGCCATCAGAGGCCAGAAGAGGGCACAGGTCATGTGGAAATGGAGGTATAGACAGTTGTTAGCTGCCATGTGGGTGCTGGGAACCAGGTCCTCTACGAGCTGTTAATCTCTCCAGCCCCACACAGATACATTGTAGCATTAGCCTCAGTATCCTGAGCCTCGTGGACCATTTTCTATGGAACAGAATCTACCAAACCTACCACTGCTGACATCAAGAGGCTTCAAATCCTGCTCACAATCAACAGACATGAAGCTTTCCACATTTAAGGCAGTACAATTATTTAAAAGAAAGTCCCCAAAGAGACACTACTGTAGGCAACTTGAAATACAACTTTGTAATTGTAAGACAAACAACTAGACTCCTCCTTAACTTACAGAGGCCACTCAAAAAGGGGGGGGGCATTTTCTTGTAAAAACCACTTTGCAGCAATATGAGAGGGTAGGCTATCAACCACAGAACTTACAACTACCCGTGGTGACTACAAATGTCTTCAGGTAACCAAAGCATTATAGTTTATTTGTAAAGTGCCTAAGAGCCCACAGCTATTTATGATACCACATCCTTAAAATTTGAAAGGGAGATGAATTTTAAAACATACACATTTACATACGTGGGAAGAAACACAAAAAAAATCAGATGCTTCTCAACATAACTCAGAGAGCCATAACTCATGGGCTTCACAATCCCACCCAACACCCAGAGAAAATCAGGCATCGTCTCCCAAAGATGGTGGGTGGCTGGGTAGGTAGCCAAGAAACAAAGAAACCTAAACTCAGCACTTGGCACACAATTAGGAAGCAGAGAATTGTAAATGCATTGTTTCTGACTCTAAATATATCTACATTTATTACCAATTTGGGATCAGAAACTACATTTAGTTCTGCCGTGACCACACGCTAAAAATATTAAGCAGAGTATTGCCTAGGAAACGGCCGTCGGTCCTCTAGGCTGCTGCAGCCTTATTTCAGAGCTACTCTGCCATGCTCCCAGGAGAGCCTTCTTGGGCTTTACTGAGATTCTCATTGTAAGTGAAACTGCCACTATTCTGCCAAAAGTTCTCCTTTGCATCTCAGAAGACAAAGATGGACACAGTGGGACAAGCCTGTAATAACAGCACTTCAGAGACAGGCAGGAAGTTTGAGACACAGCAGACTTCTATTGAGTTCTAATCAAGACTATTTCAATAAAAAAGATGGAGGAAAAAGGCAATGGGGTGAATATGATCAATGTATTATATACATGTATGAAAATGACATCAGACCAATTATTTATGGACAATATATGCTGATGTAAAGTTTGAAACATTAAAAGTGACAAAATGGGGGATGGGAGGTGAGACTATAATCCCAGCAGAGCCAGTAAAAGTGGGAGCACAGCCTCAAGGCCAGCCTCACAAACATAAGTCTGTCCAAAAATGGAAAAGAAGAGAAAGATAAAAGGGGCCTACCCAAGGTTTCCTAGTTAGCATTAACTGTCAACTTGGCATACTCTAGAATCACTTGGAGAAGGTCTAAACTGAATTAACTGTGTTTATCAGGCTGGTTTGTGAGCATGTCTGTCCTTGTCTTGATTGTTAACTTTTGTGAGAAGGCCACTGTGGGCAAATCCATTCCCTGGGCAAGTAGTCTCGGGCTATATCAGGAAGCTAGATAAGCAAGCCAGAGAAGGCAGCAGCAGGCAGTGTTCTTCCATGATTTCTGCTGTACTTCCTTGACAGTAAATGAGTCCCTGGATTGGAGAAAATGCTGTGTGAAATAACAAGAGTCTTGCTTTCAGGTTCTTGACCTGATTCCTCTCAATGATGGACTGTGACCGTTTCATCCTACGAAACCCTTTCTTCCCCTAAATTGCTTTTAGCCCAAGTATTTTAGCACAGCAATAGAAAGGAGACCAGAACACTGTGCTCTCTTGGGTAGTCAGGCTCTACTTCACAGGCTTGTCACAACTGAAATCCATCTGACTAGCAAGTCCGCAAGAGTGAGGGATAATTGTCTGCCTGAGCTTTTATCTTCAGATTCCAACATTGTCACACACACACACACACACACACACACACACACATTCTGTTGATTGAGCAAAAGTAAAAACATTTTAAAAAAACGTACTAGCAAATGATTAGCTATTTTAAAAATTGTTTTTAGGGACTGGACAGATGACTCAGCACTTAAGAGCACTGGCTGATATTTCAGATGATCTGGGTTCAATTCCAAGTACCCACATGGCAGCTCTCTGTAATTCCAGTCGTAGTAAATCTGATGCCTTCTAGCAATCATGGGCAGTGGCACACACATGGTATCCAGACACACATGCAGGAAAAACACCTATACACACAAAAAATATTTTTTAAAAAATGTCTATTGTGATCGATAAAAACAGGTACATAAATTATTACTGATGAGACAAGTCAAAGGGTCACTGGAAGTTCCAGGCCAGCCTGGTCTACCTGGAGAATATTAAGCCACCTAGAGTTACATAGTGAGACCCTGTCTCAAAATGTACTCCCTCTCAAAATACTGAGTAGAAGAAGCAGAGCTGTTATATATATGGATTACTAGTTTAAACAAAGTATGTGTGGCCATCTCTATGGTCATGTACAAACCTGGAGTTATGGAAAGCTGTGCTCAGTGGAGTCTTTATCCTGAAATGTTAACTACACAAGGAACAGTTAGATAAGTTCTCTTTTGATGATCTCGTGGATAACTTAGAGGCCTGGTCAGACCATCCATCATCAGCCCAAGGAAACATGGGGAAAGCTAGGATTTAACCCTACTTGCCAGGGCAGCCTCCAGTCTGAGTCTGAAGAATCATCAGTGTGGCTGGCTCCCCAGAAAAGTGGTCAAAAGTGTCAAAGCAAGTATGAAAAAGTGGACTTGACCCAGCTTCAAGGCTAGAGCTTCAAACAGGAGGTACTGGACAAAGGATGCCAAGACCTAATGGTCAGCAAAGTGAGGGTTAAGAATGAAAGCAGAGGGCTGGGGAGACGGCTCTGTGAGCAGTGCTTGACATGCGACCATGGACACTTGAGTGTGACTTCTCAAAACCCACATTTAAAAACAAACAAAAACCCAGCTAGACATGGTAACCTACATGTCTGCAATCCCAGCATTCCTGTAGGGGGGATGGGTGACGAAAAAAAAGAAAATCCTGGGTAGGGAGGTGGGGGCGGGTCATTGATACAGATATATCACACACAGACAAAGAATGGTTTAAATAAATAAAAGGTAGCAGTAGTCAAAGCCTTCTAAAATCTTCCATAAAGCATAACAGAACAGTTCTTTTTTCATTTTATGAGATCAGCCTGACCCTGATATTAAAGCTGGACAACGACATTACAAGAAAATTACAGGCCCCCCCATAGGCACATAGATGTAAAAAGACTGAACATAACATTAGTAAACCATTTTTAACAGCATATTAAGAGACTTATACATGATCAAATCATATTTGTCTTGGGAAGTTTAAGAGAAGTGGGAGGCACATGATCATCTCAACTGGTAGAGAAAAAGCACTTAAAATCCAACACCCTTCATAGTACTAAACAAAGTAAACAGAAATAGAGTAGACCCATATGACGAGGAACAAACATGAAAAGCCTATAGCTACTACTGTATTCGTTGGTAAAGGCTGAAAGTCCTTCATCTAAAATCAGGCACAGAGTAACTGCTTTGACCACTTCTAATATGCACAATAATAGAGCAATTAAGGAGGAAAGGCATCTGAAACAGAAAGAGCAACGGAAAATTATCTCTAGTTGAAGACTGCGCAATCTTACAAGTAACAAACAAAAACTAGAGAATCAACCAGAGATTCTGCTAGAGTTCCTAAATGTAGGAGGAAAATAGTTGTATTCTTTATACACCAGCAGTGAGCTTTCAACAAAGGGATGAAAACAGGGCTGGAGATGGCTCTGTGGTAAGAGCATGCACTGCTCTTACAGAGGAGCCATGTTCAGTCACCAGCACCCACACCAGGCAGCTCCGCACGCCTGAAGCACTGCTTCCAGAGCACCTGATCTCAATGACCCACACAGACACACACAGGTACACATAATTTAAAACTAAGCCGAAAAGGAAGGAAGAAGGAGGGAGGGAGGATGGATGGATGCCAGCCAGTGGTGGCACACACCTTTATTACAGCACGGAGGCAGAGGCAGGTGGATCTCTCTGAGTTCGAGGCCAGTCTGGTCTACAAGAGCTAGTTCCAGGACAGGCTCCAAAGCTACACTTTGGAGCCTGTCTTGAAAAAAAATAGAGCAATGTTACCTAAAATATTACCAAAAAGGATAAAATAGAAATCTAACAAAGAAGGTGAAAGACTGTGTAGTAAAACCTATAAAGCACTGCTAACAAAATTAAAAAGATCTAAATAAACAAAGACATCTTGGGGTGGATTAAAAGATTTAACACTGTCAAAATGACAATCCCACACAAAGCAAGGCACAGATTCAACACAATTCCTCTCAAATTCCCAGTAGCATTTTTTATGGAAATAGTGTGTGTGTGTGTGTGTGTGTGTGTACATATATCATAAAATTCATATGGTGTTTTAAAGGACCCTGAATACTCAAAACAATCTTAAAAAAAGAAGAAAGTAGGAGACAAAAGTTGAAGAATTTACAAGTCCTGATTTTAAAACTTATGACAAAGCTCAATTAAAAAAATTAAGAACTAACATAAGATAAACATATAAACTAAAGTCAAGAAAACATCTACAGACAACTGACTTTTAAAAAACATTTTGTTTCTATCCATGCATACACACATATGTGCATGTATACGGGTGCCTATGCTATAGCACGTGGATGGTCCTCAGAGGACAACCCAGGGGAGTTCACTCTCTCCCTCCACCACATGGGTCCTAGGGATTGACAGTTGTCAGTCCTCATGGCAAGCACCTCCACAGCTCACAAGGCTTGAAAAATGGATCAAAGACCTAATTTAAAAGATAAAGACTATACAACTCTTAGAAGACAAGACACACTTTCAGCTACAGAGAAACCCTGTCTCAAAAAAACAAAAACAGAAAACACTTTCATGAGGCTAATTTGACAACTGTTTAACAACAAAATCATAGGTAATACAAGAAAACAATAGGTAAGATGAACTTTAATAACATTAAAAACTTGTAGCTAGAGAGATGGCTCAAAGGTTAAAATTAAAATCATTTGCTGCTCAGTTATGAAAACAAGAGTTCAGATCCCAGTAGCCCAGATAGCCCAAAAGACCCTGTAATTCAAAAAACAGGGTACAGACCTGAACAGAGAACTCTCAAAAGGCAAATCTAAAATGCTTGAAAGACACTTAAGGAAATGCTCAACATCCTTAGCCATCAGAGAAATACAAATCAAAACAACTCTGAGATTCCATCTTACACCTATAAGAATGGCCAAGATCACACACACACACACATATACACACACACACACACACAAAATGATGACAGCCTATGCTGGAGAGGTGTGGATGCTGGTGGGAGTGCAAACCGGTACAGCTGCTTTGGAAATCATTATGGCGATTTCTCAGAAAATTAGAAAACAATCTACTACAAGACCCAGCAATACTGCTGTTGGGTATATACCCAAAGGATGCTCAATTGTACCACAAGGGCATTTGCTCAACTATGTTCATAGCAGCATTATTTGTAATTGCAGAACCTGTAAACACGCTAGATGCCCCTCAACTGAAGAATAAAGAAATGTGGTCCATGTACAACGGAGTACTACACAGCAGTAAGAAAACAATGACATCTTGAAACTTTCAGGCAAATGGATGGATCTAGAAAAAACTATATTGAGTGAGATAACCCAGACCCAGAAAGACAATATGATAAGTACTAACTCATAGGTGGCTTCTAGACATAAAGCAAAGAAAACCAACCTACAGTCCACAACCCCAGGGAACCTAGACAACAAAGAGGACACTAGGAGTTGACGTACATGGATCTACATAGGAGGGAGAAAAAAAAAAAGACAAGCTCTCCTGAGTAAATTGGGAATGTGGGGGTCACAGGAGAGGGTAGAATGGAAGGGAGAGGAAGGGGGAAGCTGAGAAAAATGTATAGCTCAATAAAAATAATAAAAAATATTTTTAAAAAAAGAACCTGCAATTCCTCCAAGGGATCCAGGGCTTTCTTCTGGCCTCACGCATACACATGCAGACACACATACACAACGCATATAACCATAATTATTTTCAAATTTTATGCTTCATAAACTTTACTGTATCAAAAACATAACATTTATTTAAAAAAAAAAGTTTGGGGCTATAACTCAATTGGCAGAGAGCTTCCTTAGCATGTGCAAGGCCAAGTCTTTTATGCCCATTGCTGGGGAAAAGAAGGACAGGAGAAAATGTAGAAAATGTTTGCAGATCATATCTGATAAGAATACAATATCACAATAGATAAAACACCTCCTACAATTCAACAACAGAAAGAAAAACTCTATTTGAAAATGGTCAAAGAACTTAAACTTTGAACTTCTGATCTTCCACTACCACGGTCTACGTGATGGGAATACAGCCCTCAAATTAAAGTACGCCTAAAGCTTAGGTCCTATGCTAGGGCTGAAGGAGAATACGGTATTAGCTTCAAACTTTAAATGTCCTCCCAATCTCAGAGCTATTCCAACTATCCAAATAGCCTCACTGCAACCCTGATTGGCACAGCAAGAGCTCACCCCATTACCAATTCACTGCATCAGCACTACAGAGGAGCGCAATCAGCATGGGGAAACAGCTGAATTATGTCAGCAGCTGTAAATTGTGCGCTGTCTCTTCTCCAAGTCCATGTTCACCTATGTCCAATGCCTCAACAATGAATGGGCATTTGTCCAGTATCTATGTCAACTACAGTAACCAAAATTGAGTTCAATTAACAGTATTTTAAAACCCCAATTAACAGATAGTTTAAAAGCTTTAATCTGAACAATATAACACTTTAACTTCAAACAGCCTTGATCTCTTAGTTAAGCTATTTAGAAAATAGTACAAAGCACAGTGCTCTGAGGAGTCATCTCCAGGCCCTGGCCTCGGAAGGACATGAGAGGAGAAAGATGCACTGCATATTCCTGGGGATGCCCCAAGAGTTGCCCGGGTTTTCTAAGGGGGTGTCTTTTCTTTACAGCTCTGTTGGTCTCCATAGGACAGCAAGAATAAGACAAACACATTCTGAGCATGGAAAAGCACCAAAGGTGGCTACAATTTATTTTTTTAAAGTGTAGTTTTTTTAAAGCACACATAAACCTAAGGGAGTTACTTTTCCCATCTGGTATCTGTTCTTCTTAAAAGTGGTGTATCAAGGAATAGTCATGCATGTGAATAAGGGTGCACAGCAGGATTTGTAACAGCAGGTAGGGTCAAGGGGCCCGGAAAGATGCCACCAACCAAATCCCAGCCTGCCAGGAGTCATCAGCCTGCAACTGACAGAGGTACAGATAGGCAACAGCAGCATCCAAGACGGGAATTTGCAAAGGGATTCTGGGTTCCAGTGAGTGAATTTGTGATAGGGATGCCAGCAGGACCCTTAAGTCTCTCTTGCCAAAGTGCGTGCCATGGGGATGGCTTGCCAGCTAGTCTTCTCCTTCAACTAGATTAGCTAGAAAAGAATGACATGCCATATCCTCAAAACAGTCCATTTATCAATTGCTTTTAGACAGAGTATATCCTGGCTAAAAATCAGAAAGCATTTAAAGCCTGTAGTTTAGATATGTCATGAAACAACTCCAACGGGTTATAAGACAACATTTTTGTTAATTTTTATTTTATGTGCACGGGTGCTTTTCCTACATGTATGTCTGTGCACCACATGTGCCTGGTGCCCATGGAGGACAGAAGAGTGTGTCAGAGTCCCCTGGATCCATAACTGGAGTTACAGGTGGTTTTCTAGACAAGAACTCAGTGCTCTTAACCACTGAGACATCCCTCCAGCCCCAAGATAACATCATTTGAAAAATAACAAGGGATGAGAGATGCCCAGTCCTCTCGTGCCTTGGCTTTATAACAAGTACCTCGCGTTCATTCTAGTTTCCATAAAGAGCAACCACCTCAGTCTTAGTTGACCATACTTTTCTGTCTCTGTTGCTCAGTCTCTCCAATGTACTCACCAAGTGAGAAGCAATTCTCTGACATCATTCCATTCTGCCTCCAACCACTCAGATTCCTCTTGTGGTGACTATCAAAAAGCAACAGCAGCCTCTGGTAATGCCAAGAGAAAATACTAGGTTCAGGAAGTCAAAACTGCAAAGTTCTCACCATGAAAGGCAACCACTCCCTTAACAACCCGTAAAGACATAAGCCTTGGCTTCAGAGAAGCCAGGCTTATAATTCACAGAGCTGTGGGGCGCATCTAAAAACCACAAAACACTATGCCTACACAGTACTGATGCACCGTCCACTTACTGGAGGTTTACACCTACACAAAAGCCATTTCAGCCCTCGATAAGCAGTTAACAGGCCAACCCCCCTCAAAAAAGTATTTTTGCAAAGACATTATTCACCTTCCCAAATAGGAGAGCTATAAGAAGAGCAAAAATTCATATGTCATGAAAAGGTGAAAAACAAACCTGGAACATTCATAGTTGTCGCTTCAACACATCCAACTGAAAGACATACATCCTTCCATACATATTTGCCAATGCCTGTAACATCCTAAATATGTAGAGATACTGGGGGTGCAGAGAATAAACAAACAGGGATGTTCTTCCCTAGGAGCGCCCAGAAAGGCAAGGGACATACTAGGTTAAAGAGCCTTCAGGCAAGAGTGCAGATTTGTCCACCATGGTATGTGGGCCATAGAGGGCTTACTGGAAGAAGAAGTAAGCTTGGAAGATTAAAAGTAGAAAAGAATGGGAGCTCACCAAGGCCAGGTGGACTGGGACTGAAAAAGCATGGGATAAAACCGGACTCTCTGAACATGGCTGACAATGAGGACTGATGAGAAGCCAAGGACAATGGCACTGGGTTTTGATC
>NC_022020.1:23984500-23993928 GCF_000317375.1 Microtus ochrogaster
ATCCCAGCACTCAGGAGGCAGAGGCAGGCGATCTCTGTGAGTTCAAGACCAGCCTGGTCTACAGAGCTAGTTCCAGTACAGGCTCCAAAGCCACAGAGAAACCCTGTCTCGAAAAACCAAAAAAAAAAGAAGAAAAGACAATGAAGGAAGCACCTCATTAGTAGTAGAGGCCATGGTACTTTTTGAAGATCTGACCCCAAACTAGGCATGGGTATTTATTTCAACAAATAAATGCTGCAGCAAAGAGCTGAGGGGCAGCAAACATCACGACACGCAAGGGCCTTCTTTCCCATACTGATTTGATAAGTTCTGAACACACAGCTCATTGCACTGTCCTAGCAAATCTCTGGAACCTCTTTTTTCAGAATGGTCTTAAAGGAGAAACAGGAACAGAATGAAGCCTGCCATCTAGGTAAGTGGACGATCACAGTTTAACTCTATCCATGAACTCATTCCTTAGAAACCCCCAGCTTCTATTTTTCTTAACGGAAGGAGGTGGTAAACAGAACTGGAGTTGGATCACATTATCTACCCAAGGAGACATACTGCAGTGAACAATTTGAACATGAAAGCAACATGAGATTTTCAGCACAGCCTTCACGCTGCCGGAAGGATACTCCTATTATAGTCTCCTGCATGTTTCACACTCAAGTCCAAAACTAAGCCTTGTTCTTCACTTTATATGCCTGATCCTCCTAGAGGTGGCTGATAGCTATCCTACCAGTCAGAAATGCCTGAGCCCTGGAAATCAACTTCCCCTTTCCTTCTGCCCCTACTTATCAACTACTATCAGTTTATTTATGAAGCTTCCCTGTTCTTCACGTTCCTGTTTAAATCCCCCACCTTCACTCAGAAGGCAGAAGCAGGTGGATCTCTGTGAGTTCGAGGCCAACCTGGTCTACAAAGCAAGTTCCAGGACAGGCTCCAAAGCTAGAAAGAGAAATTCTGTCTCGAAAAACAAAACAAACAAACAAACAAACCCAACCTCCCCTTTTAGGTGAGATCAGCGCCTATAGGCTTCCAAAAGGTCAAACCAGGCAGAGCATCAGAGTGATGAAGCAGAAGTCACAGTTTTTACTTGATCAACCCAGATTCACTGGAATATCCAATGTCCACTTTACTGGATCCCTTTAAATAGCGCTCAATAAAACTCACTTTTTCTTCAGAACAAGAAAAGCACTCACAGAGTCCGTTTAACTGCAGCAGGCATCAGAGAGTGGGCTTCAGGGAAGGTCTGGCTCCCGCATAGAATCCTTAGAAATATCACTGCTTTAAGAGCCCAGAACCTAAAAGTGAGGCCTGTGATGACGGCACTCAAATCCCAAGCAAAGAAAACTTAGCTTGACACATTCACCCTCCACTGCCCAAGGAGGTGCATCCCAAGGATCGTCAGTGGGCGGTATCTCCACTCCTATTCCTCCTCCGTTCTACACCGCCAGAAGGAAAGTCAGTAGGTGGAACTATCTGCATCTGCCAAAGCAGATGTAAGAAGGCAATTTTCAGAAGGATGTTAGTCTTGACAGTACCCTGGAACTCCGTTTTCCAATATAAAAGACAAAATATAGGGAAGATAAATCATGTCTCTCAGCCTCGGATCACAGAAACCTTCTTTCACCCTATTCCTTGAAATCGCCCCTCATACAACCTCGGAAGGAATAAATATACTCCGAATGAACAAATGGATGGAAAAATGAACAAACAGCAGGTTGAGGGGCCAGGAGCAGGAGCAACAGGAGAGGAAGAAGGTCCTAATCAAATCTTTCATTTAGTTCAATGCCTCCCAACACTAACACAAAATGCTGGGAACACACAGGTGTGCCCAAAGCGAGGAAGAAAAGAGCAGAGAGAAAAGCACTCCCCTTCATTTCCTTGGCATGGCAGCTTTCCAAATGTTTCCTGACATTAAACCATGCCTAGCAGCATACGTGCAAATAAAAACTTCACCGTTTATCATATCTAGTGCTCTGGGGCCTTATGATTTCTCTTCTCAGGAAAACCCTGCCATTCATCTCCTTGATTAAAAATTGATTTAATTTGTCTTTCATTAGGTAGGTACAAGGGAAAAACAGAGATTCCCAGAGATAACTCGCCCAAAAACAGGGCTGTGCTGAGCCCCAGCGACTGCACAGCCGGGTCCCAGCCCACTGCCGAGGAAAGAAAATTAAAAAGCTCACAGCGCAGAGCTGGAGCTCCAGCCAAAAGGAATTATCTTCCCACAAGTGTCTCTGCTGGATTTTGGTTAATAGAAAAAAACTTTTTAAAGGGGAGGAAAAGAAACCCCAAGGATATTTAACATAAAACTTAGAACTTCTCTATTTTTCAAACTCCCTTGCAGGGGAAAAGCAGAGAGGTCTTTATTCTCAGTCCTCCTTCTCAGAACTTCTCTCCATATGACACTGTAAAATTTTCAATTTGTAGGGAGCATGGCCGAGGAATTCTAAGCCTTGGTGCAGGCTCTGCAGTGAGAGCTGAGGGGGAAGGAGCTGAGAAGGGGTGGGAGCAGCTGCTCTCAAAAGTGGAACACAAAGTGCTCAGCAACAGGGCCTTGGGCTACAGGGCTGAGATCAAATGCCAGGCCCTCAGGCCTGGGGCAGGCCACTTTCTCCAGGCTTCAGACTCCCACAGACTGGTGGTAATATGGAAAACACAGGTAACCTTCATTGTTCTGTCAAAGGACTCTGGGGTACCAAGGTCAGCAAATTACATGTACACACCCTGATTAAATGTTAGTGATATTACTCAATAGGCACCAAATAAATCTGACCCGATCTCCCACCCTGTTGAAAAACCTCTATTTTCCTACGACCCTCAAAATACAGACTGTGATGGTTGTTCTTGGTTGTCCACTTGATCACATCTAGAATTGACTAACGGGGCACACCTGTGCGTGGGGAGAGCCACTTTTAGTCTGGGATTCTAGGTGAGGAGACACAGCTTTAATTCAGATCTTTTGAAGTGGAAAGACCTTCCTCCACTCTGGTCACGCCTCCTGCTGGACGCAAATTCCTACTCAGGTTAGAAGGTGAAAGCTTCCCCTAGGGTCTCCAGCCCTCTAAGAAGGAAGTTTTTGTTCTTTTCTTGCTTGCTTAGGCCTTCTTAACAAATCCTTTCTCTCAATGACGTTGGGTATACTGAAGAGCAGCTCAGACATCTGGTCTTAAGCAATGAACAAGCACTCAATTCTTGGACTTTCCATTCATAGGCAACCATTGTTAGGTTAGCTGGACTACAGTTTGTAAATTATCCTAATAAGTCCCCTTCCTATATCGATAGAAATTCATTCTATAAACTGTTACTCTAGAGAGAAGCCTGATTAATACATAGACCAAACTCTTCACTCAAACCCTTGACCGCCCAAGCCCCAAAGTCTGTGCTTCTTCTTCTTCGTCACCTTGCCCTTACACAGCCTTTTCTTCTCTGCTCCGTGACACCGCCTCCCAGCAGGAGGCTTTCTGCACTTGCCCTCCCTTTGCTTGGAAGGTCATTTTCTCCTAGCATTCAGCTGGCAAATCCTACTCAGGTTAGAAGATGAAAGCTTCCTCTAGGCATCTCCAACTCTCCTCTGGAGGAGATTCAGTCTGTCTGACAGCGTCTTATCATAGTAGGGCATTGCTTTTTCAGCTGCCCTTCTCCCTAGTGGATTGTGAGGTTCCTAAGGATGGTGACCACACTCACCATACTTAACACTAAACATACCTAACAGCCTGGACTACCTTGGCAGTTGACATAAACATAATGTCAGCCTTTCACCTCCCAAAGCCAGTTATGTATGTGCTGCCACCATCGTCACCATCACCAGGGCCCCCAAACCCTCACACTTCACTGTCTGAAACAGGCTCAGACTTTAACATGTTCACTAGCAGTCTGTGGGCACTTGCTATGGACATGGGCTCCATAACTAAGTAACTAACATAGAGACTCCCCAGCCCCCCGCCTTTTAGAAGACAAAAAGGACTTTTACATGAATATTCAACATATAAAAATCAAAAGTATTGCCAGGCAGTGGTGGCGCACACCTTTATTCCCAGCACTCAGGAGGGAGAAGCAGGAGGATCTCTGGGGGTTTGAGGCCAGCCTGGACTACAGAGTGAGTTCCAGGCAGCTAGGGCTACACAGAGAAACCCTGTCTCAAAAAGCCAAACCAACCAACAAAAAAGTACTATAAGAGAGACAGCACATCACCGGGCGGTGGTGGCGCACGCCTTTAATCCCAGCACTCGGGAGGCAGAGGCAGGCGGATCTCTGTGAGTTCGAGACCAGCCTGGTCTACAGAGCTAGTTCCAGGACAGGCTCCAAAGCCACAGAGAAACCCTGTCTCGAAAAACCAAAAAAAAAAAAAAAAAGAGAGAGAGACAGCACAGAGGAGACAGTAAAAGTGGCCGAATAATTAAGCCAATCTTTCCCATACACCCCAAGCTGTTTCCGTCTCTTTTCATTCTCACAGACAGAAATCCTCCAGTATCTGGCCCCAAACTCCCACAGTTGCTAATCCATATCAGACCTTCCAATCTGGGTTTTCACCTGCTCTAGATTAATCCAGATTCTGTTTGCTTCTACTTTGTGACCCTCTTCAATGCCTTTCTCGGGGCATCATTCATAATCTCCCCACTTCTGCCCATCTCCTCAGCTGTCACAGATGAGCACTTGTTGTTTATTTTTAAGTCGCATTTATATGGAATGGTGATGTAGCTCCACTGTAAAGTGCTTGCTTACCACGCGTGAAGCCCTAAATTCAATCCCCAGTACAATGTGACATACCTGTAACCAAACCTCAGCACTTGGGAAGTAGGAGGAGAAGGATTAGAAACTCAAAGTTTCATACCCAATTCAAGGCCAGTCAAAGTTAGAGACTCTGTCTCAAAAAAGGGGGAAAAAAAACCCAATCTTCATTCATTCAGGAAGACCTAGCCCACTATGGATGGCACCACTCCCTTAGCAGATGTAAAGCAAAACACAGGCAGCATTGCTGTATTCATTGCTCTATGCTCTTGGCCATGGATTTGACTGAGTTCCTGCCTGGACTTCTCCTCGGTGGCGGACTGCAACCTGGAACTGTAAACCAAATAAACTCCTCAGTTGCTTTTTGTCAGGATATTTTACCATAGCAACAGAAATAAAACTAGAACAACAGCCCTCAAGAGGACGCTCTAAGTTCCATTACATTCCAGGGAGACTTAGCACTGTGTCCCCATTCACTAGCACATGGGGCATTGACTCTGTAGGCCTGTCCTCGGGTCTCTGAGTGCTAACATTACTCTATATGGCTACCCACTCATTTAATCAATATGAACCTTTATAAACCAAAAAGTGTGTCCCCTATAACACCATGCTCAATGTCCTGTACGTTACATGTATGATCAATGTTTATGATTGAATCCTTGGTAAGAAAATCAAATAATCCTCTTCTGCTCAGGTATTTCAATACAATAGTGATAATAAATCCTCCAGTGTAGCCTGAGATCAGGCCTGCTCTTCCCCCTCCAGGTCTCTTAATTAATTTAGTCCGTCCCGGGGGACCCTCACTCATCTAAGGAGGTGCTATCGCAGTCTTTCCACTACCAGGCCAAGAAACCAGTGTTGTAAAGCACGCTTTTAATGAAGGAACTTATTTCCTGTTATTATAGATTGAGAGGAAGAATTTCTCAAGGAACCAGAAATAAATGGAAGGGAGGAAAAGAACAGAAATTAATGAATATTGTAATTACCCCCTGAAGTTGCAAATCAGAACATTTCTCACTAGAAGGCAAGTATGAAAAACAAGATAAGATGCTTCTGGGATGCATTCATGAAACAGCAGGTAACAAAACAGATAAAATATATTTACAGTAACTCGCCAGGGACAGCTACCTTTCGCTAATAGCTATCAGACACTGAATACCACGGTAAAAATAATATTCTTCCCTTCCTTATTATGGAGTTACAATTATCCATGAGAACAGAGCAACATGGCCATTTTGAATGATAACTAGAGATAATTTTATATCCTTGCTTATTCCTAAATATCTAGGCACAAGCAGATAAACAGCCAGATTATATCTCCCTATATTAAATTGCTTCAGCTAAAACCAGAAACTACCGTAGACTGGTATCTTAAATAACAAGCATTAATTTTCTCAGCATTCTGGAGGCTAGAAGTTTAAGATGTGGGTTGTAGACAATACAATTTCTGGGTGAGAGACCTCATCCTGGCTTGCAGACAGCTGCCTTTTTACGATGTCCTAACACAATCTTTCCCAAATGCAGTACAGAAAGCATGAAAAAAAGCACACAAGAGGGAAAGTGAGTGAATGCCTGCAGGCAAGCTCATTGGTGTCCCCCCCCCCAGGAACACTAAAGCTACGGTAACAAGGTCACACTCACAGTTAATTACTGCCTTTCTCCAAACAGACCCAGAGTTGGGACAAGGCTTGCAGTGCACTGGGGGACACATATTCACACCCTGGAAGAACAGCCCACATATCAAAAAAGGAAAGGGAAGGCTGGGAAGAAGTAACCTTGGAGACACTTGCTCACAAAAGGAGTGACTAAGATGGTAAACTCCCACCTGCAGACCAGGCTGACCTCGAACTCAGAGATCTGCCTAACTCTGCCTCCCAAGTGCTGGGAGTACGTGGCTTTTGGGTTTGTTTGTTTGTTTGTTTGTGTTTTTTAGGTAGTGTCTTACTACGAGGGCCAGGCTAGCTGCAAATTCTCAAACTAGTGATCCTCTTGCCTCATCCTCTGTCTTAGTTTGATTTTCTGTTGTGATAAACAATGACCAAAACCAACTTGGGGGGAGGGATTTGTTTTCTTATGCTTAGCAGTCCATCACTGGAAAGCCTATCACTGAGGGGAGCGAAGGCAGGAACCTGGAGGCAGGAACTGAAGCAGAGAGCACAGGAACAAGATTCCCTGGCTTGTTCCCCTGGCTTGTGCAGGCTGCACTCTTCTGCAACCCAGGACCATTTGCCCAGGGGTGCTGCCAAGAGTTCATCGGATTCTCCTACAGAAACTGTTACCTAGAAAATGCTCCACAGGCCAATGTAGCGGAGGCAATTCCTCAGTTAAGGTTCCTTCTTCCCAGGCGACTGTAGTTTGTATCACACTGACAAAGCTAGCCAGTGCATCCTCTCAGTTCTGGGGTTACGGTGGTTCCTGCATACTTAGCATAAATATATACTCTTGGGTTTGGGGAGGAAAACAGAGTTGTTTTGTGGGCTACTTTTCTTTTTCTATGTAAGTTTAATTTTTATTATTTTTTTTATTTAATTTGTGTGTGTGCTACATTAGTGAAATCCTATCTCAGAAAATAAAAATAGGGCCACCATGATGGCTTAGTGGGTAAAGGTGCTTTCTGTCAAGCCTGATGACCATGTTCCATCCCTGGAACCCACCCTAAACTGTCCTCCTACCCCCATATTACATTATGGCCTGGGGGTAGAGGGGTATGCATGTGCCCAGTCACTCCTGTTCCAGCACATACTAAGAGGTGAGGGACCCAGCATCCTCTCTGCCTCCAGACCCTCAGAAGACTCCGCTGTAGCTCAGGAGCTGCAATTTCTGACCAAAGCAACCCTGGTGAAATCTACTCCACAGTCCTCAGAGGTGAGGGACCAAGACTCCTTAATAAACCTTGAGGTAGAAAAGCCCCCCTCTCCTGGCAACCAAGAATCTCTGGCCAAGCAACTATTAGTGGAGTCTGAAGGCCTAGGACAGCCTTAGCTGTGAGAGAGAAGACTTTCTCTCTGCTCAAGCACTGCTGGAAGCTGCTACACAACCTCCCAACCTCACAGCAGGTGACCCCTACAATCTATAACTTCTCTTCCTCGTCTAGACAACTGCCTGAGACTCACAGCATTGATCTGAGGACTTCCCCACACAACACCAGATGGAGACCAACACTTACACCCCAGATGAAGGCTTTCAGCCCTCATCACCCAAAGCCCTCAATGCTCTTAAAGCCCTGGGCCAGGCACAGAAATCTTCTAATAAACAACCCCAAGCATGTGTCTCTTCTCATAGCACCCCCAAAGAGTGCCAGTCAGATTAACGAGTGACAGATAGGACTTATATATCATCCCTGCACAGCTCAAAAAAGTTACTAAAGAAAAAAACCTGCAATTAACTACCTGAGACTGGTTTTGCTGCTTTATCAGGGAAAATATGGAAAGAAGCCAGACTGAGTGTTGATGCGTCAAAGACAGGATTTGACTGCAGGCCAGAAGAGGGCACCAGAACTCATTACAGATGGTTGTGAGCCACCATGTGGTTGCTGGAAATTGAACTCAGGACTTTTGGAAGAGCAGGCAATGCTCTTAACCTCTGAGCCATCTCTCCAGCCCAAAGACAGGATTTGGAAGAGGACAGTGGGAATGAATATATAGATATGATCAAGATACACTGTTGCATTAAAAAGAAGAAAGCCAAGTCCAGAAAAGAAACAAGTGCTTATCCAGGAATTCTACAAGTTAAGTAAGCCTGCTCCAGAAAGCAAGCCCACCAAAGAACATAATGGCTTGGTTCCAGTCAAGTCAAAGCTGCTGAGTGACATAACCAAACACTGTCAATCAAGTCTACAGCACTCTTTACTACAGAGCTGCTACTCTCAGAGCCCAAGCTCCAACCAGAACAAAATAGCAGCCAGCCAGGACTTCCTTCATTTGCATAGTGGGAATAGCTGGGGGTGAAGGATTTCCCAAACTGGCTAAAACAGGCGTTCCAAAATACCTCTGGGTGCTCCCCAGCCTACTGTCTCGGGCAGGTGGTTCTTCTGTTCCTGCCATGCTTGCTACACTCTCATGGTATACTCAATAAATTTGCTTCCTTCTAAAAGAGAAGAAAGAAAAAGAAAAAACAAAGAGGCAGAGAAAGATTTAACAAAGCAAAAATAAGCTCAAAGGTGCTAGCTGTGAAGACTTCGCGAGATGTAGCCACATGCCCAGAAACACTGGTAACTACTAGGAACAGCAAAAAAAAAAAAAAAAACAATGACCAGAATCTGTCCTAAGCCTCCAAAGGAAGCACAGCCCTGCCAGCATCTGGTTTTCAAGCTAGTAAGAAGTACTCACTTCTGAGAAAATAGATCTATGCTGTCTCAACAGCCACAGGAATCTTCAGCAAAGTCAGGCTCTGATCCTGGCCCTGGGACTCATGCCCGTACTCTTGAGCACTGTGCATTGCTCCTTTCCTGCAAACGAGCCTTCCCAAATCAGACTTCACCTGAGAGTGACTCTGCCAAGAACTGAAGCAGCCAGGACTGACAGTTCTTCCACTGCAGGGCCCACAGAGAAGCCTCCCTTTCTCCCACCATCACAGCCAACACTTAACCAGAGACTGGGCCAACTTCTTGGTGTTCTCATGAGTACATACTTACTCATGTGAGCTTCATGAGGAAGCATGCAACGGACTAACAAAGGTTCTCATCTGATTTTTTTTTTTTTTTTTTTTTT
>NC_022020.1:23994028-23997915 GCF_000317375.1 Microtus ochrogaster
CTGCCTCTGCCTCCCGAGTGCTGGGATTAAAGGCGTGCGCCACCACCGCCCGGCTCTCATCTGATTTATTAGTTGGCACTTAATTGTCATCCACATCAAGAAGCTCCATCGAGTCCACAATTTATTCTTCTCCACACAGACATGTGTGAGAAGGGACATGAGCCCCAAAAGAGCAGTTCAGAGCCAGGCGATGGTGGCGCACACCTTTAATCCCAGCACTCAGGAGGCAGAGGCAGGAAGAACTCTGTGAGTTTGAGGCCAGCCTGATCTACAAGAGCTAGTTCCAGGACAGGCTCCAAAACCACAGAGAAACCCTGTCTCAGAAAAAAGCAGTTTACCTTTCCTTCTGCCCCAAAAGAGATTGCTGTTCACCACTTTTAGATTCTATGAAACACTTGTTGGCCTCTCTTTGGAAGTTTTCAGGTTGAGCGCCAGTCAGAGTAGGTTGGCATAGAGGTCCTTCATGTTAAGCCACTCTGGAATGAACAAGCAAGCTAATAAACACAATGTGTCAGGACAAAGGTGTAACGTACTAAAATGCATTTCTGAACTAATTTTTACAAGTACATCCAGCTTTAATTATTTATAAGACTTCAAAGTAAAACCACACATGTACACCTGTAATCCCAACACTTGGGAGGTAGGGGCAAGAAGATTGAAAGTTCAAGGTCAGCCTAGGGTACATGAGACCCCAGGCCCTGTCTCTAAATAAATAAATAAAATAAAAAGGGGGAAAGGCGGCAAAATACTGCAATGTTCTGTAAAACAAAGCATGCTTTGTTGGTGGACACTATGAATGCTATGGCTATTGATTCTTTGCTAAGGACCAGTTTTGGGTTCCTGAGAGACATCAGTTTGGTGGACTAACAAACGGACGACCTAGAATTTACTAATGTAGTAAAACAAAGCACTCAGAATTCTATTTTTTCAATTGCTGGATGCTTCTCCTTGTCCCCAGGCTCGTACCTTCTCTAAGTGTCCTCTAGCTACTTTCCACCATCTTTTCTCTTGCCAAGAAGGATAGTGTTAGTCTGCATGGAGCCGCTATAACAGAGTACCTGAAGATTAGCAATTCATAAAGAAAAGGGTTCTCAGTTTTAAAGCTGAGAAGTCCAAAATTCAGAATTCAGCACCTGTTTAAGGCCTTTCTGCTGCTGACCTCAATTCAGAAAGAAACACATAGATAAATGTAGTGAGCCAGACAGGATCGCCATTACAAGATGGCGCCACATCCTGTCTTGTTGGTTATAAACAACCCCATATTTGGCTATGCCTTTGAGAGCGCCACATCCTGTCTTGTTGGTTATAAACAACCCCATATTTGGCTATGCCTTTGAGAGGTGCATGTCCCCCGCTTCCCGCATGCGCTGTGGATAAGGGTCCCTGGGCCTATCTCGATGCAGTCTGGTGTCAGCTGATGGTGACAGCCAATCACAGGGTGACCCGTGTGCCAATTCCCTATATAAGCAGCCGCCATTGTGCCCCCGGGCCTCTCGCGTCTCTCGACCCTCTCCTGCTCTCTCGTTTCCTGCCCCCCTTCACTTCATGTGCTCTCCTTCAACCAAATGCACTCCAGTAAAGCGTGATCTGAGAAGAATCCTTGTGTGGTGGGTGTTTCTTCCTCGCCGGTCAAGAAGCCCGCCGCAGATAAAGGTCAAATGCATCCCTCAATCAGCAAGACATCCTAAAGTAACAGCTATAACCCATCATGAGAGCAGGGCCCTCAGAACCCAAGCACTTCTTAAGGGCTCCATCTCTCAGCATGATGGCATTGCAGTTAAGTTTCCAACATATCAACTTGGGGAGCCACATGCAAACTACAGCAAGGTTAGTCTCCCCGAACAGCAATTAAAGCTAACATGCAGGGTGTTTACTCAGCATGTACTAACTCACACAAGCCCTTATCATAAGTACTATCAGTACCCCACACTGGAGGTGAGGAAACAGACTCAGAAAGGTTAAGCCATTTTCTCAAGGTCACAATGTTACTAAGAACCAGAATTAGAAAGCAGATCTAACTGAAATCTAAGCTCTCCCTCTTTCCCTCATTCCTCCCTCTCTCTCCATTCCTCTCCATTCCTTTCCCTCTCCCTCCACCCCTCTTCTACCAAGACTAGCTTTAGTGGGATGGAGAGAGAGCTCAGAAATGAAGAGCTCTTGCTGCTCTTTCAGAGGACCTGAGTTCAGGTCCCAGTACCCACACCATATCTGGCAGCATACAACTGTCTGTAATTCCAATTTCAGGCAAGCCAATGATGTCCTTTTTGGCCTTTACGGACACAGACATACACACATAAATAAAAAATGAACAATAGTCTATATACATTGCAGGGGAACAATGGGCTGGACCATAACTAGACTACTGCATGCCAAATCTTTGTGTTTAAAAGTTTTGAGATGGTCTCATTTATTACACTGGCCTCAAATTAGCTATGTAGCTAAAGCTGGTCTTGAATACCTTATCCTTCTGCCTTCACCTCTCAAGTGTTGAGATTATAGATGTGCGCCACCACACCTAAAGCTCTTACTTAACTCTATCAAACTGCCCACCTGATTCACAGGAACTGAGGAGTGGGGCTTACTGCTATCATATACATAGACCACCCTGAGTCACAGGAACTGAGGGGAGGGGCTTACTACTGTCACATATACAGACCGGCTGATTCATGGGAACTGAGGGCTTACTACCATCATGTATATAGACCTTACAGAGATAAATGCACAAGCTTTGGTTTGAGTCTCTACACTATTCAAAGCCTCACAGACCCTAACAACCATCCAGAAAATTTATTTCTATTCCTCACAAAAAATAATCTGGGAACTACTTAATCCCTGAAAATCTGGCGGGGAGGGAGACATGCCAGGTCCCACCCAATTTATTTGTCTGTGCTTGGGGGGGAGGATGAGGATTGAGAAACAGAGAAGAGACGGCTGATCGAGCTGGGAGGGCATCAGTGAATACTGTGATCAGCCTCGTGTTTATTTCTCCTAGAGTTTATATACGCCAGTCCGGCAAGAGGCTTCTTTACCAAGACACAAAGAACAAAGCAGTTACCTTCTTAATATCCAAAACATCAAGTAACTGGTCAAAACACCTTAGGTGAAACCTCCTGTCAGTAACCTTGAAGAAGCAGAACAGGTCTGAACTCTCTGACCTTTAGTCAAGGTGAACGAATCCACTTCTGTGGGCTCCCACACAATTGGATCTAGCTTGCCCCTTCCCCAGGTGACTGAAGTCTCTAATATCTGCAGGCAGTAAACCCCTGCTTCCTCCCCATCTGAAGCTCTCAGGCCGTGACCAGTCAGATTCTTATTCTACCACAATCAAATAGTAGAAGTCCTTAAATCTAAGTGAGAAAACCACCTCCCCAAAAAACCAAATTAAAAGGAAAGAGTAAGAGAACAAAGTTCAAGCAGCTGTTTATTATGTATCAGGAGGTTCTGGGTTCTTAGGCTTCTTATTAAACATTCTGGCTTCACATTCATTTTCTTTGCTTAGTCCTAATTACTGCTTGAGCTCTTTTCAAATGGATCCCCAAAGATGTTGAAAAAATGAACTGAAAGGTCAACTTGTTCCATGGGAACTGCAAGGAGCCTCCCTGACATCTTGCTCTGAAATGATATTTTGTAACTGCATAGGCTAATACTCCAAATTAATCAAGGTAAAGAAGTCTCCATTTCCCCTGGTAACAGGGCTCACAGAGGGGCAAATGGAAAGGAAGACTGTACCAATGGGGCAAGGATGACAGCTCTCCAGTTAGCAGCACTAGAACAACTGTGTGGTTTTATTCTAAAGCACAAGACTTTAATCCCAGCACTTGGGCGACAGAAGCGGGAAGATCTCTGAGAATTGAAGTTAGTCTGGTATACAAGCTCTAGGCTAGCCA
>NC_022020.1:23998085-24012887 GCF_000317375.1 Microtus ochrogaster
GCTACATAGTGAGACCCTGTCTCAATAATTAATAATAATAATGTTTTTTTATAAAACACTAGCCTCTAAAGTATACCCAAATCAAGAGGCCAGAATTTACATCATCAAAATTCCAAAGCCACATGACACTCCAGGATGCTGGACAGTGAGGAACTAGGGCAGCAAAGCAAGGAACACAGAAGCCATACAAACCAAGACCGGAAGTCCTGCTGCTTCTCCTGCCAGCAGCTGGCAAGGAAGGCCTGAGTCAAGTTTCTGAAAGGTTAAGACCATGAAAGGGGATATTAAAATAAATTGAGAGAGAAAACAGAAAAAGATCAGAGAAGGAGAGTCTCAGTGCACCAGGTTTGCAATGTGTCTGCTCTCAGAGCTGACGTTCTGAGTGCCAGATTTTTTAAGGTTTATTTTAAGAGCTTTGAGGCCTCTTGGGAGGAAAAAAAGCTCACTAATTCTATCTCTCAGAGTCTCTGGATTTTGCTGCACAGGAAGGCATTTGCATGGGGTGAGCTCCCTCTTAGCAAAGGTCTTTCTCAGAACTTGGTTGTGCCCATGCACACATGAGCACATGTGTAGGAGACATCTGGGAGCTCCTTCCTCAGCACTCTATTGTCCATCAAGGTGTGAGTGCAGAGTTCGGGGCAGAGCTGAGAAGACGAAGGTTGCAACTGCTTTTGGAGTTCTCACCTGAGAATTAATCTAAAAACAGGGAATCAATGTAACCCAAACAAAGGTGTGCAATTGTTTCCTTTAACACAACAACAAAACTGAGAACTAATTTTAAAAAAATAGGAAAAGAGAGTAAGATAAGAAGTTTGATTTGCTATCTCTGGAATTTAGGCTGCCATCCCCCTGAAGGTGAGAAGCACCAGGAATCCTGGTTAATTAGAATGGAGTGGGAGACACATCTTCCCACCCAAACCACCTTTCTACAATAAAAAAATATATATTATAACCTCTGGAGTGGAAAAGACGGGACAAAATATATTACCTAAAAACCATGGTCAGAAGACAGCTATGAAATTTTCTGAAAATAACACTTCTTTGAAGAAAAACTGCAGCAAAAACACAGGGGCCAAGGGCCAGGAAATAGAGTTAGAAAGAAAGGATGAAAGGAATTGGGCCCAGCATTTAGCCTAGAGCTGCCAGGCAAGGGTAAAGAATTAAGAGGAGACTTAGTGAAGATTTTTAAGTACAGAGAAAACCCACCCTCTGGTTCCAGAAGCTCCAGAATACCTGTCTTACAGGCTTCTTCCTGATACTCTTCCATTAAAAGGGAGAGAGGACATATGGTTAAAATGGACTTCTAGAGAAATTTAGATATAAACTGAAGATTATCCCAAAAAGAGAATGGTTAGTAACGACCACAGTGAAGGCACTGACTGCATAGCAGGGACAACAGGCCAAGCTCAAAGTCAGCCACAGGCCTTCAAACAGGAGTCCAGAAGGGAGCCAACCAAAAGACTGTTGTCCACAGGAGAGACATGTATAAACCAGTATCTAAGTCAGGTTAGGAAACATGCTTTGAAAACAGAAGAGTAGGAGGCAGTCTTGAGCGGGTGACAGGAACAGTAGAACTGAGTGCTTACCTGTCCCCACCATGGCATGGCTATTACCACAGACCCTTTTGAGAAATACAAACTAACCTCTGCTGGCTAATTCCACCTGATACTCTGTTGCTCATATCTATCCATGGGCATTCTATTCTCTAAGGACTACATCCTTTAGTGCTGAGAGCATTTAAGCCTCAAACACTTGCAAAAGCTGCTGGAGTTCTAGTGGCCCATACTCCACAGGGTTTGTGACACTGCCCTTGCCAAGCACAGGAAGGAACTGCTTTGTGTTAGGGATGGGCATACCACACTAGGCAGCTCCCCAGAGTCTATAGTCCCTCTACCGTCTCCACAGCTCCAAGGCTACTGTTAAAAAGACAGTTAAACATGCCAGGTTTTCGCTCACAAGCCAGCAGCTGGCATGAGAATCCATGTCACTGAAAGAAGTACCACCTTTTTGACTGCCCCGCCTCACCCTGGTACCCACTCCCACCTGTGAATGTGCTTCTATCTGGCCACTGTCAATTTGTTAATTCTTAGCTAACAACCTTGTCTAAAAACTTCAGAAATATTGCAGAAACTGTCAGTGGAAAATCAAGAGTGAGATAAATTTTCCATGTCCTGGTGTTTTTGTGTTTTATTCCAAGCAAATACATTAAAGCTTGCTTCCTTCTAACACAAAACCTAAAAATTAATGCTCAAAGCACAGCAACTATAAACTCTTCCTTCCAATAACAAATGGCAGGAAGAAAAAGAACTACATAAAACAAAGCACGAAGAAAACGGCATCACCTCAAAATGAGACCATTACCAGGGGTGGGGAAAGCACTTAATAAATAATGAACAAGAAAGAAAATAATTTTGATTACATTTGTTTAGGAAACAACACAGTATGGACATGAACACTGGTAAGCCCAGGTTCTGAGCTATAAAAGAGCACATTCTCATTCACAAGCTCACTCATTCAGCAAATGTTACCATCTACTCTATGCCCAGTACTGCTCCTAACACTAGGATAACTGCAGGGCAGACAGGTACACTCACTGTGCATACACTACGTGGAGGAAAGGAAGGCTGAGTCTACAAAAAACAATCAAGCAAGAACATTGGGTGATGTTCTGGTTCTGGATATGATCAGCCTCAGAAATTTTTCATATTAAAATCTGTTAGCTGGGGCTGGAGAGATGGCTTAGCAGTCAAGAGCACTGTCTATTCTTCCAGAGAACCAAGGTTCTATACCCAGCACCCACTGGTAGCCCCCAGTCATGCAGTTCCAGGAGATCTGACGCCCTCTTCTGGCCTCCAAGAACACCTGTGCACATGTGTATGGTGCACAGATGTACATTTAGGCAAAACACCCATACAAATAAAATAGTAAAAACTGGTAGCCAATAAATTAAGTACTGAGAAAGAGAAGGCCTGTAAGAGGTGTTTAGTTCATGGGGCACAACCTTTGTGATGAACTAATAGAGTTGCTGCAGGAATGGATTAGTCCCTGTCTCTCCTGCACCAACAAGAAGCCCCCTTGCCCTCACACTTTCCGCCATGAGTTCAAGAAAATGCTTCTCAGACTTCAGGCCATTAGCTCAGACAAATGTCTCTTCTTTACAAATACCCAGTTGTGGTGGTTTTTCTTTTGGTCTGAGTAAAAGCTAACTCTGCCATGCAGCACATTGTATGGCATGGAAATGTCTCTGTGTATGGCAGCAGGAATCCGCCACGCTCTCCTGTCTGTACTCACCTAGCAGACCTGATCCTGCCACGGGCCCAGGCAGGGAGTGCTGAGCCACAGTGCTCTCAGCTACATTCCTTATGCCGAGTGGGCGTACAAGCACACAGACCCTAAGTGGGTGGCAGGCCACATGGGATAGCCCCAAACAGTCGGGCGCCAGACATAGCTACAAATATCCTCCATTCTGCTGCTTCCCTGGAGTGGTTTCTCTCCACCCACCTGGTCCTGCTCACTAGCTCCTGCAGTCGCTTATGACATAACCACTCTTAGGGGGCTGGAGAGATGGCTCAGTGGTTAAGAGCATTGCCTGCTCTTCCAAAGGTCCTGAGTTCAATTCCCAGCAACCACATGGTGGCTCACAACCATCTGTAATGAGATCTGGTGCCCACTTCTGGCCTGCAGACATACAGACAGAATATTATATACATAATAAATAAATAAATAAACAAACAAACAAATAAATATTTTTTAAAAAGAAATAACCACTCTTAGGCTTAATATCATTTATACTTTTTGGCCTATTAGCTCAGGCTTATTAATTAACTTAAATCTTAAATTAACCCACTTCTATTATTTTATATTTTACCATGAGGCTCATGATTTGTTACCCCTTGCTCCTTGGGTGCTACATGATGCCTTCCTGGCTCCACCTTCTTTCTCCCTACATGCAGTTTAGTTTTCCCACCTAACTCTATTCTGCCCTGACATAGGCCAAAGCAGCTTCTTTATTAACCAATAGTAATAAAACATATTCACAGCATACAGAGGGCCATCCCACATAACCCAGTTTTAGATACTTTGCTATAGCAACAGAAAATGGATTAAGAAAAGGTTATGTTAACTTGTCATTTCATGCTAGATGAAAGGGAAGAGCCTTCTCAGAAATACAGCAGAACTGAGATGTGGATGACAAACAGTCAATCAAATAAAAATACATAAGAGTGTTCCAGGCTAAAGATATGGTCAAATCAATGCTCAATATCTCGGAAGCTGAGGCTAAAGCCAGCCTGGGCTACATTACAAGACCCTGTCTTAAAATGAAAGAAAATAAAGAACATCAACAAACTTCCTTATTTCAAAACTTACTACAAAGCTACGGTAATCAAAAGTGCGGTCACAAGCCGGGCGGTGGTGGCTCATGCCTTTAATCCCAGCACTCGGGAGGCAGAGGCAGGCAGATCTCTGGGAGTTCGAGGCCAGCTTAGTCTACAAGAGCTAGTTCCGGGACAGGCACCAAAGCTACAGAGAAACCCTGTCTCGAAAAAACAAAAAAACAAACAAAAAAAAAAGTGCAGTCACAGGGGCAGCCTGGATCCACCGATGGTTAAGGCTGCCTGAAGGCATCCACAGGCCCACCTGATGCCATGACGCTCAAGGTGCGCAGAAGACACCCATGGGGTAGCCGGGGTCTCCTGGTCTGGGCTGCCTAAAGCCGTCCATGGCTGCCCTGTGCAGCAGGCATGTGGGTGCCATTATGACACCCTTGCTACTGCTGGGGTCATACTAATCTGGGTGGCCCATGCTGCCACTAGGACCATGGTGACATCTGGGCCAATACGCTGCCAAGGGCCATGTATAGGTCCATGTTCCTGCTGCAGTTAGGGGTCTGTACCTGCTGTGAGCCACAAGCATTATGTAGTAAGAGTACAGCTGAAAGATCACTAGACAAACTCATGGGGGTTTGTCATTCCATCTAATGAGGAACCCAATTTGCAAAGCTTCGGGAACACCTGTTTTTGGAACAGTCACTGTCAAGTCTAGAAATCTCATGAAGCCATGGCTCTTCTCCCTCCATCACAGAATTCATCCCGAAATATCCCATTCGTTGAGATAACTTCTTCCTGTGCAGGCTACTAGATGATTCTCCCACACTGTGGGGCCCTGGTGTGAAAGCATTCATTCACTCAGCCAAACCTTCGTTCTCATAGCCAAATCTACACAAAGCTAGTCCTCCACAAGTATCCTTATTGACAAGAAAGGAGCCCTGAGCAGGAGGCATAGAGCAGGGGAGACAGTGTGTCTGCTCTTACTGATAAACAGGTCTGGGTGGCCCTGAATCAGGAGAGTATAACCTACTGCCTCTGCTCTATCCTAACAAGTTATTAATATTCTGTATTTACCTTCACCTTCATGTGACACAAGGTCTTAGTCTAGGAAATTAATTGTTTGCCCCTAAAACATATAGGGAAAAAAAGTTTGGGTTGCTAAGCCAGCCCCAGAGAAATTCCTTCTCACCTGGGTGCCAGTGGATATAGCATGATGCTTAAATCTGGGGTGGGGGGGAGGGGGCAAGCTCCATCCTAATCCTCCCAGTACCTGCCCGGGAGCTTCGCAGCCACGCCCCCTTTGAGACATAAGGTGCCTACCTTCCTTGTCAGTCTTTTATCTATCCTCTTAGCCCTAAGAAATGCATGCTTGGTATCATTGTTGTTTACCAGAAAATGACTAAATATATCTGTGTGGGTATATAAACTAGAAACCTTGTAGGATGGAAAGAACAGCAAGAAACATCAAAAGAGAAACATCGAAGAGGAACACTGAAAGGGAAACATCAAGAGAGCATTAGAGAGAGCACAGAAAGAATAAATGGGACATGATAAAAAGACCTATGTGAGCTAATTTATTTCATTTACCCCCAGACTTTAACAGACAGGTTTTCGCCTGCTGTAGCGGATCCTTCTGAATCCTGAGAGGTTTAGTGGGACTATGTGCTGCCATGGGGGAGGGGGGTCAGAGAAACCATGTGTGTTGAAATCCGAGGGTCCTATTGAGCAACAGGAGAGCTGGCTCCTGCACTTAGGAGAAGTGGCCCCGCCCCTCATGGGGGGGGGGGATGGAAGAGCTAGCCCCAAATGATATAGCTGGTTCTGCACCTCACCTGAGGGGGGCAGTCCCAGGCCTGGACCAACCAGATCAGCTACCACTGAAACCCACATCCTAGGCCTTGAGGTAGTCTACTGCTAACATCTATGCCCAGGCTCACCCCATCTATGACCTCCGAGAAAATAACTGCAGGATCTCCATGACCTGGGCAACATCAGTATATCTGAGAGGAGTTTCAGTGAGGGTCCAGTGATGATGGTGTGCCAGAGACCTTGAACCAGATCAATGACTCATTGTAATGAATGAGCATTTTGTGGGTAGGGCCATTGGGCAAAAAGATGACCCAATGCCTCTAGGATGAATGAAGAGGTGTTAGAAAGTCGAAGGTGGGAGGTGGGTTTTTGGTTGGTAGGTTGTTTGGATGGGTTTTTTTTAAAATTGGTTTTTAGGGAGGGGGTTTGGGGGGACAATGCAGAGGTGAAGGGAGAACATCATGAATATTTTCTTTAAGCGCTAAAATTAGACCTGTTTTTTGGTACCAACTGCACGAGACAATTTCAAATGGTGCACATTTTTGACAACACTCTGTCCGGACCTTCTCAAAACGCTCAGAGACTAGTTATAATTTCTTAGGTCAAAGGTTTATTTGGGAATTTTACCATCATTTGCTTTCACAGGAGCCTCTAAGAAGAACGTCGCCCCCATGTCAGCTAGAAGCAATTTTAGAGGACGATGTCCCCTCTCCCAACAGAGTTTGCCCTCAGGGTTAGGGACATCTTTTAGTGGTTGGTTCAGGGTTGAGGGGATGGGGGATATTTTATGGAATTACGAGTATTTTCAAAAAAAAAGGGGGGGAGGGGATTAACTGGTTTGATGGGATGATTGGTATTTGTGAATTACTGTTTTTAGAAAATTGTATTGGTACTGTTTCCTGTATATTGATATATTGAATATTGAATGTGAGTGTTCCTACCTCTATTTTTGTATAAGAGTATACTTATAACTTTGTCTATATTGTATTGACACATCTACCATATTACAATGTACATTTCTACCTCTGATACTATTTATATAATAACATTGTTTACATTTGATATGTAATGACATTGTTTACAGTTGAAGATCATTGTCTTCATATATTGCACAGTTGTTTATTCTTTTAGTCTTCAAGTTAGATAGGTATTGAGTTTTTTGTTTTGTTTTGTTTTGGTTTTTGGTTTTTCGAGACAGGGTTTCTCTGTGGTTTTGGAGCCTGTCCTGGAACTAGCTCTTGTAGACCAGGCTGGTCTCGAACTCACAGAGACCCGCCTGCCTCTGCCTCCCAAGTGCTGGGATTAAAGGCGTGCGCCACCACCGCCGGGCTAGATAGGTATTGAGAATTATATGTTTGTCATATTTATTTTTAGGTTAATCAGGTCTTTTAGATACATAGAGATTATATTTAGTATAGATAGTATAATCTTCAGCCTCTTCAAAGAGCTGTAGAAAATGGCCTTTAATCTAACCTAGAATTCTGTGCCTATGAGACACAATTACTCCTGGCAACGCCACTCTACTCCCTAGAGAACGTTGAGCACCAAAGACACTCCACTGGGAGCTTGTCTTCTTGGCAGAACTGGCCTTGGGGTTAAGAGAAGCCCAGACCTCAATTACTGACAAAGATATGAAACAGGATTGTCTTATCTTGCCAAGACAGGGTAGGGTAAGTCTAAGAAAGTTCCTTGCATTTATTAATGGTATGTCAGTTATGTTAAACCTTAGCCAAAGTTGGTTGACTCAACATTGCAAACGAGACTTTGGGTGATTGCCCAGGTAGTCAGTTGTCTCTGTCAATTGTTGCACATTTTGGATATATCTCATTTGTTAAGTAATATTTATTCCCTTCTCAGATCTTTGACGGAGTTGAAGATTATATAATTGTAGTTACTCTCTACATTATTTAGACTCCTTGAGATAGAATGTCTAGCAAAACGTTTGTTCTCAATATTGTTTGTTATATTTATTATTTGTTATTATTGTATTTGGTTTAGCTCTGTCTTATTTAGACAAAAGGGGGAGATGTAGGGTTAAGCCCAGCCTTAGGGGGCGTGTCCGCCTCGGGCTAATGTTTACCTATAAATCTGCCGGGCGTGTGCCCAGCCGCCCCTTCTGCTTTCCTGGTCTACGCGGGAACGGTGGTTCTATAAGTCTAAATCCCCATTAAAGCTGTATATATTTTTTACAATCTGTCTGGCCCCTTCTGCTTTCCTGGTCTATGTGGGAACGGTGGTTCTGTAAGTCTAAATCCCCATTAAAGCTGTATATATTTTTTACAATCTGTCTGTATTCATTTACGCCGCTACACAATTGGGCAAAAGAGTATACTAGATGACCCAATGCCAGTAGGATGAATGAAGAGGTGTTAGAAAGTCGAAGGTGGGAGGTGGGTTTTTGGTTGGTTGGTTGGTTGGGTTTTTTTTTTTAATTGTTTTTAGGGAGAGGGTTTGGGGGGACAATTCAGAGGTGAAGGGAGAATATAGAGGGACAGGGAGGTAAGCAGGATTGGGTGCATGATATGAGATTCCAAAAGAATCAATAAAGAATTATATTATCTTTTTAAAAAAATGTGGTCACTGGTCCAGAACTAAGAGCACAAATTATCACAGAGTCCAAAACCAAACAGGACAAAGATTAAATGCTAAACTTGAGAGCAATTTTCATTGGCTATCCTCTGTTTTCCAGCTACAATGGGCACCCAAGGTTCTGAGAGATCCTGCCACCAGATCTCGGCTAGGCTAACCCACATCACAGCTTTCAAAAGGAGGGCTCTGAGCCTGCTTCTCTCCCAGGATGAAGCTGCACCCTGATGGTCTTACTGTTCTGAAGTCTAACTCGGGCAGTCAGCCCAAGTCCAAGGGCCGTTCTCCTAATCACCATGTTGAGCACAGCCTTCCCTTATAAATTAAAGGGATATTGGGTAAGCCAAAGAACCGCTAAGAAAGGACCCTGAGGGCCAGGGGTCTGAAATTGCCCATCACACACGTAACAGTTATCTGGCAGCATATGACACTAGCCCAGTTTCCTTTATGCCACAAACCCATCCTGTACCTACTTCTATCTCTCTGGCCACATAATGACAATAATTTCAGTTTATTTCTGGCCCTCCAAACATTAGCTGATACCAGGAAAGAATGGGTGTACCCTTATACCAACTAGTAGCAAATGTCACATGAGTTATGACGCTGCATCTCGGGGAGTCACCAGTGTCAATGGCTACAGGGGTTCAAGGTTAAAGAAGTGACTCCCAATCAGAAATGACAGCTAACAGAAGGCTAGTGACACAGCAAGTTACAAATGGCTCTGTGTCAGACATCAGCAAGCAACAGATCAAAAAACTGGAGGTCTTCATCTAGGCAGGCAGAATAATGCCAAATTAAGCCACCACGTCTGCTGAGCGGCCAGGTGGCCCTCACAACACACTGACTATGACACTGAGAGAGGGCCTGAGGCAGCAAGGAAAGAATACTTTTTTCCATTCATTTTAATTATTAATGTGTATTAACTGTAAACATTAGTGGGGTTTCCCTATTAGCACTTACAAAAATGAGTATATTGGACTTTGATAATATCTTCCCCTCCCAGGTCTTTCATCCCTCCCCCAAGTAATCCAAAAGTCTATTTACAGATCGAAGAAAAATCAGCAATCTATTATAATAATACTCCTGTTCGGATCCTCATTCTCCTCTTCATTAAAACCCACCCAATGTATTATAAATCCAATCATCTTACTCCACAGCCACAAGCCCCTCCTAAGGCATTCCTTCTGTGCAAGTAAATCCAAAGTGCCTTGCATGGCTGACTCGTCTAGGTGTACACACATCCTCTCTTGGCAGCAGTCAAGATCTAGAGCATCAGAAATGAGCTGTAGTTAGTTGTTCACCACACTATATAGTCAGGAAGATTGAGGGAGGTATAAAAGAGGGGCTTGGGGTATAAAACAAAACAACAACAACTAAAACTGGATTAGAGTCAGTGGTGCCAGGCCAACCTCTGCAACATTACCTGGTTACCTACTCCTTTCACAGAATTCCAAATTCTGTGCTCCATCTACATCCTCAGCTCCACACCCCTAACTGTGGTGACAAATCTCTGCAGGGGGAGGGGCAAGATTACCATGCAGACAACAATGGGCCTGAACTCCTGATCCTCCTGCCTCTGCCCCCAAAGTGCTAGGACAAAGCATGTCCACCTCACCCAGCTGGGATGGTAAACCTTGGCTGTCAACTTCTTAGACTGATACATAGGAAAACAGCAGAGCGTACTGCTATTTACACTTGTAAGGGTTCTGATCTAACTAGTGGATCAAAATCTAAACAGGATGAACATGGTAGTACATACCTGTAATCTCAGAAGGCTTAAAGCAAAAGGACTGCTACAAGCTGGAGGCTAGTCAACTACACAGCAATAACTTGACTCAAAAGAACAAAAACTAAGCCAGATAGTGATGGCACACACCTTTAATCTCAGCACTCGGGAGGCAGAGGCAGGCCAGTCTCTGTGAATTCAAGTCCAGCCTGGTCTACAAGAGCTAGCACCAGGACAGGCTCCAAAGCTACAGAGAAATGCTGTCCCAAAAAACCAAAATCAAAGAAAAAAAAAAACCCTAATCGGGTGTGGTGATCTGATGTGGGAGTGTCATATATCAATCTGTTGATTTCATTGGTTAAGTAATAAAGAAACTGCTTCGCCCTGATAGGTTAAAACATAGGTGGGTGGAGTAAACAGAACAGAATGCTGGGAGGAAGAGGAAGTGAGCTCAGAGGCCACGATCCCCTCTCCAGGGCAGACAGGATCGATGAAGCTCCGACCCAGGATGGACATAGGCTAGAATCTTCCCAGTAAGCGCACCTAGGGGTGCTACACACATTATTAGAAATGGGCTAGTCCAGGTGCAAGAGTTAGCAGAGAAGAGGCTAGATATAATGGGCCAAGCAGTGTTTAAAGAATACAGTGTCCGTGTAATTATTTCGAGGCATAAGCTAGCAGGCGGCTGGGGTGCTGGGGACATAGCCCCGCTGCTCTTATTACAACAGAATGGTGCCCAACGTGGGGCTCGAACCCACGATCCTGAGATTAAGAGTCTCATGCTCTACCGACTGAGCTAGCCAGTATTCTACTGTAATAAGAATACAATACCCCAGCCGCCTGCTAGCTTATGCCCCGAAATAATTACACGGACACTGTATTCTTTTTTTTTTAATATTTATTTATTTATTATGTATACAATATTCTGTCTGTGTGTATGTCTGCAGGCCAGAAGAGGGCACCAGACCTCATTCCAGATGGTTGTGAGCCACCATGTGGTTGCCAGAAATTGAACTCAGGACCTTTGGAAGAGCAGGCAATGCACTTAACCACTGAGCCATCTCTCCAGCCCCACTGTATTCTTTTAAACACTGCTTGGCCCATTATATCTAGCCTCTTCTCGGCTAACTCTCACACCTGGACTAGCCCATTTCTAATAATGTGTATAGCACCCCTAGGTGCGCTTACTGGAAAGATTCTAGCCTATGTCCATCCTGGGTCGGAGCTTCATCGATCACGTCTGCCCGGGAGAGGGGATCATGGCCTCTGAGCTCACTTCCTCTTCCTCCCAGCATTCTATTCTGTTTACTCCATCCACCTATGTTTTAACCTATCAGGGACAAGCAGTTTGTTTACTACTGAACCAATGAAATCAACAGATTGATATATGACACTCCCACATCAGTGATCCATGCATTTAATCCCAACAGAGAACAGGCAGATAGATCTCTGTGACTTTGGAGTCAGCCTGGTCTACACAGTGATTTCTAGGACAGTCAGAGGTATATGGTGACACCTAGTCTCAAAAGAACAGGAACTAGGGAGCCGACAAGATGGTCCATCAGGTAATGATACTTGCTGCCAAGCCTGACCACCTGAGTTCCACACCCAGAACCCACTAGAAAGAGAATCAGCTTTGAGTGCACACACACATGCACATACACACACAAGTAAAAATAGAACCTTCAAGATGGCTCGGTGAAAAAGTGCTTGTTATACAAGACAAGCCTGGTGAGCTGAGTTTGAGCCCCAGAACCCCCACACACAAGCCAGGAGTGGTGGCATATGTTTATAATTAAAGCACTGGGGAAGCAGTGACAGGAAGATTCTTGGGGTTCACTGGCCAGCCAGTCTAGCCAATCAGTGAGTACTAAGCCAATGAAAGACTCTGTCTCAAGAAAACAGGTGATTTGTACTTGAAGAACACTCAAGATTGACCCCTCTGGCCGCCACATGCACATGCCTCACACACACACATACACACACGCTGGACAGAGGATTGGCAGGTGGGGCCTAAGTGGAGGAAGGAGGTCACTGGGAAGGGTCTTTAGAGAGCACATCTTGTCCTGACCACTTTTGTCCTTGCTCTGCTTCCTGTCCACCATGAGATGAGAAGCTTCCAACACATGCCTTACCACCATGATAACCTGCCTGCTATGGGCCCAGAATCAACAAAGCCAAAGACTATGGACTGCAGCATCTAAACTTGTGGACCAAAATTAATCACTCTTTAAGTTGTCTTTCTTGGGTACTTGTCATAGAAACAAAAAATGACTGGGGCCTAAGCAAAAGCTGGGCCCTCACCTGAAATGCACACACCCATGTTACACTAAGTAGAAAGTAATTGTTGGTCAAAATTTCACTCAACCATCATCTCAGATAGCCTTCCTTGGTGCAGTCTCTCCCAGACTATCAAATATCCGATGCTATGCCATTCCTTTCTTTCGATACACTGTTAATTTAATGGTTTTATATTTGCTATTTGATTCATGTGGATACTCATAAATACACTCTAATAGGAACTGTATCTGAATAGTTCAAGAATGAATCTTGGGGCCTCCAAGTATTAGGAATGTAGCAGATGTTCTATATGTTTGTTATTAAAAAGGCAAAACTTCAGAGCCAGGAAATGAAACTGTCCAAATCAAAATATTCTACTTATAGAAGCTGTTCTCCCCAAATGACCTTAAGCCCAATCATTATTCCCTTCCTTCTTCTTTTCCAAATTTCTTATAGAAGTTACTTTCTATGTCCTGCCATTCTTCCAAGGGTGGGTAGCCATAGAGACAAACTGGCCTACTGCCAAAAATAGTCTAAAAAAGATTTCACCTTGTCTGTGTGCTCTATCTGGTCTTAGAAAATAAAAGTCTACAGCAGAGGCCAAAGCAGAAACACAAAATCCTTTACCCAGTAAAGACACAGAACCAAACAACCAGCACCCTTGCAAGAAAAGAATGCTCCCCAGGACAGGCAGTGCCCCCAAGTGACCTACCCAAAGGAAAAGGGAAGAAAAAAGGCTTCAGAAGCAGGGACACTGCTCCCTAGAGGGACTTTAAACCCTCTCTTTTCCTTCTTGTAGAAAGCATAAATGTACCCAAACATTAACTATCAAAGTCTCTCCTGATGAGGCAGCTTCAGAGGATGACAGATCATGGCTCACAAAGCAGCATCAGCAGCTGAGGAAGTTCATATAAAGCTCTAGTTGAAGCCAAAATTCTCTACAGAAGCAGGAAGACCTTCTCCCTACCTTTTTCTTCTTTAGAAGGCAGGGGTGGATATGGAGATCCAGAAATATTTACTGAGCTCCAAAACCACAGAGAAACCCTGTCTCGAAAAAAACCAAAAAAAAAAAAAAAGAAAGAAATATTTACTGAGCACCACACAGCATCAGGCATAGGGAAAGATTCTTTAGATACAGGGATATTAGTGGGAATCAGGAGCATATACACAGATTTTTTTTTTTTTTTTTGGAGACAGGGTTTCTCTGTGGCTTTGGAGCCTGTCCTGGAACTAGCTCTGTAGACCAGGCTGGTCTCGAACTCACAGAGATCCGCCTGCCTCTGCCTCCCAAGTGTTGGGATTAAAGGCGTGATTTTTGATATATTGCAAGGTTAAGCAACAACTCCAATACCAAGGTCAGAAGACAAACTAGATCATCCTGAATCCAAATACTCTTAGCTCAGTGTGCCTCCATATCTCTCCTCCTCCCTTCACCACCATCTTCCTGGCCAGAACTGGCCAGAACTTGACAACTCCTTGTGAAGCCTGTCTTCTACACCAACACCACCACATTGGTTTAGACAAAATGCAATGCACTTGCATTTCCTATGGTGGTTCACCATCAGGAGCAGAGTTATCTGCAGCTATGGGGATATTGTAATAATTCCCTCCCTGGGGAGATGTCAACATCATCCACACTTGCATTACAAGGTCCCATCAACAAAACAAAGTATGACTCCTCCAAGGCTCACCCTAGGGATTTGACTGGATTTTCTTACCCAGCATGGCTAAGGAGTTGTTTCCAGGAGCACAGATTAACAGGAAGCAACCACACTAGAAAGTCTTCACCCAGAATGCGAGTGTGACAACTCCCCCATATTCATGTAGATAGAGCCCCCTTCTGCTAATCTTTCCCAACCTCCTGTCAAGATCCCGCATACAATTACATCAGAATTGCATACAAACACTTGGGAGGAGGGGCTGAAACTTTAAGGGAAGGTCCAAAGACTCCCACCTCCAACCCCTTGATATGAGGTCAACCACCAACCAGCTGGTCTTAGGGATGGTTTTTTACAATCAGGCACAGCTGATCTAATAAAGAAGGCAGCCACTCTACAATATGTAGTAATATAA
>NC_022020.1:24013472-24019801 GCF_000317375.1 Microtus ochrogaster
CATATGTACTTGAGCCCTGTATGACAAGAACATTGCTGTCTGAGTCATCTCAACAGTATTCCTAGCCAGGCAATGGTGGTGCACGCCTTTAATCCCAGCACTCGGGAGGCAGAGGCAGGCGGATCTCTGTGAGTTCGAGACCAGCCTGGTCTACAGAGCTACTTCCAGGACAGGTTCCAAAAACCACAGAGAAACCCTGTCTCGAAAAAACCAAAATAAATAAATAAATAATAAACCTTTTTTAAAAACCAGATGTAGTAGTGCACAACTTGAATCCCAGCACTCAAGAGTTAAAGGATTTCTGTGAGTTCAGGAGCAGCCTGGTCTACAGAGCAAGTTTTGGGCCAGCCAGAGCTATACAATGACATCATGTCCCCCAAATAAAACAAAACCACAATAACCAAATGATCCCCCCCCCGAAATCTTTCCTAGGAACCATTGCTGCTGAGCATTGAGATGATAATCCTGTGGTCCAGAAAACCTCAAAGCAGTGTCTGCTGGGCCCCCATCACTCCTAGGAAAGAACTTGGAGAGTATACAACCCTAGCTGAAGCCTGCGTAGCTCTTTCACCTATTGTGGTGGTTTCAAACAAAATGGCCCCCAAAGCTCCAGAATAGCACAACTAGGAGGTGTGGCCTTGTGGAGTTAAGTGTGGTCTTGTTGGAGGAAGTGTGTCACTGTGGAGGAGGGCTTTGAGGTCTCATATGCTCAAGTAACCCAGTGTCTGAGACCACTTCCTTTTGCCTACAAAATGTAAGACTCTCAGCTACTTCTTCAGCACCACGTCTGGCTGCATGCCACCATGGGGCACCATCATGATGATGGACTTCACCTCTGAAAATGAAAGTCACCCCAATTAACTGTTTTCCTTCATAAGGGTTCCGTGGCTAAGACACCTGTGTAGAAATCCAGCAAACCCATACCTGAGCTGTCATCCAAAAGCATCTCCTACAAAAATAACATTCTCTCATTGTGCTGCAGTCCAAGCAGAGAGAGTACCAACTCCACAGCTGAATCATTGTCTATACAGCATCTCCTCAAGGAGTAGAACCCATTCCTTGTGCTGTAGTTCAAGTTAGTCCCTCCCCCATACTTATTTCAGAATCTACCTCCTATCAAAATCTATGTCAGCTGATTATTAAAATAATAACTATTATTCTATTATAATAAAATTATTGTGCTTTTCTCCTGCTCTTGACAGCTGTTGGCTGATAGGTTTAACTAGTACAGAAGCAATAATTATGCCATGCCTTCTTCTTTCCAACCAAGCCTCTAGTGTGCCTCTTTACACTAAAGCCAACTACAGTAAATGATCAGCCCAAGAATGTTAACGGTGTATCTGAGATCACTCACAATGCTTTTGGTGGTCACAGCACCAGAAACAAGACGCTCAGCTAGGTCCTTAATTGTCAGCGTATCTGCCCACTCTCCCAGGAAGATGAAGGAACTTGAGGAAAACACCAACCAGGAAACAATTTATTGTTGGAAATGCCAATAAAGCTGGAGGCATCATATACTATATGTGGAGGGACAAGCAGTCCCAAACCACAATGTCACACCAACAGTAAGAAAGGAAGAAAAGGATAAAGCATTCTCCACGGGAGCTCTGAAATAAACAGCCCCCAGAGAGCTACTCTGCTTGCTTCGCCATTCACATTCCTCGGCGACTCCCTGCGAAACTGGCAATAGGGGAAGAAGGAAAACAGAGCTCTATCTTCAAACTTCTATTTTGAAACAAAGAATCAGCATCCTGGCCACAGGGCCTTCTTTACAGAGGGCCAGCTGGGGGTGGATGGAGTCTAGAGCCCAAAGCAAAGCAGTAAACCAGGAAGGCTGTCAGCCCACACCCCTGAATTTACCTGTGACACTATTTATGATAAACAAGGTTGGACAAGATATGACTCCATGGCTGCAGAATATGAATATGCCTGGACAACATACCAGTCCTATTAAAGAAAAGGCCACCTACGGCAAGCCTAGCTAAAAACCTAAGAAAACAACCCCACCAGGAGACCAGGCTCGGCCCACTTTGTTCTCTACCCTGTAATACACAGGGCTTTTTTTTTTTTTTAAAGGAGGAGAGGGGGCGGAAGGTTATTTGAATTTAAATTACCAGTGAACACTATAATTTGTGTACAAGGAGAAAAAGGGACATTCAGGAGAGCCAACAGTGTCCCACAGGCTCGTGGGACATGTGTGGCTGAGGCAGTAGTGGCCCTGGGGGCTTTTTCCTTTTGCTTCAGCTCACCGCTTTCATCTCTGGGGAGCAGGCCAGCCAGCAGGCAAAGCCCATGTAACACAAAGAGGCACTGTCCCCTCAGACTAAGGAGAAGATCGCCCTCTCAGGAGGAAATTCATAGACAACCACACAGAATAGGCAAGATTAATCAAAAGTAAGCCATCTAAGGAGGGAGTCAGAAATGTTGCTGAGGACAAAGACCACATCTGTCTTATTTATCACCACCTAGTAGCCAAACAAACTTGACACACAGCGGGTGCTCAGCAAATAACAGTAAATTAAATGATAACTATAAAGGATATTGGGCTGGAACTGACACAGATGAACCAGAATCTGTTACTAGAATCTGTAACAAAAGGACCATGGTTTGCAAAGAACAGGTGAAGAAGAGCTGGAGATGAAAAGTGGGCGTCTCCAACAGCTGGGGTCCTAACAGATGAGATACACTCTTGAAGGACAAGGAGGAGGAGTGAAGAGGAAAAAGGGAAGAGGGGAACCAAGGGTAAAATACATTGATCATGTGCCTACTTACTATTTATATACCTGAAAACTCCAGTGGGGTGCAAATGAGGAAGAGCAAAGCGGTTAAACAACCTTTGAAGTCTCCCAGCTAGCAAATGGTTTGAACCTGGGCACATCCAATCCAACGACCCAAAACCTTGCCACCATTCTTTGTCTTGATTTCCTCCAAAGGCAAGCTGACTTTGATTTTTTTTCCCTAATGTGAGTCTTTATTGGCATCAGCTACTTGAGGGGGATGAAGTGGGAGGAGTGAGTGGCACCAATACCAGGCCATCCATGCCTCACAGGATGTAGGTGATGGAGAACTCACCCAGGTAGTGGCCAGTCATCTCTGCTTTGATTCCCACCTGGTTAAGATCTTGCCGTTTTACACACCCACCACGCTGCCTACCATCCTAGGCAGAACGATCATGTCCTTCAGATGGGTCTTCCCCACCTTGGGTTTCTCCACAGATGGCGCCTCCTTCTTTGCCTTTTTCAGGCGCTTCATTGCTGGCGCCACCACAGGTGCCGCCTTCTAGCAGGTGCTGTACAGCTGCATGAGCGGCTCACAGAGCATGTCCAGCCCTTGATCCAGGTCCACCCTAGGGTAGGTGAACCTAAGACCCGCTTCTTCTGCTCCGCTTCAGCCATCTTGGCAGCTCCTTGGAAAAGGAAGCACTGGCTGAGTCTGCGCAGTTCTGGCTTTGATTACTTACAGAATGTTCTTACCGTTCACATAAATCAGCGTTAGTAACCATGTTCCTGGGGTTTGTTAACTGGAACTATTGCTTCATGTGTTTTTATTCCAAATGTTTACAGAAGCCCTCTGGGACTAAATTCTGGGTGGCCAGCCTCTGCAGAGGCCACAGCTAAGCTATCAGCGGGTACATCTCTACACAACACTTGAGCACAGCACGGCCCCACCTCACAACTGAGGAGAAGCTGAGGACTGGGGAGATAGTTTAGTTGTAAAGTGCCTCCTGCACTTGAAGACCTCAATTTAATCCCAAGTACCCACACAAAAAGCCAGGCCTAGTGGCCTGTGCACTTAATCCCAGAACGGGGGGGGGGGGTAGAAAAAGGCAAGGATAGTGCCAGGCAGTCTAAATTAAGCAGCAAGCCCTGATCCCAGTGAAATACCCTGATTCAAAAAAAAAAAAAAAAACTAAGGTCGCAGTGGGAGGGGAGGGTTGGCGCATCTTTTATCTCAGCGGTTCAAGGCCAGCCTGGTTCACAGAGCCATTCCAAGACAGCTAGGGCTATACAAAAAAAGAGCCCTGTCTTAAAAAAAAAAAAAGTGAGTAGTTTCTGATAACAGCTTAGGTTAACCCCTGGCATCCACTGTACACGCACCTTAACACACATGTACTGGCACACAAACACACACACAAACTGAGAATGACCTCTACAAGCCCCAACAGGAGCCTCCCCAACTCCCAGCTGTGCCAGTAATGCACAGCATCGCCTGTGAAAGCTTTAAATCCTGACTCAAGTAGAACAAACAGAGCTTACTTGGCAAGGATTCCTACTTGGGCCCCAGAAACAAATGAGTCTTCCACCATGATGCACATGTATCCCCAGAGTTTCCAGAGACCTTTACACCCTTGACCTCAGAAGTGGTAGAGTTATCAAGAGCAGGGTGATTTATACCGTATATTTCTCAAGAGAACATCGGTATAGATAACCCGGTGTTTCTGATGGATGTAAATACCCTGCACAAATTCAAGGGCAGCAAACGGTGACTAAAACTCTGAGGGTGGTGATTTTTGCCTTCTGTAAAAGGACTTCCATCATCTAAACTTGGGTTTGTTTTTGAAGTTTAGGAAGCTGATGACTCACCCAGGTGTACAACAGCTGCTGGAGGGACCTATGGGAAGAGGCCACCCAGCAAAGGAAAGCTGTGTATGGAGAGGAGGGTCCCCAAGGAATGTCCTACATGCCGAGCCATATGTTGTCAGGATATTAATCCAAACCCATCTTGCACACTTTACAATGTTTACTCTCTCTGGGTTGTGGAGCATTAAATCAGCATTTCCAAGGACTACATGAGTCCTTCCAATTCTAGTCCTACTTACTTCTTTGCTAAAAAGATTTGTAACCTAGAAACAAAGCCCTCTCCCTAACAGCAGCAATAAGTCACAGCAAAGAATAGGAAACCAGGCTGTCAGTCCCAGCTCCCCTAAAAGACACTACTGCAGCAGAGCCTTAGTCTTACCTCACCTGAGAATAAAGGACTGGACTCCTTAACCCGTTCCTCCCCAGTGCCCAATGAACTGAATTAGGAAGGCTTGAAATAAAAGCAGAAATAATGTAATGGTTCTATTCCTGCCACAGCTGAAACAGCTCTGGGAACACAGAAAAATAAGATGAGCGACCCCAGAGTGAAAAGAGGATGCAGATACGAGGTAAGGGCGCCTGAGCAGCCACAGCACTAGCTGTTGTCCTCCAAGGCTCTACAAACCCTATTTTTTTTTAATATAATAAAATAAAGACACTCTAAGGATCAGATAAAATAGCATATTTGTAAGTCTTTTTTAAAAAATAACGTGTTTGAAAGGCCTTCATAAACAGTAAGATTTATTTTAGGCCTGACTAAAATGGAGGTACAACTGCAGTGGGTACTACATTGCTCTGCCCTTTAGCTGCCACATTTAGGCCATCATTTCACACACTGTGCTTCCTTCATGTGTTTGCTCATGCAGGGCTCTTCGCAGAGTGTTCCCAGGACCTTACACTACACCAGCCTGACCACGACAGTCCAAAAACTGTCAAATGCACCTTAGCAGAGGCTGGCAAAAAAGCAAAACTTACAGACATCTCAGAGACACCATCTTTCAAAACTTGCTTTGGGGGCTGGAGAGATTGCTCAGTGGTTAGAGCACGTATTGCATTTGCAAAGGACCTGAGTTAGGTTCCTAGCACCCACATCAAACAACTTAAAGCTGCCTGTAACTCCAGCTCCAACAGATCAGATGCCTCTGGCCTCTGAGGGCACCTGCACTCATGTGCACATATCACACACAGGGGACAAACATATGCACATGGCTTAATATTTAATATTTTAAGTTGCTTTTCATAACCCAGTAAAATCAGAATACAAGGGTGAGTGGAGCACAGAACCCAAGTGATGTTCTACAAGACCAGCCCTAGAGACTAAGTTACTATCTATAAAAAATTAGAACACTCAACCAGAGCCAGGCTTTCACCAAAACTCCCTCCAAAGCATCCAGGTCATGTCCTCTACTCTTTTTATTCTGCTATGGGAAATCTAAATATATAAATTCTAGTCTCTACCCAAAGATCAGGAACAGGTAGCCTATAGGAAAAACAGACCAAAGAAGGGCTTTGGGAATCCCTAGAGACTGTACAAAAAAAAAATGTCTATTTCTAGCTTTTCTTGTAGTAAGAGATGATGAGGTCATGAGAACCACACTCACCCAAGACGATGACAAGTTACCAAGCAGCTTCCATCATGTACCACTTAAACACTCCAATCTGAGCCGGGCTGTGGTGTGCGCACCTTTAATCCCAGCACTTGGGAGGCAGAGGCAGGCAATATCTCTGTGAGTTCAAGGCCAGCCTGGA
>NC_022020.1:24019982-24036190 GCF_000317375.1 Microtus ochrogaster
TCCCTAGAGACTGTACAAAAAAAAAATGTCTATTTCTAGCTTTTCTTGTAGTAAGAGATGATGAGGTCATGAGAACCACACTCACCCAAGACGATAACAAGTTACCAACCAGCTTCCATCATGTACCACTTAAACACTCCAATCTGAGCCGGGCTGTGGTGGTGTGCACCTTTAATCCCAGCACTCGGGAGGCAGAGGCAGGTAGATCTCTATGAGTTCAAGGCCAGCCTGGTCTACAAGAATTAGTTCCAGGACAGCTTCCAAAGCTACAGAGAAACCCTGTCTCAAAAAATCAAGCCAAAACAAAACAAAACAAAACAAACAAACAAGCATAAGATATGAGCTGGGCAGACATCCTGGTATGTGCCTTTGATCCCAGCACTTAGGAGGCAATGACAGTGAATCTCTGAGTTCAACGCCAGCCTAGTCTACAGAGTGAGTTTCAGGGTGGCAGGGTTGTTACACAAAGAAACCCTATCTCAAAAAGAAAAATAAAAAAAGCACAAGACATATTCTTCTAAGAAATCAGCCATCAGCCAGCTTTGGATTTGAAGGGATTAAGAATAGAATAAAGCATGATGAACTCACTGTAGCTGGGCATTAAGGAAATGGAATTTCAACAGTGATCAGTTCTCAGGTTTTCATGTATTAATTCAACAGCATTCATGGTGTCTATAATGTACTCAGCATTATGCTAGGAGACACAAAATAAAAGTAAAGCCCACATCCTTGAGTAGCTCACACAATAAGGAACAAGTAACTAAGCAGAATAAGGAGTGCTGGATTCAATTACCAAGGTGTTGCTATGGGATACAGATGAGGAGTTAATAGGGCTCACCAAAGGCAGCTCTGCAGCATAAAGCAGGGCATCCACAATACTCTGGCAAAAAAACTTGGCAGGGACGCAAGCATACAATGCATGCTCAATGTATCACATAGACCAGTTTATCAGGAGCAGAGGGGACCGGTGACAGCTCAGGGTATAATTCAAGTGGTAAGAGAGGGAAATCAGCCATAGGCGTGGAACACCAGACAACTTTACAGCAGTGGGTGTCATGGTATGTCTAGGTGTGTGCTGCTCAGCACTGCATATAGGAAGACCTGCAACAGCAAATCAGAAGCAAGAAATACACGGCTTCTGTAATGACTGAGAAGCACAGTAATAGCAAACAGAGCAATAAGATGAGGTAAGAAAGAAAACACAGAGGTTTGCCAAGAAATTTGAAACAATGACATTTTCTTGAAAATTCTCTAATTCCATTTTTTAAATCAAATCAGATTTGCTTCCCACAGAATAATGAGGTTTCACCCTATTTCATTCGGAAGAGCAAGGCATAGGCTATCATTACAATGCTCAATTTAAAAAAATATATGGTTTGAGATTAGTATAGTAAAAATGGCTTTGGGGACATTTTATCTACTCCCATTCTATCAGTTATAAAGACTTTTGTTTGAATGAGGACCCTAAGAGAGACATACATAGATTTAATCTACATGGGAAGTAGAAAAAGACAAGATTTCCTGAGTAAATTGGGAGCATGGGGACCATGGGAGAGGGTTGAAGGGGAGGGGAGAGGCAGGGAGGGGAGGAGAGAAAAATGTATAGCTCAATAAAAATCAATAAAATTTTTTAAAAAAACTTTTGTTTGCTTTGGTTTTAGGCAACATACTCTAAACAAATGAGCTAATCAACCGAATACGTTCTGGTTTTATAAAACAGTGCCTCGTGTAGCCCAATACAGCCCCAAATTCACTATGCAGAAGACGTCCCTAGATTCTTAATTCTCCCATTTCACCTATCCAGTGCTAGGATTACAAGCATATGATAGCACACCAATTCAGCTATAAATATTTCTTTGGGGGGAGGGAATATTGAGGTAGCATCTCTCTATGGAGTCCTTGCTATCCTGGAACTAACTTATGTAGACCAGGTTGGCCTCAAACTCAGAGATCCATTTTCCTCTGCCAGTTGAGTACTGGGATTAAAGGTGCATGCCACCAGACCCAGATGAGCTACTAATCTTGGAGAGAACAGTCGATTCCAACACAAAACTACTATGCCTTCCTAGCCTTGTACCAAGGGCCAGAAATGAGCGCAGAAAGCAAAGGGAAGCTGTGACTGGCTGCAGATGGGAAAGCAAGAATACACTGTGGAGTTCCTCCACACAGGCTCCCGGTCAGCCAGCCTGGGCCCAGCGACTCCTCCATCCTGTTGACTACTGACAGCAGGGCAGTTCACTGTACTGGAGGAAGCACTTTTCTTTTCTATTCTCTCAACACAGCCATTCCCTTCCTATAGACTCAAAACTAAGGATTATAGAAAATAACTTAAACCTGGTAGCTAGCAAATAGCCTAACACCACAAGCCCAAGAAAGCCTGTGCTTTTAAACTGGTTCCGCTATACATTCATTCATTCTTCTTTCTTTCTTCCCTTCCTTTCTTTCTGTTTTAGAGATGTACTCAAGATGTGCTTAGGTTCCCAGGCCAGTCTGGCCAGAGTATTATTTCTAACACAGAGGAAGACTTCACATCCTATTTCCTCTGAGGTAAGCACAAGAAGGAAAACACTTCTGCGTGAGTAGAAAACAAGTTAGCATAATCAGGAACTCCTCAACAGCAATAATAGGTGAGGCGTGTCTGGGAAAAGCAAAGTCGGGTCTTTCTCTTCCTCACAGATTTTTTTCCTGTCCCCAAAGATTTTAACCACAAAAGCATCTTGTCTCTTTACAAAGCTCTCAACAGCCCTACTAATTTCTTTGGCCACCCTTTGTTGGCCCCTAGCTTGTATCCTGGCTCTCAATAGCAGGAGAGTCCCACAAATGCAAGTGGCTTTTTAAAAGGTATATGGCTCGTCTAATTTCCCTTGTCATCAATAAAGGAAGAGCCCATCAATTGCAAAATTGATGCATTGGGTAATAAAGAACTAGAGAAGTATCACCTGACTGCTGACCCCCAAAAACAAACACAAAAACATAAGCAGGACTACAGATGTAGTTGGGTTGGTGGAATATTTGCCCAGACACTCCAAGTCCTGGGTTTGATCCCAGCACAGTAGCCACTGTGACACACCTGAAAATCCCAATACTTTAGAGATAGAGGCAGGGGATTCAAAAAAAAGCTTTGAAAAGCTCAAGGTCATTTTCAACTATAAAATGAAATGCCCACTTTAAAGTCCTCACCACACCTTTTAGGTGCATGCCAGGTTCTTCCTTCAGGTCTAGAACTCTTGAACATACAAAGCAGAAGGGGCAAATGACTCGGGAGAGAAGAGGATGACCGACAAGTGAAGATGGTTACCAACTGTACTACTGCTTTTGTCAGTGATGATGAGACTTGACAAGTAAAAGGCATAACAAAGACGCTCCTTGGTAAGCTTCCTGGACAGAGAGCAGACCTCAGAAGCATGCCCCTCCCCATATCTCTGTAGACAATGAAATGTAAACTGGGCTAAACATCAGACAGTAACTACCCAGAGGTTCCAATGTTCAGTCTGGGAAAACAGACTCAGCCGTGAAAGCAGACGGCCCTCAGAGCACCAGCAGAGCAGACGGCAAATCAAAACACCTCGCAAGTCCAAAGTTTAGAATACAGACAATAAGAACAAAGGCAACTGTAGTCTCTTTAGAGGAGCTCAAGTAGAATTACCTCTCCCACCTCCTCCTCTACTGTCATTTCTTTTCTTTTTAACTCTCTTACTAGCATAAAGACTTTAAGAAAAGAACCTGCTTTCATTGTTCTAGAGTTTGGAAACAAGGTTCCAGGCTGACCTGCAGCTCATGATCCTCCCCGACTTCAGAGTCCAAGTGCTGGGATTATAAAATTCTGCCGCCAGGGGGTGGTGATGCACACTTTAATCCCAGTTAAACTCACAGAGTCTGCCTGCCTCTGCCTCCCAAATGCTGGGATTAAAGACATGCACCACCACTGCTGGCTTGTCCATCTTAAAGGCAACAGTCACCATCAACTTTAAAAAGAACAGTTTCTGTTTTGAAATACCAAGAACATTCATAAGTAAAACATAAACGTCTATTTTATAAACATCTAAATGTTAAAGTCAAGGGTGGGAAAGATGGCTTAGCAGTTAAGAACACTTGCTGTTCTTTCAGAAGGCCCAGGTTCAATTCCCAACACCACATGGTAGCTCATAACTATAACTCCAGTCCTAGGGTACCCAGCAACCTCTTCTGGCCGTCTTGAGCACCAGACATACATTTGATACACATTCATGCAAATAAAACACTCATATACATAATTTTTAAAAAATTAAAAGCTGGAGTTCATCGAGCCCTGTCTCAAAAGAAAAAGAGGAAGAATGGAGGGAGTAGAGGGACGGAACGGGATAGGGAGGAGGAGAGGGCAGACTGAGACCCCAAAACAGTAAAGGATGAATAAGGCATTAGTCATAAAACAACCTCGTCTTTGAAAACCACAGCAAGCTCCTTAACATCTGGAATACTTCACTTTAATGTCTCCCAATATGTTCTACAGGGCCTGACACATGAAAAGGCCTTGAGAAAAGCGAACTGGATGTCCTGTGGATGACTGCTAACCCATAGCAGGGCGAGTACACAGTACAACCAACAAGGCAAGAAAAAGTGTGAGCTGGCTTTAATTCCTGACTGCAACAAGCTTTTTCTAAAAACAGGGTCTTGCTATCAGCCCAAGCTTGTCTATAACTCAAAGCAAGCCTCCCATGCAGATGTAACTAAACATGTGCCTCTACCCCTTGCTTCTCCCTTAGTAAAAATTATTAGATCTACTGTCTTAGTTAGGGTTTCTATTGCTCTGAAGAAACATCATGTCCCCAGCAACTCTTAGAAAAACATTAAATTGTGACTAGCTTTCGGTTTCAGAGAAATATTAAACAGCACAATGATTTGTGGTCATCCAAAATGCCACAACACAAACAAATATACCAAATATCTATGGTATTAAAATTCATGTGGGAACCAGAGAGATCGCTTCTTTTGACCTTGCATGCCAACACCAGGCATGCAAGCAGTTCATAATACATACATGCAGGCGAAGCACTCACACATATAAAAGGTTGAGAAACACTTGATGAACCCAAAATGGTAGGCTTAGTTGCATATGGACAAGGTGTTGGGTTTGTGTACTGGTCATGGAAAGGATGAGCAACTGTTTCCATCTGCCCTGGGCTTTCCTGGCTTGGGCCCTGAAAGAAGTTTCTTCTACATCTACCCTGAGAAAACTGGAGTAGTTACTCTTTTCTTTGGGGAGAGATGAGTGAAGGCATTCATAGCTCACAAAAGAGTGATGCCGACATGATAGACATAGCCCTTCAGCAGTATCCCTAAGACTGGCAGTTTCCACTGTACAGCCCTAAGTTCAAAGCTCCCTGTCCCTCGCCTTTAAAGCCTTGACACAAAATACTATTGACTATTTCCTTCTCAATAACAAAGCAAAGGGCAATATAGGTGGCTCAGGGAAGATGGACAGCCAGCATAACTACACCCTTGTCTATGAGCTGTGTGTGTGATAGTTTTCATTGTCAGCTTGGCACAGTTGGAATCACCATGGAAAGTAAGGGGCAAGTATACAAGGTTGGCCTGTGAGTTTGAATGGGAAGGAATTTTGTTCTTTCTTTAAAGCTTTTTTTTTTTTTACTTCTATGTGTATGAGTGTTTTGTCTACATATATGTATGTGCTTGACTGGTGCTCTCCCAAGTCAGAAGAGGGATAAGATCCTCTGGAACTAGAGTGACAGATGGTTGTGAGCCACCAAGTGTGCCGGGAACTGAACCTAGGTCCTCTGGAAGAACAGCCAGTGCTCTTAATTGCTAAACTGTCTCTCCAACCTCTATGTTTATTATTTCTAATTGTGTGTGAATGTGTAGGTATATGCGCCTGAGTACCAGAGGCATAGGATCGCCCTGGAACTGGAGTTACAGGCAGCTGTGAGACATCATAACTGATTGTGAGAATCAAACTCAGGTTCTAAGCAAGAGCAGCACTCTTAACCACTGAGCCATCTCTCCAGGTCCAGGAGGAATTTTCTTAATTGGGTTAACTGACGTGGCAAGACTCACTCTGAATGTGGACAACTCACATTCTCTATGACCTCCAGACGGCAGAGTGACAATCCCCAGAAGGCAAGAAGGTAGTTTGATTCAATACAACTCAGTGGCTGGGGTTAAACTTCTGGAGTCCGGCCCCAAGTAGTTTGATTTTAGGTATATTTAAGCACAGCAGAATTTGATTGAAAAACGTATTCTGGTGATAATTAACTCAATCCTGCATTCACAACAAAGCATATGTAGACCTAAGAACAAGGTCAGCTAAGTCTGTATCAGATGTGACTATGTTGAAACTCTTCTTAAGTCCATGAAGGTAGATTCTGTAGACTGAATGGGGGAAAACAAATTTACAATAAGAGTCTGGGGGAGGATCTGGTGTCCGAAAAGTATCTAGCCACACTGATAGACTAAAGGTCACCAGGCTATCCCCTAGTGCTTATCTGTGAACACAAAGATCTCTGTGCCTCCTACAGACAGCACTCATTTCACGGTCTGAACCATGAACAGTGAAGAGTGAGCTGAGCAAGTAAGCAAGAAGGCATTCATTTCTCTCTGCTCTTGACTGTGGATATGTGACTAGCAGCTTCAATTTTCTGTCTCAACTTCCCCAAATGAAGGACTGTAACTCAGAACTGTGAGCCAAAATGAACCTTTCTCCCAGAAGCTTCTCTTGCAGGGCAGCTTATCACGCACCAGAAATGAAACTACCAGCGGCTGCTGGAACCCGAAGGTGGTTCCCTCTCCACTGGAGTCTCCTAACTCCAGGAACACGTCTGCACAAGTGACAGTGTCGAGACTCCTCACAAGCCAAGAAGAATCCATGCACCTCAGCAACCCGAGTCTCTTATAAACCTTTTGTCCCAAAGATAAACTATTACTGTGGATGACATGAACTAGGAGGGCCCATCATCTGAATAACAGGCTATACGAGTAAAATCCATAAATAAAATAAAAAAACCAGAGGTCAGACTATTTCCTCTTCAGACCACATGTAATTAAAATATGAAGCTGTCTACTATGAGGACTAAAGCTTGAAGCTTAAGGCCAACTCAGAGAAGGATCAAGTATTCATCCTCACTAGAAAGAGAAAAAGATTAGCACCACAAGGATGGGTCTCCAAATTGACACCCAATCTAGAAACTAGAAATATCTGTGCTACAGAGCATAAAGAAACACCAGCGGGGGACCCTAGCAAAATTCTCGGGATCCTACAACCAAGGGACAACCATTGTAAAATGCAGATTTACCAGGGCAGTAGTGGCACACACCTTTAATCCCAGCACTCAGGAGGCAGAGGCAGGTGGATCTCTGTGAATTCAATCAAGGCCAGCCTGGTCTACAAGAGCTAGTTCCAGGACAGGCTCCAAAGCTACAGAGAAACCCTGACCTCAAACAACTTAAAAAAGTGTTCAGACTGGCTCTCTGTAGAGAGGCTGAGTCAAGGGCTAGCAGATGGCTCCATAATAGTTCTAAGTAGGATAAAGTCAGTATATAAATATACAAACATGAGAAAGAATCAAAAAGATCTACCTAGCTGGGGAAAAGGTACAGCTTCCCTTTATAAATATCTATGCTCTAAATTTTCTCATTAACAGCAAATGTTCAAAGTAGGATGTGATTCAGTTGTAGAGTGTGTCTGCCATGGACAAGGTCATAAGGTTTGAGCTCTGGTATTTAAAAAAAAAAAAACAAGCCCAAAAAACTTCCCTTGCATTGGTTGGCATGTATATCACTTCATGTAACCATCCTTTTAAATAATATTCCCATCTTAAGCAGTGAAAAACTGTCCATGGTCATATGGCCAATAACTCTTTACTACACTCAAAAACCCATTATGTCTATCTCAAAAAAAAAAAAAAACCCACCTCATTTGCCCTTTGGGTAGGATGAAGCAGAAAGGTCACAAGTTTGAGGCCAACCTGGGCTACACAGCAAGTTTAAGGCTAGCCTAGGCTACAAAGGAGACAGTGTCATTTTTAAAAAACAAAACCAAAATAGAACATTTAAATTGGTCCTCTGAAGAAAGGCTTTCTCAAGGACTAGAAGACAGCCTCCATAACAGTTTTATTTAGGATAGAGAAAGTGGAGGCAGGTGGTGGTGCACACCTTTAGTCCCAGCATTCAAGAGGATCTCTGAGGGGCTGGAGAGATGGCTCAGCGGTTAAGAGTATTGCCTGCTCTTCCAAAGGTCCTGAGTTCAATTCCCAGCAACCGCATGGTGGCTCACAACCACCTGTAGTAAGGTCTGGTGCCCTCTTCGGGCCTGCAGGCATACACACAGATAGACTATTGTATACATAACAAATAAATAAATATTTAAAAAAAAAAAAAGAGGATCTCTGAGTTTGAGCCAACCTGGTCTATATATTGAGTTTCAGGACAGTCAAGGCGACAAATGAGATCCTTCTCAAACAAAACAACAACAATAATAATAATTCATCTGAAAACAGGTCAGTGTCAAGGTTTTATAGCCATGTGCCTCTTAAGAGTTTTTAGAAAGAAAGAAATAGTGTCAGATGTTAATGAGACTAATCTCCAAAAATTATTTCTGGGTATAGATTTTTCAAAGCTGCTTTGGACAGTAGCCATATCACTCAGATGATGCCCACCTCCAGCCCCCAAGGCAACACCTACACACACCACTGAAAGGAGAACAGGAGAGGGAAATTGGAGGCTCTAGTGTGTTTGTTATTTCGAAATCCATTTTGTTATTTTTCAGTTTCACTTAATTGGCCTTTTTCCCTGTCATGAGACAAACTGGGGCTCAAAGTTGGCCTCAGTAGAGATGAAACAGCCTTCAAAAAAAAAAAAAAAACACAGGAAAGAGGAAGAAAACAACATCAAATACCATGCAGTTTTTATTTCTGAGCTGTCATGTGCCTACTAACACATTCTCCACTCCCATTATCAGCAAAATATGCAGCCTTTTCTATTGCCCATTTCACTTAAACAACACATGCATTAATACACAGACTGAATTTACTACCTGAATGAAAGGTTATGATAAATCTGGTATGGCAGCAACATCTTAAGTATCCAAGAGCCAAGACCCAGTGGAAAACGCTGACCAATTTCTGACCCATATTACACTAATAGCAATCCTAATATTACATTATGGTTCCCATTAAAATTTTATCTAATCCCTAAATCTGTCCATACATCAGAAAGAAAAAAATTTTTTGAATGTAAAGCTAAAAAGGCTTGTGCACACCCACAATCTCTCACACTCCCAAAACAATTATTGCTAGTATTTGGAAACATATCAGTTTCTTCTCCTGCAAAACACGGAGGATTCGTTTTCTTCGTCTACCTATCGCGGACTAATCTAATCATTCCCGCAAAGCAGTCTGCAGTTGTGTTTTGTTTGAGATGGGAGAGCCAGCTGGATTTGAATGTAAGGCAAGCATTACAAATGCATTTAGAAACTGACCTTACATATGGGTCAGAGAGATTAGATACGTAAAGGGACTCAAGTCTTCCAGGCCGAGCTGGAATTCTGCGTAGCTAAGGATGACACTGAAACTTCTGATGCTTCTCCTTAGTGCTGGGATCATAAGCACACACTATAACGTGTGTGTGTGTGTGTGCCTGGTTTATGCGATGGTAGGAATCGAATCCAGGGCTTCATCAGTTGAGCTAATCTCCAGCCCTCGTCAATATATAAAGGCATCTAATAGTGCAAAGCAGTTCCTACTGGCTTCTCACTTGTTGGAAATTTCTGTAATCCAGTCCTTACCCATCAAAAGGATCACCTGAATGGAAACACCTGCGATGTGAGCAGGTGCCCACACGCTACTTAATCTAAAGTTCCTGGGAGAAGCCTAAAGATTAAGCACAAAGTAATTTGAAATCACAACCAAGTTCACAACCTTATAACCTGTGCGTTAAAGGCAAGTTTTACATCTACCAGTGCAAAGGAAAACACGCAAAAGGAGAGATATAATAAGGGAGTAGGAGACGATTTCATGTCAAGAGACTAGGGAGGTTGCCGACCAGTTTACCACAATGTCAACTCTGGATGTATCTCTGGGAGCAACACGTAATTCACCCACTTCTTTGGACAGATGTGGAAAAACTGAGGCCGAAAGGGGAGACTAAAGATGGAAACTCAAAACAGATGTGCAGTCCAAAGCCACTGCCCCCTCTTCTGGCGCAGGAGAGGTTCACGGCGTCGCCAAGTGGAAAATGACGGAGCACAGCTTTGGGGCTGCCAGCCTAGGGCGCAGTTGGACATCTCGCCCACTGAGGCACTGAGATGGCTGTGGTGGGACCTGGAACACTGTGGGAGGGCGCGGGGAGCGCGGCAGGGACGAGGCCGCTAACGGCAGGAAGCCGGGCCGGTACCGTCCGCCCTGCGTCCCGCTCCAGGGCCCGGGGCCCCCACCTCCCCTACCTTCGGCTTTCCACCGCAGCCGAGGGGCAGACACAACCCCCACAATTCCAGGCGGCTGCTGCGGCAACCAGCTCCTCGTGCGCAAACGCGGCGGCAGCGGCGGCCTGAACCTTTAGGCGCGTGGCTATTGCGTCATCCTCAGTCTTGCCCAATGGTAACCTGCCAGAACAGCCTCCGGCAGCTCACGCCCCACGCGGCATTGTTAGCCCCGCCCTCCCCGGCTGCTAAGCCCCGCCCCTAGCGTCTCCCTCCGCCCTAATGTTGAAGTTTGTTCTTGTCCCTCCGCTGGGAGCAGTGTCTAAAAAGAGATACCCGTGGGTCTGGTCTTGTTTCTCACCTAGAACTTCAGTTTCTTGCTTAATTTCCCAAGATCGTAATTTCTTTCTAGCGTAAAGATCTTCAGAAAGAAACTTGAGGGGGTGGGAGGTAAATATAAATCACGATGTTATGACTCAGTTTATGACACAAAATGAATCTCAAGCAAGCAAGAAATAGTCCTTTGAAAAATTCATGCAAAATAGAGCACCTGTAAGTCACTCGCTTTATAGAATTATCTTTTGAGTGTGTTTTTTAAAATAAATTATTTTAAAGATAGGTCGCTGCATTTCTATCCTGCCACACCACAGAAGGTATATTTGCCGAGTGATGCACACACACAATAATTTCACAAGATTAGAACTGCTGTCCTCTTTCCCTAAAAATAGAGCAAAGCTCAAAGAGAATGTTCTAGTTTGCTTTCTGTTGCTGTGAGAAAATACTGACCTAAAGCGACTTGGAGAAGAAAGGGCCTATGTGACTTACAGGTTACAGCTCATCCAACAAAGTCAGGCCAGGGGCTTGGGGCAAGAACTGAAGCAAAGACAGGTGAGAGATGCTGCTTACTCTGTCTTCCTCTGGTGGGCCTAACTACCTTTCTGATATAGCTCAGGCCCACCTTCCTAAGAACGGTACTGCCCACTGTGGTCTGGGCCCTCCTTCACCAACTGCCAATCTAGAAAATGCCACACAGACATACCCATGGGTCAGTCTGCTGGAGGCAGTTCCTCTACTGGGGTTCCCTCTTCCCAGGTGTGTCAAGTTGACAACTTTAACTACGATAGGATAAAGGATTTATACAAGGCTACAGAATGAAAATGGTAGAAGTGGGGATTCCAAGTAGATGGGGTACCTTCAAAGTCATGTTTTCTTGGTACTATACCACATGGACAAACCCATTAAACCTGACTAATAAAATAGTGACAGGTAATTCTAGGCCATTTGTGAGTGAAGAAAAAGATAATCCAAGTCAGCAATGTCCTCAAACGGCAAATATTCCCCAAGATGATAACAATAAACTTGTTTCTGGAATTCCTTTCCCTTCTTCATATATTAGGTGAGCTTCCAGCTTTAGATATACTTTCTTAATTATGTTTATGTCAATTAGGTGGGAAATTGACTTTACAGTCACTGAGCAAAGCCTTGGGCAGCAGCTAAGAAGGGAGAATGAACTCCTGAGAAGTAGCTGAGTGGGCAGTGCCGGTTAATGAGAAATGATAAAACATTTCCGTGGGTTCCAGATGAGAAAAAAACAGACAACAGCTTACTCTCCTATGGCAAACTCAGGAGACCAGTGGGATGTTGTGGACCCAGGAATAATGCCACCTTTTGTCACACTGCCTTAGTAAGTCAAAAATATTGCAAGTCAAAAATGCAGTTAAAACTGGGAATAATAGATTGGATTTCAGCACTTAGGAGGCTGAGGGAGTAGGATCACAGATTTGACATCAATCTGAGCTACACAGTCTATTTCAGAAAACCAAAAAGTAAAGTGAGAACTGCATTTGATACCTACGCTGCCAGCAGGGGCTTTGCAGCACACTGCAGAGTGCCTGCTGTTTACCCTGCTAGTGACAGGGCTAACTGAGAGCCAGTACTACTCAGCACCTTGAGGGTCATGGCAGTTACTCTCCATCATCAACTTCACATGACTTAGAATCATCTAGGTTATGAATTTCTGGATGTATCTCTAAAGGTGTTTGTCTTAGGGTTTCTATTGAGGTGAAAAGACACCATGACCACAGCAACTCTTACAAAGGAAAACACTTCATTGGAGTGCTTACAGTTTCAGAGGTTCAGTCCATTGTCACCATGGTGGGAGGTGGCAGCATGCAGGCTGACATGGTGCTGGAGAAGTAGCTGAGAGTTTCACATCTTAATATGTAGGCAACAGGAAGTGGTCTGAGACACTGGGTGTGGCTTGAGCATATAGGAAACTCAAAGCCCACCTCCACAGTGACACACTTCCTCTAACAAGGCCATACCTACTCCAACAAAGTCACACCTCCTAATAGTGCCACTCCCTATGAGTTTATAGGAGCCAATTACATTCAGACTATCGCAGTGTTTAAAGTCAGAAGACCCACTGTGGATGTGGGCAGCATTATTCTGGGGGCAGGGAACTCAAACTGAATGCAAAGGAGAAAATGAGAGGAACATCAACATTCATCTCTTTCTACCTCCTGCCTGGAGACAAAATGTGACCAGCCTCCTCATGTTCCTATTGTCATAGCACCATAAAGGACAGCAAACTAAGACCCACACAAACCAGAGTAAAGCCTTCTTGTCTTAAGCTGCTTGTCTCAGCAAGAGAAAGGTAATGATACAAGGGGATCTGTTTGTTTATTTGTGCTTTTATTTTTTGAAACAGAATCTCACTTTATAGCCCTAGACAGACTGGTACTAACTTGGTATGCAGTCTGGCCTTGAATTTGCAACCCTCCTACCTCAACCTTCGGAGAGACTGGAGAATATAGGCATAAGCCACCACACCCAGCTTGAGGGAGCTTTTCACCACAAATCCTGCTGCCAGGATTCCCCTCTGTGTTCTTAGACCTTTCCTGCATTTGAATGTGAGCACCAAGCTATATCCAGCGTTGGTTGTTTGTGGTTGTTTGTGAACTGCTCCTTCAGGGTTCTTTTTTTTTTTAAGATTTATTTATTATGTATGTATGTATGTATGTATACAGTACCTGCCTGCAGGCCAGAAGAGGGCACCAGATCTCATTACAGAGAGTTGTGAGCCACCACGTGGTTGCTGGGAATTGAACAGTCAGTGCTCTTAACCGCTGAGCCACCTCTTTAGCCCCCTCCTTCAGGGTTCTTAAGCTCAAAGAGCTCAGGGTCAGTTAGTAGCCATGGAAATGTAAAGAGATCAAATCATAACATCCAGCAAGTGCCATTTTACAAAACTATTCACAAGGAGTCCAGTTTGTTCATACTGCAGTTGTCTGAAATCCCTTTCCTGGATTTTTAAAACATTTATTTTGCTAGGTATGGTGGTGCACATCTTTAATACCAGCTGTCAGGAGGCAGAGGCAGGTGGATCTCTGTGAGTTTGAGTCTACATGGTGAGTTCTACGACAGTCAGGACCAAAGAAAGAACTAGCCTCAAAAAATATTTTATTTTTTAAAATTGTGTGCATGTGTGCTTGTATGTAAATGTGTGCACACGGGTGCAGGTGCCCACCAAAATCTGGAGTTACAAGCAATTAATTGTGAGCTGCCCAATATGAGTGCTAAGAGTCTAACTCATATCTTCTACAATAGCAATACATGCTCTTAACCATTGCCCCATCTCTCCAGCCCCCTCCTCCCCAATATCTTTTTGAGCAATGTCTCTTCACATACATTATCTGTATCACATACTCTTGTAAGATAGTGGGGAAGATTTTCCCCACTATCTTACATTTCCACAGAAACAAAATCTCTGAATCCTTTAAAGATGTGCCATCCAGCTGTGGCTTTTGGGTACTACATTGGGAAGTACCTCGGTGCAAGGATGGTAACGGTCCCAGAAAAGCCAATATGGAGAAGCAGGACTCTAAAGAGAATTCCAGAAAAAAAACACGGGAAATACTCATGTTCAGAACTGGAATTCACAACCACCTGGGTTGGACTCGGAAGAGGTAGATCCAGCCAAGGCAGGGTAAAAAGCAGCTGACCTTTCCCCAGGCTTGGGCACACATGGGCCTGTATCATCGGCTTCATAGGTGAAAGTCAAGAATTCTAGTCTCAGGCCAGCAAGATGATTCAGTAGGTAAAGGCACGTGCTGCCAACATTGAAGGCCTTAGTCTGGTCCTGGGGACCCATGTGGTAGGAAGAAAAAAACAACCAAAATAAGTCATCCTTTGACCAGCACTTGCGTGAGTGGCACTAGCGTGCCCACACATGTGTGCACGTACACACGGCTAAATGAATAAATATAATTAAAAGTAAAAATAAAACCAAGTTTCCTATTTAATCCTAGTTTCTATACCCAGAAACTCAGAAACTGCATTGCTGAAGACCTCAAAGAACAGGAAGAGGGATAAAAAGGCACAGTATTTTGAGTCCTTATGAAAGGGGTGTGAGGGTTTCTCGACAGCAGGCTCCTACGCGAGAGAAGGCTTTGGTAGCTCCAAGGTTCTGGAACCAGAGGAAGGTCAGTAAATTTAAACTGAACTAACTCTCAGCTAAATAGGCCTTTCTGGTTCAAAGGGAACGCACTGAAAAAAAGGCGACCCAGAAGACAGACAAGATTTCAAAGTATTTTCCCCAAACAACATCCCACTGAGGCTGAAGCAAAGCTCCAAGAACTGTAGCTCTGTCAACAGAAGGACCTCATCCACACAGCTATTCATATACACAGACATCTGACAAAATGCACCGCCTGCGGGCGCCCGCAGAGGCTTGGAACTGCAGGATGCACACACGCCAAGGACAGACACAGCTTTAGCCCCGTTCAAGTTGCTCACTGCTGCATGAAAAAGCATCCTCTGATGAGTGTCTTAAAACAACAATAATTTATTTAGCAGTTTGGGCAGGAGGCAACAGAGAAGCATCAACCCTATTCCATGCATTGCCAACTTGGATGGCATGACAAAGGCAAGATGTTCAATCATGGGGCTGGCAGTTAGCGCTGGCTGTTGCTTGGAGTCTCAGCAGGTGCTGTCACCCAGGACACTGACAAACCGCTCCAAGTAGCTGCCTGGCCTCTTAAATCTGTCTTCCATTGCTATAACAGAATACCGCAGACTGGGTCATTTGTAATGAGTGGGAATTTACTTGATTCATGGTTCTGGATGCTGGAAGTTCAAAATGAAGAGATGATGTATGGTGAGGACCTCCAGATTGCATCATTCCTTCAGGTGGAAAGGTAATGAATATGTGTGAATGAGCAAGGCAGGAGGGGAGGACTTGCTTGTAACAACACACGCTAGTATGACTAGTCCACTCCATCAACAAAAGCATTAGTAATTCCCTAGACCCCACCTCTTAATGCCATTATAATGGTAAATAAGCTTCAACAGAGAGGACAAACATTCACATCATAGCGCCCTTCCTACAGATTAGAGGCTGTTTCACAAACCTAGCATCTGTTGTGGAATAATCTTTTGTACACTATGAAGATGTGTCACTCTCATTGGTTTAACAAAAAGCTGAATGGCCAGTAGCTAGGCAGTATTTCCAGGCACAGAAGACACTGGGAAAAAGAAGGGTGGAGACACAAGGAGACACCATGAGATGCTGAGCTTACAGAATGGGCAGTACACAGGTGAGGAAAACCAGCCTTGCGGCAGCACATAAAACAAAATATAAGAGCTAGTTAGCGGCTGAGCTTTTATAATTAGTAAGTCTTTCTGTCATGATCCGGGAGCTGGCTAGGGGGACAGAAAAATCCATCTACAAGCGTCCCATCTGATCAAGGCATTAAAGGGGATGGTGTTTTAGGAGCTAGCCTCAGAAGTTACATAGTAT
>NC_022020.1:24036653-24038305 GCF_000317375.1 Microtus ochrogaster
GAATGATAAGCTATACCATGAGAGCCTCTCATGGAAAATACAGTCTGACAGAAAGCCCCACAGTCTGACACAAACACCCACGCTCCTGAGCACAGCTTACACATTCAGCACACAGACATGCCAACTCGTGTATGCAAGTTAATAATCTCCGTTCACATACATAATAGGTCACAAAATGTTATGCACTTTACCACTGGTTTATTTTCTAATAATTTTATAATTAGATGCATAGAGTAAAAGATATATATATACATATAAATATGTATGTGAGTGTATATCTATATACACACAGACATATATTTTCTAGAGACCCAGTCAAGGGGCTGGAGAGATGGCCTGTTAGTTTTTATTATCAACTTAACACAACCTGTAGTCACTTGGAAAGAAGGAGCCTGTAGCCATGTCTGTGAGAGACTGATTGATGCAGGAGGGCCCAGCCCACTGTGGCACCATCCCTAGGCAGCCAGGCTTGGCTCCGTAAGAGAGTTAGCTGAGCATGAGTCAAGGAGCAAGACCAAAGCAGCATTCCTTCATGGTTCTTTTTGCTCAAGTTCCTGCTTGAGTTCCTGCCCCATCCTTTCTCACTGAAGGACCCTGACTTTGAATTGTCAGATGAAATTAACCCTTTGCTTCCCTAGTTGCTCCTGGTCATGGTGTTCGTCACAGCAGTGAGGAAGCAAAGCCAGAACACTACTCTTTTGTTTTTAATTGATTTTTATTGAGCTATACATTTTTCTCTGCTCCCTTCCTTGCTTCTCCCCACCCCTTCAACCCTCTCCCATGGTCCCCATGCTCCCAATTACTCAGGAAATCGTCTTTTTCTACTTCCCATGTAGATTAGATCTATGCATGTCTCTCTTAGGGTCCTCATTGTTGTCTAGGTTCTCTGGGATTGTCATTTGTGAGCTGGTTTTGTTTGCTTTATGTTTAAAAGTCACTTATGAGTGAGTACATACGATAATTGTCTTTCTGGGTCTGGGTTATCTCACACAAAATGATTATTTTCTAACTCCATCCATTTGCCTGCAAATGTAAAGATATCATTATTTCTTCTGCTGTGTAGAACTCCATTGTGTAAGTGTACCACATTTTCCTTATCCATTCTTCGGTTGAGGGGCACTTAGGTTGTTTCCAGGTTCTGGTTATGACAAACAAAGCTGCTATGAACATAGTTGAGCACATGTCCTTATGACACGATTGAGCACCCTTTGGGTATATACCCAAATGTGGTATTTATTGCTGGGTCTTGTATCCTAATTTTCTGAGAAATTGCCATACTGATATCCAAAGAGGCTGTACCAGCTTGCACTCCCACCAGCAATGCAGGAGTGGAACCCTATACTTGCAGAGGACCTGAGTTGAGCCATCAGCACCAATGCCAGCGGCATCCAGAGGCACTGCACTCATTTGCACAAACCCACACACACAGGTCCGCATACCCATCTCTCAGTTAGGGTTTCTATTGTGGAAAAAAACACCAGAAAAGCAAGTTGGGGAGGAAAGGGTTCACTCAGCTTATACCTCCACAGCACTGTTCATCATTGAAGGAAGTCAGGGCAGGATCCTTGAGGCAGGAGCTGGTGCAGAGGCCATGGAGGAGTGCTACTTACTGGTTTGCTTCCCATGGCTTGCTCATCCTGCTTTCTTTTTTT
>NC_022020.1:24038845-24044341 GCF_000317375.1 Microtus ochrogaster
AAGGTTCCCTCCTTTCAGATAACACTAGTTTGTGTCACATTGACAATTAACTATCTAGCACAACACATAGTTAAAAATAAAAATAAAATCTAAAGCTGGGCAGTGGTGGTGCACGCCTTTAATCCCAGCACTCAGGAGGCAGAGGCAGACGGATCTCTGTGAGTTTGAGACCAGCCTGGTCTACAGAGTGAGTTCCAGGACAGGCTTCAAAACTACACAGAGAACCCCTGTCATGATAATAATAATAATAAATAAAAATCTAAAAATAATGAAGAAGAAGAAAACTAGTTAGAGCCAGGTATGGTGGCACACACATAATCCCAGTACCTAGGAGGCAGAGGCAGGCTGATCCCAGCAAGTTAAAGGCAAGTCTGGTCTAGTGAGGGAGTTTCAGGCAGCCAGGGCTACAGATCAAAACTGTGTTTTAGAAAAGGAAAAGAAAGCCCATAGTGGTGATGCACTCCTTTAATCCCAGCACCTAGGAGGCAGAGGCAGGTGGATCTCTGAGCTATTCCACATTCTAGAGGAATGACAATCAGAAAGTTGAGATTGCGCTTGGCTACACTGCAGGTCTGAGGACAGCCCAGGACAAATAAGAGCCTGTCTCAAAAGCAGTCTGACTAGCTGAGATTGTTGAACTCTGTGTTTCATATTTGGGGTGAACCAGGTCGACTGTTGCTGGGCCTCCTTAGCCTCCTTCTTCCCCAGGGAAAGGTGAGTGAGCTATCCGCCCATTCCACAGCCCCATGATTCAGGACAATGAGATGCAATAGGGAGTCAAGTCAAAGCAGGAACTCAGTTTATTACTGTGAGCATCAGCTTATATAGGTTAAACGACATGGTGTGATGTGGGGGTACCTCCAGCCAATGAGAAACAGCCAAGTCCTCCCTCTGGTTGGAGGGGTGTCTACCTAGATTTTGCTGTCTCATCCTCACTTGGTTCCCTCAAACTCACCAGGGTTTTCTCTGTCCTACAGGCCTTGAGGTACAGACCATGAATAATTTTGGCCCAACATCTCCCCCTTTTGTCTTATATCCCACCCCCTACCCCAGTCACCAAACCAGAATAGCCCGCTGGGGAGAGAGTACGGGTCAAGGCAACCCCTATCCAAAGTTTCGGCCTGGATACCCTCAAACTGAGAGTTCATCCATGGGGTGAGATGCCTATCATAATGTACTCGAAGGGCCATGAGTTGTACCTGTTGTATCTGTTTTTGGAATGCTTGTCACAGCCTTTGGAGAACACATGGGCCAAAAAGACAGATCAATAAACAAATAGCCATCGGCCCAATTAGGGAGGAGATGAGTGTGGTAAGCCATGGGGACCAATTAAACCAGGTCTCATAGGGGGTCCTTGACTTAAATGCATCGATATTTTTTCTTAACTCATCTAGGGTTCTTGTAACTATTCCAGAATGGTCTGCATAGAAGCAACATTCTTCCCCAAGTGCCCTGCAAATTCCTCCCTGTTCCATAAATAGCAAGTCCAAGCCTCTCCTATTTTGTAAGGTTACCCTTGCTAAGGAATCCAAACACTTTTGTAAATAATGTAATGCAGTCTCTGTCTTTTCTAATTATGTCCAGCCCAGTCTGCTTACATCCCCAGGAAGAACAATAGTAATCAAGAGCCACCCCACAGTTTCTAATAGCCAGGCAGTCCAGTTGCCTGGGCATACATAAAATGGTGACTGCAGGAGGGCATGTCTCCTGCAGACATGAGAACATCCAGGCTCATTAGGGTAAGATGCCTGGGGTAGGAAGCACCCCTGAGAGCCTCCGCATTCAGCTCTCTCTTTGGATCTCCGGCATCCAGTTCCCCACATCTCAGCTCGTATGCATCAAATTACAGAGGTCAAACATCAGGTCAGGCCACCACATCCAGGGTGTGGTCATCTGAGAAGTCTAGTTTAGGATCCCTCCAGTGCCAGCTCGACAGGATCCACGTCACCTTATGTGGTTGGTGGGAGCCTGGACCTTGGTCCCTGTGAGAAGAGTTAACATTACCGACGGGAGGGCCCATCTGAACTAGATAAACAGGCAACACTTTCCTCAAGGGTCAGTCTTCCTTGGGCAGTGGTGATTTTTCTTTTCTTGTGTTTGAATTAAAGGGTTGTCCACTATAATCTTGGTTTTCCCCATTGTCCTGAGGGCAGGGAAGAAATTTTAAGTTGTGAGCAGGTAACCATATAGGCGTTTCTCCTCTGTTTGGGAAGACACACCCTTATCCTCGGCCCTATTTCAACAAGGGATCTGGGCCCCTCCATTGGTTACTGAGAGGATCCATCCACCTAACCTTTAGGCAGGGCCTCATTGGTAGGGATCCCCAATATTTCTGGAATCTTTTGTTCATCTCATTTTTGAAAATTTAAAATAATGATGGTTAATAACACCTTTTGCAGTTGCAGTTGGGGGGAGACTTCTCCCCCTTTTTGTTTTATAAGGACCTCTTTGAGATATTGGTGATGTCTTTCGACAATCATTTGACCCTAAGGGTTGTATGGGATCCCGGTGGTATGGGATATATTCCATCTTTGAAAGAATTCTTTTAATGTTTTACTTATAAAACAGGGGCCCTTGTCAGTCTTGACCTGTTGTGGTAGTCCCAACGTAGCAAAACATTGTAAGAAGTGGCTTTTGGCATGGGTTGCCTTTTCCCCCCAGTGAGCAGTAGCCCAGCATGCCTTAGAGTACGTGTCTGTAGTCACAAACATATATTTTAATTTGTCAAATGGAGGGTAATGTACTACATCTGTTTGCCAGATGATATTGGGTCCTAACCCTCTTGGGATCACCCCCTGCCCTTGTAAAAAGAGGGGTATGGGTGCGGAGAAACTATTGGCAAGTCTTACATGTATAAACAATTCTCTTTAATTCTATAGTGTGGATCTGAGGATAGGTATTTGAGTCCTCTCCAGGTGACATGAGTTAAGTCATGCATTTGGGTAGCATTTTATATGGCCAGAGTTGAGACCTTTACAAGACAGACCCCTGAAGCTGCAGCATCCACAGTAGCATTCCCTTGGGAAATGAGGCCTGGGAGGATTTGGTGTGCTCTGAGATGTTGAAAAAGCTCTGAGGGGCTTTTTCCTCCTCCTAAGAATGATCCGAGTTGTATCATCAAGGCAGAAATAGGATTATCATCCAATGTGATATAGGCATAGGGTAGTTGTGACAGTAGGTTCACCACATAAGAGGTGTCTGAATAGAGGTTGCAGGGTTCTGGGACCTCTTGTAGGACAATATATATGGCCATCATTGCCTTATATTGAGCGGATCCCCCACAAGGGAGAATTTTGGTAATCTTTCTCTTGGTCCCCCACTGCAGGGAAAACTACAAAGGCGGCCCCATTCTTCCCGCCATCTGTGCAAACAGTGAATGCTTGGGGCAGCTGCCTAGAAGAAAAGACTAAGGGGACTCTCCAGTGTAGTTCTTGATATAGCTTCACTAACCGGGACTCCCCAAAGTGGGTGTCCAGGGTCCCCAGAAATCCCCCCCCAGGGCGAAGCTCAATCGAGAATAATGCCTCCCATTCTAAATCCTTAATTTTGAATGGAATTGTTGATTTAGAGGGATCTTTTCTGTAATATCAGAGGGACGTTTCCCTGATTTTTATGATCATATCAGCTATTTGATCGACTCTCTGGGAGTGTTGATCTACCACGCCCCTTCAGAGTGTCCCCCCCTCCCCCCCAGGGTGACATTCTAGTGGTTGTGACTGCTGAACAATAGCATCCAGTGTGATCTTTTCCCTAATAATATCCAGCCTTGGATAGGAATGTTAGGATTATATCTCACCAAAGAAGCCTAATGGTGCTCATTGAAGAAATCAGTGAGGGCCTGACAGCCCTCAGGGGGCAAGGAAATGATCTCAGAAAGCTGCCTTCCTTTTAGGAGATCATATAACACATCAAGTCTCCCAGTCTCCACAGACAACCAGGACCTTACCCAGTTCATTTCCCCCAGTATCTTTTGTAACCCCGATAAAGTGAGAGGCTCAGGCAGAATTAATTGGAGTCCACTCTCTTTGGCTTGAGTGAGTGTTAATTGGAATCCCGATATATGAAATGGGGATACCTTTTGTATTTTGTTTGGGGCTATTTTAAAGCCAACTTGTTGGAGGATATCAACAATAGTTGTTACCCAGGGAGCTAGCCCTGATTCCTCCAAATGCCCAACGATTAGATCATCCATATAAACATATAGGAGGGTATTATCTTTGTCAAAATAAGAAGAGAGGATACTATAGTAATATTGTTAGCAAAAGGACGAACTGTTTGACCACCTCCTGTGAAAGAGCAGCCCATTCATATCTCTTGTCAGGTCAAAAGGAGTTAACTGTAGGAATGGAAAAGGCGAACTTTTCGCAATCCTCATGACGAGGAACTGAGAAAAAGCAGTTCTTTAGATCAATTGCAGTGAGGTGAACTGGGGGGATTGCTGGAACCCAAGGCAAACCCCTTAAAGGGGCCCCTACTTATCCTTTCCAGGATGGCTGGGGCATAAGGGGGTGGCCACTCCTCGTCACAGACATTCCTTCCCCCCCGGAACTGTTCTTCAGTAAACTGTGCCCATTTTTGTTCTTCCCCCTCATCTTTCTCCCGTTCTTTTGGTTTACTGGTTACTGTTGGATTCTTCAGACCTCTCCCAATCTTTGCTCTTTTCTTGCTCCTCTCCTGTCTCTTTCTCACCTGCCCTTCTAGCCAGTTGGTTATTTTCAGATTCTTTAGACCTCTCCCAGTCTCTGACCTTTTCGTTACCTGCCATTGGGGGAGGCAGAGCAGCGGGCTGAAAACATGCCTTAAGGGCCATAATAGTTGGCTAGAACCCCAATGGTAAGGGCATATAAAAGCGTTTTTCCCTTTCTCTGGCCAGAGACTCCACCCTAGTTCCACAGTCCCATGAGAAAAGATTCCTGGTGGGTACCCAGGGGGCCAGGGTAATTATATCCTCCCCTGCCTGGATCGCATTGTGGTCTGACAATTCCAGGCCTCGGGAGAGTAGCATATGTATATATCTCACTGCCTTAAGCACTGGGTCATTTTTGTGTGAAGTTGCTTTACCCATCATGGGGCCCATTCACCTTGATGACTGCTTTTGCCCTGGGACCAGTCGCCCCACATTCTGGCACCAGTTGCTAGGCCTACTTAGCCTCCTTATTCCCCAGGGAAAGGTGAGTGTGCTTTTTGCCCATTCCACGGCCCCCACGATGCAGGACAACCAGACGCGATAGGGAGTCAAGTCAAAGCAGGAACTCGGTTTATTACTGTGAGCGTCATCTTATATAGGTTAAGTGACATCGTGTGATGTGGGTGTACCTCCAGCCAATGAGAGACAGCCAAACCCTCCCTCTGACTGGAGGGGCTACCTAGATTTTGCTGTCCCATCCTCACTTGGTTCCCTCAGACTCAAGCCAGGCTTTTTTCTGTCCTACAGGCCTCGAAGTACAGGCCCTGAGATAATTTGGGCCCAACAGACCGTCAAAGCTCTGTACAATG
>NC_022020.1:24045039-24046791 GCF_000317375.1 Microtus ochrogaster
CCTGTCTCGAAAAACCAAAAAAAAAAAGAACTAGTTAGGAACAAGCCTAAGCTAAGGCAGAGCTTTTATAATTAATAATAAGCCTCTATATCATGACTTGCAGGCTGGTGGTCTCAATGAGAAAGTATTACTACAGGTGCCTACTGGAATCACAGGCATATTGGGTCCAGGAGCTGAGCATACCAGTATAGTTCAGGGCCAGCAAACTAAGGATCGGAGAACCTTTCTCTCCTCTGCTGTAATCCTTCAAAACAGTACCCAGCAGACTGGAAAGACAGTCTCTGGCAGATAAAGGCAGCAGCAACCAAGCCTGACAACCTGACCTTGGACTCTGGGAGAGAGTATATACATTTAGGAAGCGTTCCACCCAGTGCCTGACAGGTGGTAAAGTGCAAAATTACCTTAGCAATTAGTTCTATTCTTTTCTGTGCCTATTGGCTATGCAGGCATCACATTAGTGGCTGAGCAAAGTCAAGGAGCACACAAATACATGCACGGGTACGTACAAGATCACACAGGGGACCCTGCTTTACATCTCTACTTAACATTCCAAGTAATGATCTTCGTTTCGGAATTAAACGCACAAGGCCCATTATACATTCCTAGGCTGCCTGGCACTTTGGGAGAAAGCCTGTAAGAAAGGGTATTACTCAGGCAAACAAACCCTGTCTCTGGAGACAAATGAAAGGCACAAAGGAAAGCATTTCAGGGAAAGACGCTGCTGTGCTCACTCTCTCAGCCAGGTGACGGGACAAGCTGAACGTGGCTTTTCCCGGGAGCGTCTTTATTACTCCATATGCTGATCCGGGCGAAAAGGAGCTGGCTACCTGCAACTCGTTCTTGTTTGTTCAGCCACTGTGGCTTCCTATTTCCCCACAGCCTCCACAGAGACAACCAGGGAGGGAGTCGCTGGCACCGAGATCATTATGGAATTATGAGTCTCATCGAACCATCATTAGAGCCACCGTAGGGAAATAAATCTTCCCTGGCTGGAGCTTGATTGTAAAGCCATAGGAACTCCGCTTCCTTGTCCTAACTCATGCTTCTCAGAAACAGGCTGCCGTCAGGGCTGAGGAGTGAAATAAGGCCGAGGAGCCATTCTCTGAGGCAGGGGACTCAGAGCCACAGCCTGGTCTTCTCCCCCACTCCGCACAACAGTGGCAACAATAACAGCCTATCATTAAAGAGAACATTATAGCTTATGTATAAAGCTTTTTCATATCTCTTAGATTGTTTTATCTTGTGAGATGCAGGTTTTATTGTTCTTCATTAACCAAAATGGGAACTGAAGTTCAAATGAGCTGATACAGCTCAGCGCCAGGCACGTGGCAGACCCAAGATTAGGATGGGTAGCAGAGAGTGCTCCCTAAGGTTCCAAGTATATGCCAACCTTGATTTAACTCAAAATCTAATACTTTTTGTATTAAAATGAGTTCAATTCCACCCATCATATCCATCCAAGTGAAATGCAAATGCTATAAACAAGGGATCCAAGGGTAAACAGGCACAGTGAGTCCTGAAGTAGAATTAAGATGACCTCAAATTCTTTGCCACTCTATTCAGGAAAAGGTGAGGCATATTCCCATTCCCTTTGAATCTCTGCTGACATGTGAAGGTAAGGTAATGCTATCCCAATATGAGCCTAGCCTAAGACCTGCCTTAGCTGTTCTGTAGTAAGATCCTGTGTCAAAAAAAAGGAAGGAAGGAATGCCGGGCGGTGGTGGCGCACGCCTTTAATCCCAGCACTCAGGA
>NC_022020.1:24046929-24051995 GCF_000317375.1 Microtus ochrogaster
GAAGGAAGGAAGGAAGGCAAGCCTCAACCTCAAGCTGGGATAGCCAACATGATGCACAGACTTTTTTGCCTAGACAGTACCAAGGAAACCATTACTGGTAGTTAGGGTCTAGACTGTGTGTTTCCAGGTCCTTGGCATCTTGTTCAAGAATGACGTAAAGGCACACGGAGTTTACGACATAACAAGATCCTCTTCTCAAAGCCAAGGGATGGCACAGACTGCACAGTGCGGATCAACAGTGTGCCACAGGAACGAGCTGTGCCACTCCAGCTCCTATGCTCGATTCAGCCCACACAGCTGCTTGAGGACCTTGATTATTGCTTGGGATTGCCTTTTGCAGGGTTCAAGAGAAAGAGGAGTTTGGTTACTAAGAGGTATAGGGAGAGTGGTTCTGTTTTGATTGACAGGTTAAGTTACTTGTGTTTTTGTCCTACTGTGCATGTCCTTTGTCATAATGCATTTGGTTTAATTATGTAATACTCACTTGTGCATAAGCATAAGAGGTTAAATAGGGAATTCCCCCCAAAAGTTCACTTTCAGGGCACAGCTTGCCTTATGGCACATGTACCCCAAACCAACCTAGGCCGCACGAGCACCCCCATCCTAACACCTGGACTGAATAGAATGTATCTTGGTCTTTTAGTGGTTAAGGGAAAATGAAACGTATTCTGTTATTTGGAGTGGCGTTTACATGCAGCTTGGTCCAGGCAGGGCTCTTAGGTTGATAACAGGTGGCTAGGTGCTTTGTTTAGAGAAGGGTCTGTGTGCACAGCGATTGTGGGTAAGGTTCTCAGGGGGCAAACTGCTTTGTTAGAAATAGGATGTGGAGGCTGGAGAGATGGCTCATCAGCTAGGAGCACTGGCTGCTCTCCCAGAGAACAAGGATTTCATCCTCACCACACGCGTGCTGTGCACAATACACGGCAAAGCACTCATACACATAAATAAAGTTAATCTCTGTTAATATTTATGAAAAAAGAAAAGAAATAGGATGCAGGCTTCTGAGATCGTTCAGGGTTAGAGACTCTCATTGCTAAACTGATGGTCTGAGTTTGAACCCCAGGACCCATGGTGGAAGGAGAGATCAGACGCCGACAAGTAGTTCTCTGACCTGCACAAACCTCCATGGATACAAATACCCATACACAAACACACACAAAATTAAACTAACAAATGCAACAAAATCAATGCAGAGTTCTTTTTAAGGAAAGGAATGAGGGTGTGCACATAGCACCAGTCAAGTGAAGTCACAGGTTACTAAGCTTTCCCTGCGCTTGCCTGTCTCAGAGAGCTCCAGTGTGACCAGGTCTAGGTCTTTGCTTCTGTTCTCAGCTGAACTGAGTAATTCAGCCTCTCATCCCACAGATAGTAAGACAGGTCCACACACTTATATCATATATGCTCAAGTTGGGTTATGCAAGAAAAGAACTAGTGTGCTCTTCTCACAACTCCAAGGAATGGGAGAGTCTTGCCGGCCCTCACTGCCTGAGCATCTGCCATTCTTCTTTGATGTTGTAACCCCGTGTAGTCTTGTGTAGCCCTGACCGTCCTGGAGCTCTGTAGCCCACGCTGGCCTCGAACTCACTGAGATCCACCTGCCTCTGCCTCCTGAGCATGTGCCACCACTGCCCGACAGGCTTTCTTAATGTGAGACATAATTCACATGCCATAAAATTAATCTTTTTAAAATTTGAAATTCAATTCAGGTATACATGTTTATAGTCCCAGTACCTATGAAGCTGAGGCAGGAGGATTATGATTTTAAAAAATAAAATAGCTGGACTGTGGTAGCACACTCTTTTGACTGCAGCACTCAGAAGGTAGAGGAAAGCTCAAAGAGAGCCTGCTCTACATTGTGAGTTCCAGGCCAATATACATAGCAAGACTTTATCCTCTCTCCTTAAAAAAATAAATAAAATATGTACTTCGGGGCACGGTAGTGGTGGAACTTGCCTTAATCCCAGCACTCAAGAGGTAGAGGCAGGAGGATCTCTGTGAATTTGAGGCCAGCCTGGTCTCCAGAGTGAGTTCCAGGACAGCCAGGGCTACACAGAGAAACCATGTCTTGAAAAACCAAAAAAAACAAAACAAAAACAAAAAAGAAGTAATTCAGGTTTTTTTTTAGCATTGTTAGACTGTTGTACACATACTCTTAATTCTAAAAAATCTTCATCACTCTAAAAAGAAACCTTGTTTAATAATTTGTTTATTTTTAATTCATACATATTTGTGTTTTCCTTCATGTATATCTATGTAAAGATATCAGATCCCATGAAACTAGAGTTACAGGCAGTTATAAGCTGCCACGTATGTGCTAGGAATTGAACCTGGGTCCTCAGGAAGAGCAGCCAGTGCTCTTACCTGCTGAGCCATCTCTCCATTCCCAAAAAACTATTTTTAAAATGTATTTCTTTATTTATTCAGTTTTGTGTATGTGTGTATATAGCATATGTGTAGACATATTTATGTGACACAGTCCACATGTGGAGGTCAGGGGACAACCTTGGGTGTGGTTTCTTGCCTTTTTACCTTGTTTGAGGCAGTTCTACATACCCCAGGCTAGCAGGTCTGAGAACTTTGGTGGGCATGTCATGTCTCTGCCTCCTATCTAGCCACAAGTGCTGAGACTACACGCACAAGCTATTGATTCCAGCTTTAAAATGGGATCCGGACTCAAGCTGCCAGCCTTGCATGCTCAATACTCTTACCTGCTGAGCAATCCCCCAGCCTCCAAAGAGAAATATGCTCGTATGAGTCACTCCTATCCCTCTTCCTCCAGTCTCCAGCAACCACTAATCTATTTCTTTTCTGTATCAATTTGTCAGTTTCATCTAAACAAACCAAATCATATAGTAGCTGAGGCAAGCTTTGATCTTTCCAACTTCCTACGCCAATCTCCTGAGTGACTGGGAATATGGGCTTGTGCCACCAGGCCCAGTTCAACCTAACAGATTTAAACCCAATTGCTTTAAGCCTGAATTATAAATTCTGCTTCCAGTGCAGAGGAGAGAGTTGATGTTACCAGACCCACAGCGACTGAAGAAAGAATTACAGTGCACTAGGAAGAAATGGGAGCTCGTTACCAGGTAAAGAGTGGAGAGCTCTCCACAGCAAGTCGATAGATGGCCACTACAAATATAACTACGGGCGATTGCAAATGGGAGCCAGGCACAGTGTCGAATGCACATGCTATGTCATTTAGTCTTCACTGTAAGCCTGTGAAGACTGTACTCTTCCTGCTCTGTAGATGAGAAACTGTGCTTGAGAAAAGTTGACTGTGTCGCCCGAGTTTGTACAGATAGGCAGTGAATGCATTTTCACACAGGTCTGACTGTCAAGTGCCCAAGAAGAAAAGAATAATAATTTTGAATTGTGTAACCTGCTAGAAGCCCTTTTATTTTGCGTGCCCAATGTCGCTGTTCTCAACAGAGAAGAGCCTGTAGGACCAGAAATTTCCCTTCACACCAAGATGAGAAAAAAAGCAGATTTTTATAATGGGGGGAACTGTTGACAGTTTTTTCCTTTAGATTTCCAAGTGAGCATCCCAGTTTGTCAGTTGCTGCATCACTGGCATGTGATTAAATAGTATATTTCTCAAAACCCCTTTTTGTACCACCCATCTTGTTCTAACAGGCCTGGCAATTCAGCCACATTCTGCTGATGGGAAAGCTGCGAGTGCAGAGCTCACACCGTGCTCTTGGCCTCCTCCGGCTTTGGTTTATATGAGCTCTTAACTGGAGCTCTTCGTTGGTCCTTATGGCAAGGACGTGGGGCCAGGGATCTCTGACTACCCACTCTCTGCTCTGCTAGACAAGAGTCCAGATGGTGTGTGATGGGGGCTGGGGAGTCAGATGAAGTAAAGGCTTGAAAGGTTATAGGAAACTGAATTTCCTTGCCTGTCTCCTCAGCCTGTTTCCCAAAGACCAGCCTTTGGAGTGACACGGCAGAATAACTACATATTAAACTTTCTGCCTTATTAAACTTAACACTAAGCTTCAGGTTTACAGCATCACACTGACTCTCCTTGAGAGACATCCTCTTCCTGCCACTACTTCCTCTACCGTGCATACACATCTTCAGCGAAGCAACTTGAATCCCGAGCCCCTGAGAGATTTACTGTCGGCGCTGCAGACAAATAAGTGAATAACCAGCAGTTGATTCTAAAGACAGGATGCTCATTTGCATGAGTAGTTGTGTCTCATTTGCATCGTATTTGCAAGTCATTTGCATACCATGTCCACCCTGTCAGAACGTATATAAATCCTTTATACTTTCACTTTTTTTATTTTCTAAAAAGGTCTACACCCCCACATCATGCCCAGACTGTCTGGTAAAATTACAGGTTGAGGATTCCCAGTTTGATTGTAAGGAGCTTATGTGTCAGGTTGTGAAGATTTCTAACAGTCGCCACCCACAGCGATCTTGGAACCTCATTTGATAAATTTTATTCATTTATTCAAATAAATAAGTAAATAAAAATTAAAAAGGCGAGGCATGGTGATACATGTCTGTTATCTCAGCATTCAAGAGGTAGAAGCATGAATTTGAGACCATCTTGGCCTATATAGTTTGAAGCCTTTTATCTATATAGATAAAAGACCATGCCTAAAAATAAATAAATAATAAGATTTAATATTGCTATGATGTTACATGCCTGTAATCCTAGCAAACATGAAGCTGAGACAGGAGGATTGTGAGTTTGAGGGCAGCCTAAGATAAATAGTCTTTTTTGAGATGTTACATTTATGGATGGATGGATAGATGGAGGATATATCACAGTATGCATGTGGAGGTCAGGAGAGTCGCCTCTCCTTCCATCATGTGGGTCTCAGGAGTCAAACTCAGGTGCCTTTAACTACTGAAGCACCTTGCCAGCCTCCAGTCTTCTCTTGAGACACGACCTCATTATGTGGCTGGGCTATCTTCAAATTCTCTTGACTTAGTCTTCCAAGAGCTGGAATTACAGATGTGTGCTACTATACTCAGGAAAAAAAAATATTTATAATTTCCAAGCATGTTTTTTCTAAATCCGGATGATGTATCTATGAATAATGAAATAACAATAA
>NC_022020.1:24052561-24068921 GCF_000317375.1 Microtus ochrogaster
GAGAGAGAGAGAGAGAGAGAGAGAGAGAGAGAGAATGCTTGTGTCCTGTTGACAGAGACATATCTGAAGAGGTGAAATCGGTGGGAAGTGAGCCAGTGTGGGTGGTTTGATTGCCACCCAGGGCCATAGTGATGTCTCAGCCTGTGCTGCTGCCAGGACCTTTGTCTGGGTTCATGGCCCTGATACAGCCATGGCCTCTGCTGATGTCTGTGGCTCCTGATAACACCGAAGGTGGAGATGAGAAGGCTATACACAGTTGGCCCCGCCGTTCAGTAGCTGCTAATATCAGGGAGAACTGGCCCTGCCCCTCGCAAGCTGAAGCACTCAGGAGAGAGGGTCCTACACCTCACCTGGGCAGCACAGGGGGAGAAGTGAGCTGGCCCTGAGGGCCTGAGAGTGGGCCAGCAGGTCACCCCTGCCAGGCACTGAGGGAAAGATGCCTCCCTTCACCCTTTGCCAGCTGCAACCGGTGGGGGACCTGACCCAACCCCTCACTAGCAGCTGCACTTTGGAGAACATGTTCCGTGCCTCAGCTGGGCAGCATGGTAGAGTGTGTACCCTATAACTAGGGGCGTGGGTGAGCCAACCCTGAGGGCGAGAGAGGGGCAGAGTGGTACCACCTCCCTCAGTTGCAGTGTAGTACTGGGGTCGAGGGAAAGCTGCCCTACCACCTCCAGCTAGCAAGGGAGCTAACCCTCTTCCCTCCCTCTTACCAAATGCAAGACTCAAAGAAGTGGGCCTGCACATCACCTGGGCAGCACAACAAAGCTGACTCTACTGACTCGGCTGTGGGTGAACCACCCTGAGGACTTATCGTGGGAGATCTGGCTCGGCCCCACATCTGCCATACGGTGGTGTGGTAGTGGGAGACATGCCCCCCACTGCCATTCTCCACCTGTGGAGAGGCAGGTTGGAGAGCCGGTCCTGAGGTCACAGGAGTGGAAGAGCGGCCCTGTCTCTCATCCCTGCAGGACTCAGGAGAGCTGCCCCTGCACTCCCTGGGAAACACAGTAGAGCTGGCCCTGATGGTGTAGGTGTGGGAGAGGGGATCCTGAGGGACTGAAAGCAGAACTGACCCCACTCTTTGATAGTCGCAGCAAGGGGTGAGCTAGTAAGGGCAATGCTGGAGAACTCACCCTGGTGGTGAGGATAGGTGAGAGCAGGCAGCTGACCAACTCTGCCCAGAACCAGGATTATGAGTTGACCCACCCCAACATTCACCCCATCTGTGATCTGCTGGAGCACGTGAACGGGCTGATCCTGTAGACCCAAAGTTGCAAGATCACCACAACACAGGGCAACAACAGGATATCCAAGAGGAGTCCCGGTGAGGGCCCAATATAGATTAGTGTAACAGAAACCAGAGGCCTCAAAGCAGACCAATGACTCTGCAATGAACACTTGCAAGTAAAGATGTATGGACAAAGGGGTTTACTGTGTGACTCGGTGTGTCATACTGCAGCTTCCATGATGAGATTGATTTTTTTTCTCTTAAATTTTGTTTTATTTTATTTTGCAGGGGGACGTTGTAAGAACAGAGGGTGAATAAAAAGGGACGGGGAAATGAATGGGATCGAGATGCATGATGTGAAAGACACAAAGAATAAATTAAAAGAAAGTTTTTTAAAGGTTAAATACTGTCATTGCAGAAGATTATTTGACACATCCAATCAATAAATACAGGTGCAACCAGGGGTGATAGACCCCACACACCTATAATCCCACTACTTGAGAGGTAAAAGGAAGATGAAGACACCAAGGCCAACCATAGCTACAGAGCAAGTTCGAGGCCAGCCTGAGCTATTTGAGCCCTTATCTCAAATAAATATCTCAAGTGCAAGCCAAGCCACTAAGATTTCCTGAAAGTGTTGAGTCAACATGTCATGTAGGAATTACACATTATGCTTACATTACTACTTTTAAAGATTAATCCTGCCGGGCGGTGGTGGCACACGCCTTTAATCCCAGCACTCAGGAGGCAGAGGCAGGCGGATCTCTGTGAGTTCGAGACCAGCCTGGTCTACAGAGCTAGTTCCAGGACAGGCTCCAAAACCACAGAGAAACCCTGTCTCGAAAAAGCAAAAAAAAAAAGATTAATCCTGAATTTAAATAATAAACTTTTCCCAAACACCAAGTATTCATGAACCCTAGGTTTGGAAAATATCAATTGGAGTAGCAGTTAAAAAATTAGCAAAAAAAATTCAAGGGCCAAACCTGCTTTGCCTAAGGCCAAGCAAGGCCCTCATCTGGCCCTAACTGAGGCCTTATTCCACCTGAATTTTCTTATCTTTGATGAATCAGGACTCAGCTCTGCTTATAAACACTGGGCATACCACCCTGTGCCACACTGCTGTCTCTAGGAAGATGGAGGGACCCTATCACCCTCCAATGGCAACCTCCCACTCTGATGTTGACTTGCAGGGAGAGGATATGCTTGTGTTTTCCCACAAAGCTCAGCAATACCCATATGGGTCCCTACCCGAGATGTGCAGCTGGCCACCGAGGGACACCAATGGGTTGAGGAACCTGCTCTTCCACAGTCCTTCCCGGATAGATGATGTATGCCTTTCTTCTATACCAGACTATCCATGTTTTGCAACAATGGGTGGATTTGCTTGCAGAAGAAGTAGAACTTGTCCATGACATGACCTTGCTGGTGTGTGACCCTCATTTTAGGTTGATTTGCCTAACCCTTTACTAGTAGGTTAAAAAAAAATGTCCAACATTTCCTAGAACAGGACACAACTTGCCCAGTATATAAAAGGCATCTGGTCAGAAAAATTTCTCAACTATTCTGTTCTACAAGTATGTATTTCCTGCCTCAATATGACATGGCTACCTCCTATGACTTTTGAGACCTTCCTCCATCAAATAGGAGAAGATGAAGGAGCACTGTGGACCTGACTTCCAAGGAGAGTAGGGACAGTGAGGCAAGTTTTTTATCTTGGGGTGGGTGGTTATCCAGCATCCCAGGGAAGCATGTGATCAGTCTTCCCATAGGGGCTGAGAAAGAGGTTGCAAGGAAAGAGGAAGGATAATTTTGTCTGGCTCCCAGTCTTAAGTTCTTCTGTGCCTTAAGGGTGAGGCAGAAGGCCATTTCAAATTTTGAGGTGATCTTTTTGTAGATCTGAGAATGCTTGGTGTATCCACATGGGCCCAATTGCCAAAATAATTCTTAAAGTACTGACAGTAGTCCAAAGTATGATTGCCAGGAGGCACCTCTGAGGCTTGTGTCTATCTGAGATGACAGTTAGGAGGGAGGCCACCTTACAAAGGAGGTCTTTGACCTCTTATGGGAGCCTGATCTTTGCCAAGGGTAAAGGGTAGGGTCTTCAAGTAAAACAAGGAACACATTTCTTACTCCAGAATGAGCAAAAACAGTTTAAGCCAATTAATAGAGCAGCAGAGTTGTTGGAACTCTGCCACGGTGAATTGGACCTTGGATGTCAAACTGATAGACAAGGGGCATCATCGTCAGGCTGTGGAGAATCCTAGAAAAGCATAGGGAGGAAAAGGCCGGAGCTTTTCAGGGACTACCTGGAGGCTGAGGGCAGCCAAATCTTCTAGGAGGATCAAAAATAACCTATTTAGATATTGAGCATCAGGGTGTGCCAGGAGGATGTCATCCATGTGATGGACCAGAAGGACATCCTTGGGAACATTGTGAAATGCCTGGGGAACACAGAGCTTGCAAATAGTGAGACTGTTTTTTATTCTCTGGGGAAAGATCATCCATTGGTATCTTTGAGCAGGTTGGTGCATATTAGACTCCCAGAATGTAAAGGTGAAGGGGCATTTATATGAATATCAATGGGATCTAAAAAAATAGTCCCAAGATAATGATGTCTAAGATAAAGATGTGGTGAGAAGGAGGAATGGGGATGAGCAACAGGATGGGTCAGTCCAGGCCAGGTGGTACCATTTTTTCCGTTTGTTCATTAACAGCATGCAGGTCCTGGAGTAATTGGTAACAGCAGGACCTCTTGAGGATGACAATGATGGGGATGTTGTATCTGCTGGCAGAAGGTTCTAGGTATTCCAGTTTGAGTTGTTCATTAACTAATTCTTTTAAGGCAGTTAATTTTGGTTCTATTATGGGCCACTGCTCCACCCAGATGTCATTATCAGTGAACAAAGAAAGGGCAATAGGGTCAGGGACCCGCTTCCCTGAGAGCTCAGGGCAGGCAGTGGCTCTTAGAATTGGGGTTTGCCTCTGGGTCAATGTGCCTCAGTGAGGGAGGAGCGCCCTGAGAGACCCGGTGTGTCATGGGTCATGATATCATCAAAGAAGGCACAATCATTGGTGGTCAGGACTACCCCCATATCCTCTAATATATCTGACCCCCAAAGATTGCATGGGACATCTGCCACTCCTGGAGAAAGGGAACCTTGGTTGCCATCTGTGTCCTTCCAGTGTGCCAGGTGGACCACAGTACAGTGTTCTTCTGTCCTCCCCCTCCACTGATGGAGGGGCTGGGTCTAAAGATTTCCAAGGGTTTCTGTTTCTGTGACGATGGTGATGTCTGCCCCAATGTCCACAAGTCCCTTCATTGCCAGCCCATCAGGATGTATGGTCGTTGTGGAAGAGTGTGGAAAAACAGGCAGCGTCAAAAACACTCTCAGGGTGTCTTAGTGGTGGGGCTGAGGGGTACCCCGTATAAGGTTTTAGGGGAGTTGGTAGACTAAAAGTGGCAATCTTTAGCCCAGCAGAAGCCCTTGTTGCATTTAGGACATCATCTTGGGGTGTGCATTAGGGCAGTCCCGGCGCAGATGGCCAGGCTTACCACAGCCCCAGGTGGACCAGTCAGGCGGAGAACGCTGGTGGTGGTCAGCAGACTGCTGTCTATCAGACAGCAGAGAGTCAATGGATGCTGTCAGGGCAGCAATGGGACCTGTGCTGGGGTCCAGGCCCCTAGTAACAAGTATCCATTTGCGAATATCACCATTGCAGACCCAGTCACTACATTGGGATGGGGGCTTTGGGGTCCCTCCCAGGTCAAATGATTAATTAGCATTTCCCTAGTGGGCCCCAGGTGGACTCTACTCCACAGTCATAGTGACCCCTGCGAGGAAATCAGTGAACGACTCCCCTGACTGTTGGACAAGGTTACAAAAGTAGACTGAAGGACTGGGGGTACATGACTTGAGGGCCTTAAAGGCCAGATTAATAGATGTTGTGTTTTGGGTTTGTTTTTGTTTTGTTTTCTGTTCTTTGGAATGACTCATTTCCCAAAGTACTACTGAGGACTAGAAATGTTATATTTGTGGTTGTTTTGACTTTTATAACTGAAAGAGAATGAACATTTAGATTTCCTTCCAAAATCACAAAATGAAGCTACAGAATTGGGCGTTATATTCGAAGTCCTTATTGATAGGCCTCTGACAGACACAATCACCAAAATGGATTCTTTCTGTTGTTCAGAGGCTTCTTTTTGATGGTTGTTGGCTCTGTCTAAAGGGTGTCTATTCTTGAGGCCCTCCTAAATTTATCTGGAACTGGATCATTTGTATATAAATTGGAGAAAGCAATCATGTGGTATAACAGGTGAGTTTGAAGGCTCACTTAAAATATTGCATTATTTGGGACTGGAGAGCTGGCTCGTGGGTTAGGAGTGTGTCTTGCTCTTGACAAAGACCCAAATTCAGTTCCTAGCACCCACATCCAGCAGCTCATAACCACCTATAACTCCATCTCCAGGAGATTTGCCTTCTCTGGCTACAGCTCAATCTCCAGGAGATCTGCCTCCTCTGCCTAGAACTCCATCTCCAGATCTGCCTCCTCTGGCTACAGCTCCATCTCCAGGAGATCTGCCTCCTCTGGCTACAGCTCCATCTCCAGATCTGCCTCCTCTGCCTAAAACTCCATCTCCAGATCTGCCTCCTCTACCTAGAACTCCATCTCCAGGAGATCTGCCTCCTCTGGCTACAGCTTCATTTCCAGGAGATCTGCCTCCTCTGCCTAGAACTCCATCTCCAGATCTGCCTCCTCTGCCTAGGATTCTGACAAATTTCAGGCCAGCCTGGCCTATACAGCTAATTTCTGGCCGCTGTTCCTCTTTTTTTTTTTTTTTTTAAGCCAATCAATGAAACAATTATATAAAAAGCATGCAGAGAGCTTTTAAGCACAATATTTCTAGGCCTTTATTCCTACAATATTCTGATTCAGTAAGTGCAGAAAGAGCCCAGGAACTGTCTTTTTAATAAGGGTCTCAAGTAATGCTAAAGCACCGATTTGGAAAATTATTGGCACTTTCTGATGGAACTAAGCTCTCTGATCTGCAAATCCACTCCCGTTTTACCCAAGAAGGGGGAATATGTGCCCACAAATGGACACGAAAGAGAATGCCCGTACCAGCATAATGCACGATAGTTAAAATTGGAAACAGCTCCGTGTGTCCACAACAAGACAATGAGAGAGATTATAAAGATTACCAAAGAGCAGTGAGGGTTCCAGTGTCTGGAAAATCAGTGTCCTGTGGTCTTTTTTCCCGGAGGCAGAAGCAGAGAAAATGAACCTTGTCAGAGCTAGAATTAGAGCAGAAGGAATAAAATGAGGGAATGCAGAGGGGAGAGAGGCAGGCGTGGGAAGGGAAGTAAAATGACCAACCGCCTTCATCTTGAGAACACATTGAAACTCTCCAGTCCATAGGTTCCCTTTCGTTCTGCCTACCACGCTTATGTTTCACGCCTCCTTCTCCTTGGATGTACAGGTGGGGAAATTGGCCGACCCACTTTGTCCGAAGAGGTGGAGGCTTAAAGGAGGAGAGGTGAGAAGGTTACCGGCAGTGGGGGGGGGGGGGGGGGGAGCCAGGCACGCACCTTTGAGATGCTAATGGACAAGAGGTGGGAGGGGGGCACGAATCCTGTGTGGTCCAGATATGGGGCCTGAGGAGTTTGTCATCTGCAGGGTATACTGTATGCAGTAACTGGTGAGCTGGAAAATTAATTAGGCTGCTCCACATAAGGGGGAGGGGGGGGTTCTGTCTGTGCAGGTGTCATGCTAACTCGGCAGGAGGCTAGGTGCTGATTTGAAAGTGCCAATATCCTCTCCTTTCTCTCTCAGTCGCAGCTGGTTCCAAGCTGCTCTCCGGGGAAGGGCAGCAGACAAGTGCAGTCTTGCAGAGATGTGAAGGAGGGTTTTCTAAGGAGAGAGGTCCAGGAAAGGAGAGCGGAGGCGGCTGTACCATTACAACTCCAACTTTACTTCCTCTGTCCCTGGAGACTCGGTAGAAGCCTGGGGAGAAAATCCAACACTTCCCAAAGGTCTACTTTCTGGCTAGCCCCATACCAAAGGCTTCCCCTTATTTCTCCAGCAGCCCCCTAAGCCCAATATCATATCCATTCCTACGTGTATGGAAAAGTGGAGCTTAAAGGTAGGATGCCCAAGCTAGATGAATTCCATATAGAAATGCTCACCTTTGGTGCTCTTGCCTCTACTACCTCCCAAGTGCTGGGATTAAAGCTCAGCTCTGAACTGTTTTTTTACTATAATGATTAGAATGGTCCTTTCCATGTGCCAGGATCCATCAACCCTGCCCACCATCCAGGAAAGAACTACAGAGCACTGACTCGTGGGGTTCCATTTCCTCCATTCCTCAGGCTCCTAATGACAGCCATAAGCAAGACTGTCACCCACCAGGAATCATAGTAACAACAGAAATGAGAGCTGCCAACCCTTGAGGTCTCACTAAGTGCTAAGCACAGTTTGAAGTGTTTCATATGCATTATTTAATGTTTATGTTAACAGCCCCATCAGACAGCCAACAATTATTCTTTCAAGTACCCATGGACCATCTAAAGAATTTTTTTAATACAATCTTTACTCATTTTACATAACTATTCCCATTCCTGCCCCACCTTTCCCCTCACTCCCCACCCACCTCTCAGAAAGCTTAAGGCTTCCCGTGGGGGTCAACAAAGTCTGACACATCGTTTGGAGTCAGGACTGAGGCCCTCGCCTATAGGCTGAGCAAGGTATCCCTCCAAAGAGAGTGTGCTCCTAGACACCAGTTCAAGCACTAGAGATAAATCCTGGTCCCACTGCCAGTGGTCCCACAGACAGCCCAAACCTCACAACTGTCCCCCACATTCAGTGGACCTAGTATGGTCCTATGCAGGTCCCTCCCCCACCCCCATCCCGCTATCAGTCCAGAGTCAGTGAGCTCTCACTAGCTCAGTTCAGCTGTGTCTGTGGGCATTTCCATCATGGGCTTGACCCCCTTGCTCGTATTATCGCTCCTCCCTCTCCTGGACTGGTCACCTGAAGCTTGGCCCAGAGCTTTGCTGTGGATCTCTGCATCTGCTTCCATCAGTTGCTGGATGAAGGTTCTATGACAACAATTAAGGTAGTCATCAATCTGATTACAGGGAGGGTCAGTTTACGTGTCCTCTCCACTGTTGCTTAGAGTCTTAGTTATCCTTGTGGATTCCTGGGAACTTCCCTAGAGCCATGTTTCTCAATAGCCCCTTAACGGTTCTCTCAATCAAGATATCTCTTCCCTTTCTCACCCTCTCTGTCCTTCCCCCTTCTTGAGCATTCTGTTCCCTCACGTTCTCCTCCTCCCTCTATGTAAAGACAATGATCACAAACTAAGTCAGAGTGCACGTCTCATCAGGCATCAAGAAACCAACAAACTGCTTATCAATGGAACTCAGCAGAAAGACAGCAAGGACCTCGAGTGTTTGTAAACACTTCCAGACTCATGGGACAAAATAGAAACCAAAATGGAGACATGTTTTTATTTTTTATTATATTTGCTCTCTTAAATTTATTTTTATTTATTTATTTATTTATTTATTTATTTATTTATTTATTTATTATGTATACAATATTCTGTCTGTGTGTATATCTGTAGGTTAGAAGAGGGCACCAGACCTCATTACAGATGGTTGTGAGACACCATGTGGTTGCTGGGAATTGAACTCAGGACCTTTGGAAGAGCAGGCAATGTTCTTAAACCACTGAGCCATTTCTCCAGCCCCCTTTAAATTTATTTTTGATACTTAGCCACAACTGGTCTTGAACTAACTATGCAGCCTAAGCTGATTTCAAACTATATTTACTTCAAGCCAGCCTCAAACTAATGGCAATCCTCCTGCCTCATTTTTCCAAACAGTGATATTAAGGCTCTTCTTCCTTTTTTCTTGTTTTTATTTTTGTAAATAAATATTTTCGAGACAGGGTTTCTCTGTGTAGCCTTAAAGCCTGTCCTAGAACTCGCTCCATAGACCAGGCTGGTCTTGAACTCACAGAGATCCACCTGCCTCTGCCTTTCGAGTGCTGGGATTAAAGGAGTGCCCCACTACTGCTGGCTGGGTCCTCTTCTTTTATCTCTACCTTTTTTTTTTTTTTTTAGAGCAAGGCCCCTCACGGAACCTGGAGCCGTGCTCAGGAATCTCTTTGTCATCATCGTCCCAGCCCTCCAGCTCTTCACCCTTCTCCAAGCAGGGGTTACATGGACAGTGGGGATTGGAACTGAGATTTCACGCTTGCCCAACAGGAACTTTACCCACTAAGTCTTCTCCCAGTACAATATCTCCATTTAAAGCTCATGGTTGTCATTTCAACACTTGAGAAAATGGGGCCGGAGGGTTGGCATGAGTTTGGGGCCAGTTTGGATACATGTTGAATTCGTAGATCAGTTGTGACTACAGAGTGGAATCTTGCCTCAAACACACACACACACGAGAGAGAGAGAGAGAGAGAGACAGACAGACAGACAGACAGACAGACAGACAGACAGACAGAGGTGCTCTGAAGTCAAACATGGTGATGAATCCTGTAATTTTTGCACTTGGGAGGCAGAGGCAGAAGAATCAAAACATCTCAAAATCAAGATCTCAAAAACAAAATAGAGCCAGGCGGTGTGGTGCACGCCTTTAATCCCAGCTCTCAGGAAGCAGAGACAGGCAGATCTCTGAGTTTGAGACCAGCTAGTCTACAGAGCAAATTCCAGGACAGGCTCCAAAGCTACAGAGGAGTAAACTATGTGATTTAAAGACAAAGTGTCAATGAGGTAAGACAGGAAGCCACGAATGTTCTAGGGAAAGATTTTACTAAGCAGAGAGATAAACTGCTAAGTCTTGAGATCAGAAGATGTGTGACAGGCTGAAAATAAGCCAGGGACAAACTGGTAATGAAGCTACTTGGAGAAGTAAGAAGGTATAAGATCATGAACACTTATCTGCTTATTTAATTTTTGAGATGGAGTCTCACAGTGAGACGATGAGCCTATTATACAGCTAGGCTAGACCCCAATTAGATATCCTCCTGTCTCATTTTCTTATGCACTAGGACAACAAATGTAAGTCACAACACTTGGCTCATTTTATTTTCCTTCAATTAAGGTAAAAGTCATGTCAAATATAATTTTCTCTGTGTGTGTGTGTTTCTGGAGACCAAACCCAGGGCTAGTCCCCTACCACTAAGTACCACTCCAGACCCATCTTAGCCATTTCATATATGTGTATATGTTTTTAATGTGTGGGCAGTTGTGCAGGTGTGCAGAGGCCAGAAGTCCAACATCAGGTGGCTTCCTCTGTCACCCTCCACCCTAGTTTTTGAGGCAGGGTCTGAATCCAGAGCTCACCAATTTGACTGGCTAGCCAGCAAGCTGCTGTGGGAGAATGCTTTTGTATACTGTAAAGATTGTCACTTATGTTGGTCTAATAAAATGCTGATTGGTCCGTAGACAGGCAGGAAGTAAAGGTGGTGCAGACTAAGAATTCTGGGAAGAGGAAAGGCAGAGATGCTGTCATTGGCCAGAAGCAGAGGAATCAAGATGAGAATGCCTCACTGAGAAAAGGTACCAAGCCACGTGACTAAACATAGACAAGAATTATGGGTTAATTTAAGTTGTAAGAGCTAGTTAATAATAAGCCTGAGCTAACAGGCTAAATATAATTAATATAAGCCTCTGTATGTTTCTTTGGGACTGAACGGCTACCAGACCAGGCAGGACAGAAACTTCTGTCTACAGCAATCCCCAGGAATTGTCCTGTTTCCACCACACTCTACACTGAGATTTCAAGGACATAGGACCACAACCACCTTTTTCCCATGAGTACTGGGGATCATCCTCAGGTCTTCATGCTTGAATGGCACTTTAACAACTAAGCCATCTCTCCTATGTTTTTTGTTTGTTTATTTTTAACAGGTTTTTTGTGTTTTGTTTGTTTGGTTGGTCTTAGTTTTTCAAGACAGAATTTCTCAGTGGCTTTGGAGCCTGTCCTGGAACTAGCTCCTGTAGACCAGACTGGCCTCAAACTCACAGAGATCTGCCTGTCTCTGCCTCCTGAGTGATGGGATTAAAGGTGTGCGCCCCCACTGCCCAGCTGGCTTTTTTAACCAGTTTTTAAGTACAATTCAGTGTGCTAAATGTATTAATGTGCAGCCAATTCCACTTCTTTGTTTTGTGTGTGTGAATGATTTTCCTTTAAACACAGGATCTCATGTAACCCAGATTGTAACCCAGGATCTGAACTACTGCTCCTCCGGCCTCAATCTCAACTGCTGGGATTACATATGTTGTAGTCCACCACATGAAGGGGCCTGCTGCAGGGCTCATTCTGGAACTGGCAACACCAATAGCTGGAAGAGGAGGACGTGTGGATTATGGAAGAGCAAAGCAACCAAGGAGGAAGGTTCAGAACAAAAGATCCCAGAGGAGAGGTCAGGAACAGTGTTTTGTTTTGTTCTGTTTTTAAAAGATTTATTTATTTATTTATTATGTATACAACATTCTGCCTCCATGTGTGCCTGCAGGCCAGAAGAGGGCACCAGATCTCATTACAGATGGTTGTGAGTCACCATGTGGTTGCTGGGAATTGAACTGAGAACCTCTGGAAGAGCAGCCACTGCTCTTAACCACTGAGCCACCTCCCTAGCCCAGGAACAGTGTTTTGAAAGGCTGTAAAAGGTTACAGGCAAAGCTCCCCAGGGCAGGATGTCAGAATGACAAGGGCCAGAGTGTTCCATCAATTTACCCAATCCTTTGGCACCGACATGTTAATAAGAAAGAATAAGATAGTACACACCTTTAATCCCAGTACTTGGGAGGCAGAGGTAGGAAGATCTCTGAGTTTGAGCTTAGCCTGGTCTATAAAGCAAGTTCCAGGACAGCCAGGGTAGTTACACAGAGAAACCCTGTCTCAACAAAACAAAACAAAAAGGCACTGAGAGCAATCAAGTCTTTTGATAATGCTGACGCTCACAGCAGAGGAAGCTAGAAGGTGGTGGAGGTCCAACAGCAGCCAACGAACAAAGAAAGTTCTTTACTTTCATAAATCCTTACAAGGAAAGAGCCTCTGACCTTGGAGGGAGGGAATCTGAATTTAGTAGATTAGTTTAGTAAATTAGATTCTAGCCGGGCGGTGGTGGCGCACACCTCTAATCCCAGCACTCGGGAAGCAGAGGCAGGAGGATCTCTGTGAGTTCGAGGCCAGCCTGGTCTACAGAGCTAGTTCCAGGACAGGCACCAAAAACTACAGAGAAACCCTGTCTCGAAAATAAAAAAAAAAAAAAGGAAATTAGATTCTTCCCTACTAAGAAGTTGATTCCATTATTCCACTCTACCTTGAGGTTGCTACAGATTAGGAGTTTAGCAACTCCAGGAAGCTACTAAGTAGGATGTAAAGCAGGGATCATTGCTCTACAATGGCAACATCTGTGATCTAACAATCTCTACTGTCCCTGCACGTCTTCAAGACTCAAACTTTCTTTGTGCACAGAGGCATTGTGTCTACAGGGTGGAACTGGGCTGACCCATACATAACCACCTAAGCTTTTGGAGGATATATACACCTTTTTCTTTCAGCAAAGTATAGAGTTTGACTCCCTTGAGAGAGGGTGGACTTTCACCAGTATGAAACCTAAGCTAAGATGGACAGTGGTGGCTAACGCCTTTAATCCCAGCACTTGGAAGGCAGAGTCAAGTGGATCTCTGTGAGTTGGAGTTCATAAGAGGAAAGTAACTACAACTATCTAATCTTTAACTCCATCAAAGGCCTGAGAAAGGAGATAATATTACTCAGCAGGCAGGAAGTACAATCAAGCAGCTTCCAAAGCGAGCAATATATAATGGAGACAATTAGTTACCTGAGTAATCACCCAAAATCTCATTTGCAACATTGAAGCAACCAACTTTGGCTAAGGCCTAGCATAACTGAGAGACCATTTTTAGAGGCAGGAAATTTTTTTAGATCCATCTTACCCTGTCTTGGCAAGATTTGACAGTCTTTTCTCTTGTGTCCTGTGTATTCATTTCCAGATACCATGTACTTTGTCAGTGGCTGAGGCATGGGCAGTTCCTTGCCCAAAGACCAATTGTGTCAAGAAGAAAACAAACTCTGAGTGGAGTGTCTTCAGTGCTCAACATTCTCTCGGGAGTAGATTGATGCTGTCAGGAGCAATAATGTCTCATGTCAACAGAACCCTAAGTTATTTAAATGTAATATTCTACAGATCCTTAAAGTAGTTGAAGATTCCCTATCTAGGCAGAATACAGTCTCTATGTATCTAAAGAAACTAATTGATCTGACTATATGTATAACAAATACGAACAACTATTGACCTAATATTTAATACCTGTATAACTTAAAGATTAAGGCTTTATGTCAGGATAATAAATAATCTGTAAACAATTGTGCAGCAAATGAGGACAATGACCTCAAAATGTAAACAATGTATAATTATCTTGATCAGAGGTAAAAATAATATATAATGCAATACAAAAATATATCCTAAAAGTTGTATCAATATACAAAATGTCCTAAACAGAGGTAGAAACATGCATGTATACAATCTAACAGAATAACTTTGTATAGGTACACAAATATTGTAAACAGAAATAACAAATATAATTTGAACTTGTATCAATATATAAAAGCTATATCAATGTAAATTATCCATAAATAATAGCTCATAAATATTCACTCTATTACCCACTATTAAAGAAAGAAAGAAAAGAAAAGGAAAAGAAGAAACCTAGGCTAAGAGGAGAGACCTCACATCTGTAGAACGATTTGTTTGGTTGTCACTGTAATTATCACATTGGTTCCAGACAAAGCCCAGTCACAATGAAGACAGAATTTTAAATTATGACTTTCCAGAGTCTCATTAAGTAATTGGTGCTGATCACATTGTTTAATGGGAAGCAATAAAAACCCTCCTATTTGTATTACAATGGGCAGAGAAAAGGCTCGGCTAACCAGATAATTGACAGGTGATATGGAGACCAGTTTTAAGGGTAAGGAAAAAGCAAGAGACTGGGAAGACTTTGCCCATGTCTGCTTTTCAGCTTCTTACTTGAATGGATTCAGCAGAAATTGCCTTGGTCCTCATGAAAGTCCATAACTCTGCTTCCCAGAAGCCAGGCACTGAGATAAGAGTTGTCATTTAATAGGATTTTCTACAGCTGGCTAAATCGTTTGCTAAGTGAGCAATTTCAACCATCCTTCCTCTATTCACTAGCAAGGAATTAAGCTTGCTTTTCCTCTAGACTGAAACCACACACACACACACACCTCTTACAGTCTCATGCCCTCCCCAGTTTTTAGTTACAAAGATGGTCTTGGTTGAAACACAGAAGGTTCCAACTGTAACAAGCCTCACTGGGCCCAGCAGAGGCCAGCAGATCATGTGACTGTAAGAAAGTCACAGTTTGGGCTATGGCTCAGCTAGCAGAGTACCCTGGTGTTCATCCCCCATATCCCAAGAAACCGGGCCTTGTGGTACATGCCTGCAAAACCCAGCACTAAAAGTAGAGGCAGGAGAATTAAAAGTTGAAGATCATGCTTTTGTAGTATGCTTTCTCATCAGACTTTCTTTGGCCTGCCAGCCTGAAAATAAAGACACAGAGACTTCTTGTTAATTATGAAAGCTTGGCCTTTAACATAGGCTTATTCCCAACTAGCTCTTACAACTCAAACTAACCTGTTTCTATTAATATACATTCGGCCACGTGGTTTTTACCTCTCCCCTATTCTGTACATCCAACTTGCTCCAAGTCTCGCTGGTGTCTTTCCCATGCCTAGATTCATTCCCACTTTCTCTCTCTCTCTGGAAGTCCGGCCTCTTCTCTCCCACCTAGCTATTGGCCATTCGGCTCTTTATGAAATTAATCAGAAGGTGCCTTGACAAAGACACATCTTCACAGTGTACAAAAAGATTATCCCACAACAATCCTTGGGTACATTGTTTGAGGTCAGTAAATTATATGAGACCCTGTCAAAAGAAAGGAAGGAAAAATGAGAAAAAGAAAGTCACAGTCCTAATCCAATCCCATACATCCAAGAGTAGATATACATACACTCTTTATATGCCTCTATCTCCTGAATAGGAGCCAAAGCGCATGCCGCTTCCATGACTGTAGATGTCTAAGGATGTAGCTCAGTTGACAGGGTACTTGCTTGGCAAGCACAAAGGCCTGGGTTTAATCCCTAATACTTCCTAAATTGGCCATGATGGCATAAGCCTGTAGGTCTAGCACTAAGAAGGTGGCAGCAGGATGATCAGAAGTTCAAGGTCATCCTAAATCCCATTGTAAGTTCCAGGCTAGTGGAGGCTACCTGAGGCCTTGGCAGAAAATGAAATTCTTGTCTTTCCCTAACTTTCCCCTCACTGTTTTGTTTCCTTGAGACAGTCTCTCTCTGCAACCTGGCCAGCCTGAAATTTGCCATGTAACCTAGTTTGTGGAGTTCCTCCTGCCTCATTCTCTGGAGTAGGAGTTGCCATGACTGGCTATATATACACTTTTTTGTTGTTGTTTTGGAAATTGAAACCAGAACTTCAAGCATGGTACACTAACTACTCTACCACTAAGCTACAGCCTAAGCATCTTTTCATTCTGAGACAGGCTTTTCAACTGGGACCTTTCAGTAAATCTCACAAATCAAGGGATATTTGGTATCACTATAACTGCCAGGCATTTGGAAGAGATACTAGAAAAAACTACAGGGATAATCATGGGATTTGGGAGCCAGGAGCTAGAGTTAATCAAAGACACATCTGATGAGGAGGAACTCAGTTTTCCCGAGATTCACCCTGTTGACTGGCCTGTCTGAATTCTCTGTTCTGTGTGGGTGAGCATTCCTCTCCCCTCCTCTTCTTTATGCTTTTTCTCTCTTTGCACGCTCCTCCCTGCTTCTTTCTCCTTGGGATTGATAGGCTGTGTCCCAGTTAAGAGAGAGGATGCCCTGGTTTGAATGTTTGTCCCCTCCAAAGTTCATGAAACCTAATACTGTTGTGATATTACCAGGAGAGAGGATGTTTCAGAAGTATTTAGAGGCTAAGCATAGTGAACCAAGTATATAATCCCAGAACTGGGGAGGGTAAGGCAGAAAGAGTATGAGCAGAAAACAT